>NC_047116.1:76056133-76359133 GCF_902500255.1 Thalassophryne amazonica | reverse complement strand
GTGCCAGGAATAAATGATCATTTATAAGAAAAGGTGGTGAGTGAACAAACCATTCTGTGTTTTGTAAGCAGCTTATATCCGACAGCATTGTTGTTGTCATTCCCTGACAGCTGCGCTTCACATCCTGTTTCTGTCGCGTTCGGCTGGAACATACACGGTTTGGAGCCGCTCATTGTTTTTACCATGGCTTCCTTTCATCAGAAACTTCCTCATCTTCTTCAAAAACAATCGATATGTCAGTTAAATCTTTGCTATAATCGCGCACTGTGCCTTTGCTGTCCGTGTCTGCCGTATTGGTAAACAGAGCTGTGCTGCGACACATCTACTCGCATGACGTCACATCCGTCGCAGCGAAAAAGTAGGTTAACTCGGAGGCGGTAAATTCAAATTCTCAGATTGGAAAGCATTTGGGGTGGAGTAGGTGGTGTTGTGGAGATTTGGCTGTCAGAGATTGGTTAAAGCTATTACTGTCATCTCAAATACTGCCACTCGGTGGCACCTCTGTTGTTTTTATTGTGATATATGATGAGGATTGTGCAGCAGCATGGCAAAAACTGCTGTGGCTGTCAGTGGAAGGATTTGGTGCAGGTCACGCCTGTGGACAGAATGCACTTTTTTTTAATTTTCCAGCATTGTCATATAAAAATGTCTCATCTCAACATTGTCAGCTCCATTTACTGCATGAAGAAGAAGCAATTCTGTCAAAGGCAGAACTGTTGAAGTAGGTCACTACATTACACACCTACTACACAAAACACAATACACAGAAGAATGTTTGGTAAAACTAATACACTGTTCCAGTTCAGGGTTAAGATAAGAGGTTTGAACAAATTGTTGTTTATTTTGGGTTTTTATTTTTGTAGTTCAGACAAAAATGTACATTAGGTGTGTGTTTGTTGTGAAGTGAGTGTGCCATGTAAAAAATGTGTATGTCAGGTTGTCTGCCCTGTCAGACTGTTGGCACTTTAAATTGAGATGTTTTGATTGGGAAGTGCTTGAGCCAGTGATGTACAAACAGCTTCATATCTTTTTATATTTTTACCAATGAAATGGATGATCTCATAATTGAAGATCTTTCCTACCCCCTTCAAAAAATAAAAGATAAAAATAAAAACTTGCCTCAGAAAGCCCATCAGTGTCTATCCCAGAAGTTCAAATGACCAAAACAGATCCTGAAAACTGGGCCGTACAGCCACGGACCAGCTGTATGGTCACACAAGTATCACCATACTGTAACTCAGTTCTTCTCTGAGATTATCCCATAGCTTTCTACATTCTGGTTGCTCATTCCTGATACAAACAGCATTCAGGGAGATCACTTGTGTTACTCACTTACCCTATGTAAAGGAGGTATATAAAGGTGTGACCCCGGTACAGAAGTCAGACCAGTACAAAGACAGTGTTCATGAGGTGACAGGCTGAACAGTAACTCAGGATACAGGCACAGATCTTAAACACGGGTGATCCAACTACAGGAAAATTTAAGTGAAAAGGAGTTTTCATACAACCCCAATTCCGATGAACTTGGGGCAATGTGTGAAATCAATCAATCAACTTTTTTCTTATATAGCGCCAAATCACAACAAACAGTTGCCCCAAGGTGCTCCATATTGTAAGGCAAGGCCATACAATAATTATGAAAAACCCCAACGGTCAAAACGACCCCCTATGAGCAAGCACTTGGCCACAGTGGGAAGGAAAAACTCCCTTTTAACAGGAAGAAACCTCCAGCAGAACCAGGCTCAGGGAGGGGCAGTCTTCTGCTGAGACTGGTTGGGGCTGAGGGAAAGAACCAGGAAAAAGACATGCCGAGAAGGGGGGCAGAGATCGATCACTAATGATTAAATGCAGAGTGATGCATACGGAGCAAAAAGAGAAAGAAACATTTATTTACAGAAATGTAAATAAAAACAGAATACATTGATTTGCAAATCCTCTTCAACCTATATTCAATTGAATACACCACAAACACAAGATATTTAATGTTCAAACTGACAGACGTTTTGGATTTTGTGCAAATATTTGCTCATTTTGAAATGGATGCCTGCAACACATTTCAAAAACCTGGGACAGGGGCAACAAAAGACTGTGAAAGTTGATGAATGCTCAAAGAACACCTGTTTGGAACATTCCACAGGTGAACAGGTTAATTGGAAACAGGTGAATGTCATGATTGGGTATAAAAGGAGCATCCCCAAAAGGCTCAGCCGTTCACAAGCAAAGATGGGGCGAGGAACACCACTTTGTGAACAACTGTGTGAAAAAATAGTCCAACAGTTTAAGAGCAGTGTTTCTCAGTGTTCAATTGCAAGGAATTTAGGGATTCCATCATCTGCAGTCCATGGATTCCATCATCTACAGTCAATAATATAATCAGAAGAATCAGAGAATCTGGAGAACTTTCTACACGTAAGCGGCAAGGCCGAAAACACAACATTGAGTGCCCTGACCTTCGATCCGTCAGGTGGCACTGCATTAAAAACTGACACCATTGTGTAAAGGATCTTACCGCGTAGGCTTAGGAACACTTCAGAAAACCATTGTCAGTTAACACAGTTCATCGCTACAGCTACAAGTTGAAGTTAAAACTCTACCATACAAAGCGAAACCCATACATTAACAACATCCAGAAATGACGCCGCCTTCTCTGGGCCTGAGCTCATTTGAAATGGACAGATGCAAAGTGGAAATGTGTGCTGTGGTCTGATGAGTCCACATTTCAAATTGTTTTTGGAAATCATGGGCGTTGTGTCCTCCGGACAAAAGAATTAAAAGACCATCCAGATTGTTACCAGTGCAAAGTCCAAAAGTCAGTATCAGTGATGGTATGGGGGTGTGTTGGTGTCAATGGCTTGGGCAACTTACACATCTGTGATGGCACCATCAATGCTGAAAGGTAGATCCAGGTTTTGGAGCAATAACACATGCTGCCATCCAAGCAACGTCTTTTTCAGGGACGTCCCTGCTTATTTCAGCAAGACAATGCCAAGCCACATTGTGCACGTGTTACAGCAGCTTGGCTTTGTAGTAAAAGAGTGCGGGTACTAGACTGGCCTGCCTGCAGTCCAGACCTGTCGCCCATTGAAAAAGTGTGGCACATTATGAGTATGTTTGGGTTTGATCAAAAAAAATTCAGATACTTCATTTTTAGTGTTTGCTCTTTCCATGGGCAAAACAATTTTATATTTCTCTGTTTGTGTGTGTGTGTGTGTGTGTGTGTGTGTGTGTGTGTGTGTGTGTGTGTGTGTGTGTGTGTGTGTGTGTGTGTGTGTGTGTAGGACATCCAGCAGAGACGTGGGCTTGCAAATTCGATCTCATCCTGCCTCATTAAACCAGTGCAGAGGATCACCAAATACCAGCTGCTGCTGAAGGTGCACAAACACACTGAACAAGCAATATGAGGAGTAAAGAAGCACTCAGGAGCTACAAATGGTTAATGAAAGTGACACAGGAAAAAAATTTATGACTTCTGACAGACATGAAGTAAACTGGGCTGATGGGAAATGTGGTCATATCCTGATTACCAGGAAGGTTGTCAGAAGGATAATGTAAAGAAAAATGCCCCACACAGATTCAAGTGATTCAGCAGACTGGATGCTGATATTTGCACAAAATACATGCAAATGTTTTATTTTTTTATTATTATTTCAAGATAGGATATGATACACCATATGTTTCAAAAGCATGTTAACTTGGTCATAAGGTGCAAAAGACATTTTTTCAGGTTAAATGCTTTGAGGATTTACATTGAACATACAATTCTCCATTTCCCAGCCGTCAACAAAATTCGTGCTTGAAGCTGTTGGTGGATAAAGCATGACACTTGCTGTTATGACATGTTGTGATATTCACAGCAATGTTGTTTGATCTGTTTGTGTCTTTACAAAGCCAACCAGGCCAATCAGACCAGCACCCTGACTCTGGTTTCTGCAACATGAAGCAGATTGCACCTTTTAATAAAATATACATATGCTTTGTGTTGAAATAAAAAGCCTTATATAAATATTAAAGGGATTTACAGTGTGTCTGTGACAGAGGCAAAGATACAAACTTACCATGACCGAACAAAGTCATATCATACACTAGGGCTGGGATTCCCACACTTTTTTGGCTTGCGAGTTACTTTTAAAATAACCAAGTCAAAATGATCTACCGACATTACAAATGCTAAACATACATTGGCTCATCAATTAAACTTAGTGCAGAACTGTAGACACTCGTGTCTTCCCCCTCCCCAACACCCTCTTTCCATCTGGTTTCACTCCTGGTTTGCCAATGGGGCAGGAGGAATGGATAACGTGTATTTATGCAGAACGAACAACTTGATTGACAGATAAGAAGGTTTTATCAGTGCTTTTTACATCATGCTGTCCTCAGAAAGACTTTATTCACATTTGGGGGGATTTGTATTTGTTGTTAACGTGTCTCACGGGTCTTCAGCTGTTTTTAGTTTAACCACAGTGAGGAAACTCACAGAAAGGCACTGAGTTTTAAAGAAAAGAAAAGTGTAAAAATGTCTTTGTAAAGCTCACTGCAGGTGTGCTGTCATCACCGCGCTTTGAGACACAGAGAGACGACAACAGTAGTTTTTTTCAACTCAGAGCTGCTGCACAATTACAGCAGATGAACAGATCGTAGCATCAAATGCTAAAAGTGGGCAAAGTGGGCGGTTGGGCCGAACCCCTGACTTCCCTCGGGCTTACGGGCCAGTTTTAATGTTATGCGATTGACCCACACTATCTTTGCAATTGACCGGTTGATTGCAATTGACGTATTGGGCACCCCTGCACTAGGGTGTGTCCTTGTGAAACAACTTCATTAAAATTACATGTATTGTACCATATCTTGTTCTCTGCTCCCGCCATCATTTCATCTTTTATATCCTCTTTGATATCTGACACTCACATTCTCTTTCCCCCTCTCCTGTCCTCTTTTCTAATCTTCTGGCTCATATTCTTGATTTCTCTCCTCTGACTGCAGGAGTTACTCTCCTGCTGTGAGGAAGGTAAAGGGGAAATTAAAGATGGCTTGGAAGTGATGCTTGGCGTTCCCAAGAGAGCTAATGATGCCATGCATCTCACCATCTTGGAAGGTAAGACCAGGGTTACTTTTAAAATATATTCTGTTGAAGGTGCTAATTACTGCAACATGTAACCTGATCCAAGTATAACATTAATATGAATTACTTTGAGGTACTTTTGAATTGTCTAAATTCCAAATACACAAAAAGACAAATGAAACCTTAGGACTAAGGGCTTTTGCCTCCAAAAAAAGTGTATTTTTTAGGGTTTCATATTTGTTTCCTCAGTAACCCAGATAAATTCACCTTATATTCTTATTGTTACATCGTGATTGTTGTGAAAGTGTAGTGACACGGACCCACAACAGGGGGCGCAAATGAACGGTCAATAGATGAGCCAAAAAGTAACAATTTAATGTTGTGAAGGTGCACAACGAATACACAGACAATCTCAGAATATGATTACAGTCAATCCACAAAGGTGACGTGTGGGCAGGCTCGAGGATAGAAGACATCTGTCCTGAGAAGAGCCGGAACCACACGATTTCCGCCGCCACCGAACCTGGTGAATACTGGAGCCGCCAAGTCCCGAATTCCCAGGTGATCACCGTCCCTGACTGTCGGATCTGGTACTGCCGGCAGAGAACAAAGACAGTCAAGTGTGGGTGTGTGTACACCCAGTAACAACAACGGTGGGAATGCCACCTCCACCTCTCACTCAATATGCTGAAGAGTACCGCAGTGATTCCTCAGGGGAAAAGAGTGCCGTCCTGCACTCACTCAGCTTCCACAGAAAGAGGGACTGGTACTCCTGCAAACACTCACAATATACAGATATATTGCAAAACAAACGGCTGAGGATATTACCTCCAGTGAAGTACGATATCTCGGCAATGAGGTGGAGATGACGTCTGGGTTTTATGGAGTGGGATGATGAAGAATGAGTGACAGCTGTCAGGACATAATGAGTAACAGCTGTCACTCCCGGCTGTGTCCGTGGCGGCAGCGCCCTCTCGTGCCTGAAGCCCGCACTTCAGGCAGGGCGCCCTCTGGTGGTGGGCCAGCAGTACCTCCTCTTCTGGCGGCCCACACAACAGGACCCCCCCAGGACAACAGGACCAGGTTTATCGGGGTGTCGGCGGCAGAAATCGGCCAGGAGGGCCGGATCCAGGATGAAGCTCCTCTTCACCCAGGAGCGTTCTTCGGGTCCATACCCCTCCCAGTCCACCAGATATTGGAACCCCCAGCCCATTCGACGGACGTCCAGGAGCCGGCGCACTGCCCACCGGACCGGGAGCACAGAGGGGTGAGGTGTGGTACGGTTTGAGTTTGGAGACATGGAACACCTGGTGGATCCGCAGTGAAGCTGGGAGCTGGAGCTTCACTGCGGCAGGGCTGAGGACCTTGAGGATGCGAAATGGGCCGATGAACCTGTCCATCAGTTTTGGTGACTGTACTTGTAGTGGGATGTCCTTCGTCGACAACCACACCTCCTGCCCGGGCTGGTATGCAGGGGCCGGGGACCGCCGGCGGTCTGCATGGGTCTTGGCCCTCGTCCGGGCCTTCAACAAGGCAGAACGGGCGGTGCGCCACACCCGACGGCACCTCCGAAGGTGGGCCCGGACCGAGGGCACACCGACCTCTCCCTCCACCACGGGAAATAATGTGGGCTGGTACCCCAAACACACCTCAAATGGGGAGAGGCCGGTGGCAGAAGACACCTGGCTGTTATGTGCATACTCGATCCAGGCCAGATGGTTACTCCAGGCCGTCGGGTGCGCGGATGTTACACAGCGGAGGGTCTGTTCCAGCTCCTGGTTGGCCCGCTCTGCCTGTCCGTTCATCTGTGGATGGTACCCGGACGAGAGGCTCACGGTGGCCCCCAGTTCCCTGCAGAAACTCCTCCAGACGTGAGAGGAAAACTGGGGACCACGATCCGAGACTACGTCAGTGGGTATCCCATGCAGATGGACGACGTGGTGGACCAGGAGGTCCGCTGTCTCCTGGGCCGTAGGGAGCTTCGGGAGGGCCACGAAGTGGGCCGCCTTGGAGAATCAGTCCACTATCGTGAGGATGGTGGTGTTGCCCTGGGACGGTGGGAGACCCGTGACAAAATCCAGGCCGATGTGGGACCAGGGGCAATGAGGCACAGGAAGCGGTTGGAGCTGACCTTGGGACTTCCTATGGTCAGCCTTGCCCCTGGCACAGGTGGTACAGGTCTGGATGTACTCCCGGACGTCGGCCTCCATAGACGCCCACCAGAAGCGCTGCCGGACAACTGCCACGGTCCTTCGCACCCCTGGATGACAGGAGAGCTTGGAACCATGACAGAAGTCAAGGACCGCAGCCCTGGCCTCTGGTGGGACGTATAGTTTGTCTTTTGGTCCAGTTCCCGGGTCCGGGCTTCGTGCCAGGGCCTCCCGGACGATCTTCTCCACATCCCAGGTGAGGGTGGCCACGATAGTGGACTCAGGCAGGATGGGCTCCGGTGGATCTGACAGTGCAGTTTTGACCTCCTCTTCGTGTACCCGGGACAAGGCATCCGACCTCTGGTTCTTGGTCCCGGGGCGATAGGTGATCCGGAAGTCAAAACGCCCGAAGAACAGTGACCAGCGGGCTTGCCTGGGGTTCAGCTGCTTGGCGGTCCTGATATACTCCAGGTCCCGATGGTCAGTGAAAACCGTGAACGGCACAGACGCTCCCTCCAACAGGTGTCTCCACTCCTCAAGAGCCTCTTTCACCGCAAGGAGTTCTCGATTGCCGACGTCATAGTTCCGTTCAGCCGGGGTCATCCTGCGTGAAAAGTAGGCACACGGGTGAAGAACCTTATCAGTCTCTCCGCTCTGGGATAGCACGGCTCCTATCCCTGAGTCAGAGGCGTCCACTTCAACCACAAACTGGCGGCTAGGGTCGGGCTGCACCAAAACTGGCGCAGTAGAGAACCGTCGTTTCAACTCCTTGAACGCGGCTTCGCACCGATCCGACCAGGTGAAGGGGACTTTTGGAGAGGTCAGGGCTGTCAGGGGGCTAACTACCTGACTGTAGCCCTTAATGAACCTCCTATAGAAATTAGCGAAGCCGAGGAACTGTTGCAGCTTCCTACGGCTTGTTGGTTGGGGCCAGTCTCTCACCGCTGCAACCTTGGCCAGATCAGGGGCGACGGAGTTAGAGGAGATGATAAACCCCAGGAAGGACAAAGACGTGCGGTGAAACTCGCACTTCTCGCCCTTCACAAACAGTCGGTTCTCTAACAACCGCTGCAGGACCTGACGTACATGCTGGACATGGGTCTCAGGATCCGGAGAAAAGATGAGAATATCATCCAGATATACGAAGACGAATCGGTGCAGGAAGTCCCGCAAGACGTCGTTAACCAAGGCTTGGAATGCCGCGGGGGCGTTGGTGAGGCCGAACGGCATGACCAGGTACTCAAAGTGACCTAACGGGGTGTTAAATGCCGTCTTCCATTCGTCTCCCTTCCGGATCCGAACCAGGTGATACGCATTTCTAAGATCCAGCTTAGTAAAGATTTTGGCTCCATGCAGGGGGGTGAACACGGAATCCAACAATGGCAACGGGTATCGGTTGCGAACCGTAATCTCATTCAGCCCCCTGTAATCAATGCATGGACGGAGTCCGCCATCTTTCTTGCCCACAAAAAAGAAACCTGCCGCCATCGAGGAGGTGGAGTTCCGGATCAGCCCGGCAGCTAATGAGTCCCGGATGTAGGTCTCCATTGATTTGCGCTCAGGTCGTGAGAGGTTGTACAGCCTGCTGGATGGGAACTCAGCGCCTGGAACCAAATCAGTGGCACAATCGTACGGACGGTGCGGGGGAAGGGTGAGTGCCAGATCCTTGCTGAAGACCTCAGCAAGATCGTGGTACTCAACCGGCACTGCCGTCAGATTGGGAGGGACTTTGACCTCCTCCTTAGCCTGTAAACCGGGAGGAACCGAGGATCCTAAACACACCCGATGGCAGGTTTCGCTCCACTGAACCACCACCCCAGACGGCCAATCAATCCGGGGATTGTGTTTAATCATCCATGGGAAGCCCAAAATCACGCGGGAGGTAGAAGGAGTTACAAAAAACTCAATCTCCTCCCGATGGTTTCCAGACACCACCAGAGTTACTGGTTGTGTCTTGTGTGTGATTAAAGGGAGGAGGGTGCCATCTAGTGCCCGCACCTGCAATGGCGAAGGAAGCGCCACCAGAGGGAGCCCTACCTCCCTTGCCCATCTGCTGTCTAGCAGATTCCCTTCTGACCCCGTGTCCACCAGTGCTGGGGCTTGAAGGGTTAAATCCCCGCTCAGGATTGTAACTGGGAGTCGTGTGGCAATCTGTGTGTGTCCCACGTGAATGTGTTGACCCCCCCTTAGCCCAGTCTCTGAGGGCGGTTGTTGTTGTGGCCCTTTGGGGCAGTTTTTCTGTATGTGCTCCTTCGAGCTGCAGAGAAAACACTCCCCGCGGACCAGCCTCCTCATTTTGGCCCTGTGCGTTTCCCTAACAATGTCAACAGGGGGAGCTGTTGCCCCACGGAGCGCTGCGGCTGTGGAGCGTGGGGAGGGCGGCCCCTTTTCGAACCCGGAAGGGAGAGGGACGGCGCGTATCTGGCCACGTCCTTCGCCTCGCTCCCGACGGCGTTCCTCCAACCGATTGTCTAACCGTATAACGAGATCGATAAGCCCATCTAAATCCTGCGGTTCCTCTTTAGCTACCAGATGCTCCTTCAGGACCGATGACAGCCCGTTTAAGAAGGCGGCGCAGAGCGCAACGTTATTCCAGCCGGACCTCGCAGCCGCGATGCGGAAGTCGACTGCATATTCGGCTGCACACCGGCGCCCCTGTCGCATTGACAGCAGCATTGTTGAAGCGGTCTCTCCTCTGTTAGGGTGATCAAACACTGTTCTGAACTCCCCCACAAACCCAGTGTATGCTGATAACAACCGTGAGTTCTGTTCCCAGAGCGCCGTAGCCCAGGCGCGTGCCTTACCCCGAAGCAAAGCAATAACATAAGCCACCTTGCTGGCGTCAGACGCGTACATCACGGGTCATTGTGCAAAGACGAGCGAACACTGCATCAGAAAGTCCGCGCACGTCTCCACACAACCCCCGTACGGCTCAGGGGGACTTATGTATGCTTCAGGGGATGGTGGGGGGTTTGTTGAACGACCAGCGGAATGTTAATACCCGGCACCGGGTCGGCAGGAGGAGGAGCCGCAGCAGCGCTCTGATCGCGCGCTTCCACCTGTGCGGTGAGAGCCTCCATCCTGCGATTAAGGATGATGTGTTGCTCGGACATCAAATCCAGCCGAGCAGTAAAGGCGGTGAGGATTTGCTGCAACTCACCGAGCACGCCTCCTGCAGACGCCTGTGCACCCTGCTCTTCCATTGGCTGTCCAACAGATGGATGACGCCCCTCGGGATCCATGACGCTGGCCGAGATATCCTGTTGTGAAAGTGTAGTGACACGGACCCACAACAGGGGGCGCAAATGAACGGTCAATAGATGAGCCAAAAAATAACAATTTAATGTTGTGAAGGTGCACAACGAATACACAGACAATCTCAGAATATGATTACAGTCAATCCACAAAGGTGACGTGTGGGCAGGCTCGAGGATAGAAGACGTCTGTCCTGAGAAGAGCCGGAACCACACGATTTCCGCCGCCACCGAACCTGGTGAATACTGGAGCCGCCAAGTCCCGAATTCCCAGGTGATCACCGTCCCCGACTGTCGGATCTGGTACTGCCGGCAGAGAACAAAGACAGTCAAGTGTGGGTGTGTGTACACCCAGTAACAACAACGGTGGGAATGCCACCTCCACCTCTCACTCAATATGCTGAAGAGTACTGCAGTGATTCCTCAGGGGAAAAGAGTGCCGTCCTGCACTCACTCAGCTTCCACAGAAAGAGGGACTGGTACTCCTGCAAACACTCACAATATACAGATATATTGCAAAACAAACGGCTGAGGATATTACCTCCAGTGAAGTACGATATCTCGGCGATGAGGTGGAGATGACGTCTGGGTTTTATGGAGTGGGATGATGAAGAATGAGTGACAGCTGTCAGGACATAATGAGTAACAGCTGTCACTCCCGGCTGTGTCCGTGGCGGCAGCGCCCTCTCGTGCCTGAAGCCCGCACTTCAGGCAGGGCGCCCTCTGGTGGTGGGCCAGCAGTACCTCTTCTTCTGGCGGCCCACACAACAGTGATGCCATAATTTCTATACAGATTTGTGCAAATATTCATTCATATGAACTAAAGTGGAGGTAGTCTGTTTATATGTATAAAGACGATCAGTCGTGAAGACCCATGCAACTCTTCAAATAAATCATTACATACTCGTACATTATATAAACACATACAAGCTGTACTTATTGGCCCTATTGAGATATCCCATAATCAAACCCCTCTCTGACCCCTGGCCGTGAGTCGCAATCATGTAATTTACCCGGCACTAAAATGGGTCTAGTTAGAACCCTGCTACTTTGTAAAAATATTATTAGTGATATTCTGTGCAAATAATCAGAATCCTGAAAGTTTACTCCTAAATACATTTTCTGAAATCTAATATCATATACATTGGAAAAGTGGTCACATGAAAAAGGTAGTCCAACAAGATACTGTAATTATTCCTGCCAGAACTACTTTCACACTAAACAGCATGTTGCATGTGAAGCCATGTCTCAAAGCAATGACATGTTGCTTCTCAAAAGTTTATAAAACATCACAAAACAATATATGTTGTTAAATTCATATCTGTGTTCGAAATATATACTTGCAATTCACTGTCACAAATATCTGACCTTTCAGGTGTTAGGAAACGATATGTGAAGCAAAACATGCTTCAAAACATTCTTTTGTTTGTTCCCAAGCAAAGCCAACCCTAACCCAATCTCAGGCAGGTACACTGAGACTGTGTTAGTGCACATACACAGTGATCACCAAAATATGCCATTTGCAATCTGCAGTACAGCAAAAAATTTTAAAAAAGATGTAAAAATGATGCAGAATTAATGTCAAAATGCATGCAGTGATATTGAATTTTGCTAATTGTAATGGAAAGAAGTTGTTCCATTGCATGAGGTGGTAACAGTAAGAATCCACCACCAACAATTACCCACTCTAGCAGTAAGCCTTTTAATGTGTATATATATGAATTATGTATTGTTTCTGTGGTTTTGTTTCATACCACCTATAAAGTGCTGCTTTTTTGGTTCTCAGGCTTTGAGGAGAACCTGCAGGTGCAGGGGGAGCTGATCCTGCAGGACAGTTTCCAGGTCTGGGATCCACGTTCACTGATCAGAAAAGGGCGAGATCGGCACCTTTTCTTGTTCGAGTTCTCCCTGGTCTTCAGCAAGGAGATCAAAGACTCATTCGGCAGAACCAAGTACCAGTACAAGAACAGATTATTGGTTAGTGTGTGTGTGAGAGATAGTGTAATAGTTAAGTCCAGATATTTTGGCTCTCAGTGAACGGACGATATGGAATCCATCAATGATTGGAGAAATAACCAAATTGGAGGTGGTACAGAGAAGAACAATGAAAGAAATAACTAGCTTTTTAAAATATTAATACCAGGTAAGACTAGAAAAACATAAATTACCAATATTAGCAGATGTAAAAGAGAGCATATGATTGAAGTTTAGAAAATTTTAAACAATATTTTTATGGTGAATGTATTCCTGATCTACCATTATCAGAAGATAACAGAAGGGGTCACTGCAAGAAAATATATAAAACAAGGCCATGACTGGATTTGAGGAAGTTCTTGCTTAGAATGAGAGTGGTGGATACATGGAACAGCCTGTGGGACGACATAGTAACAGCACTGAGTGTAATAAGCTTAGATTTGACAAACATTGAAGAAATGATAATATTAAAAATAATATAGAGAATTTTAGATACGTGGAAGAGGTAGGCATGCAAATATGGCTAACAAACCTATGATACCAGAATAAGTCAATAAAATGTGGCTGATATTGCAGCACCAGACTCTTCTGCAGTAACAGACCTGACCTGACTTTCAATCAAGCAGATGTTGAACTGTTACAGTCTCATATTTCTAATAATTCTTCTGGTCTTGCAGACTTCGGAATTGGGGGTGACTGAGCACATTGAAGGTGACCCATGTAAATTTGCCCTGTGGGCAGGAAGAACCCCATCCTCTGACAATAAAACTGTGCTCAAGGTAAGCTTATACTGAAAGTATATTTACTGGATAAGTCCACATACCATAGGAAATGAGGATTTTGCTTTGTTTAATAGAATTGTGGCTAGAAACGTGATACACAGTGCTGTACAAATAGAGTATGAATAAATATGCAACTTTTGATTTTTTTCTTTAAAGAAGTATCTTCAGGAAACTTGTTGAATGACTGAATGAAATGTCAAACGATTTCTATTGTAGCAATCATTTGTATCAAACAAATGTGCATGTAGCGGGAAAGCTATCCGCCTGATTGCTGCTCAAAGTTTTGAACATGTACAAAACGTTCTGACAAACTTGGCAGACATCAGCTGACAAGGAGCACATTTTGTGAATGGGAAAAGGACTTTTGTCAAGCAAAAATGAACACAAACGTAGAATCAGTTCCTCGTACTGTTCATTGAACTGTCAGTGTGACTGGGGCTTTAAAGGAAATTTTCAGTACATAGCTTTATGACAGAAAATATTTTTAAAGGTAAAACAATATCACACATTTTGCATTTGTTCTGTATGCTGTTGAATATAGGATCCAAATATATAAATTTAAAATTTATACATACATACATACATACATTAAGTGCAGTGTTTGTATGTAGAAGAAATGTGGTAAACGGTAGCTGACATTTCACATCTTCCTTTTGAGACAATCCTTTTATAAAATAATGGATATCATCTTTAGAGCTGCAGCCAAAGACTATTTGCATTATTGATTGATGTGGTCATTATTTTGCCACTTATTCAATTTGTAGTGTATTAGTAGTTTGATACTCAAAATGTCAGAAAATGGCGAAAAATGTCAGTTACATAGGGATACTGATAACACATACCATTAGCTTTGTAGGATGACTGTTAGCACGATGTGAAGCCACCATTGTGATGCCCCACCATCCATCTTGCCTTACACACACTAATTCCATGGTCCCTGCTATAATGTGAAGATGTATATTTATTTAGGTAAGGTGATGGTCTAGTGGTTAAGTGTTGGGCTTTAGACCAGAGGATCCTCAGTTCAAATCCCAGCCTGACCGGAAAATCACTAAGGGCCCTTGGGCAAGGTCCTTAATCCCCTAGTTGCTCCCAGTGTGTAGTGGGCGCCTTGCATGACAGCAGTGGCATGGCAGCATCGGTGTGTAAAGCGCTTTGAGTGTCTGATGCAGATGGAAAAGCACTATATAAATGCAGTCCATTTACCATTTATTTGTTTGCTGGGGATATGTACTTTAAGGAGATTTAACCAGAGAGTACAGAAATTAAGGATGTCATTGATTCTTCTTTTCTATATGTAAAATGACTGTGATGTGCTCTTACTGCACTGCGTAGTCTGAGATCCACTTGTGGGAGGATACTGTGCTGTAGCATGCAGCTCATTGTCCATCTATCATGATGTCCACAGAAAAAAAATGAATTTGAGGTGTCAAGAAGAGTTTGCCTGCGTGGAAGGAGATGCAAACTGAAACTAAGTCAAATGTTTCATGTTCTGCCGCTCATCTCAGAGTGGCCCGGTGACTGTGGCAGTATGCAACTTGATGAATAATTTTATTGCTAAGCATGGAGAAAAATGTTTAAGATATCAAGAAGGGTTCATCTGCCTGGAGTTGCTTGAAGACTTGCAATTTGAGGGAACATCAGTTATGTATGGCATTATGGAAATGTGGTGCACTACTCTGAGCATGATCCAACACACATTTACCTCAGTGCTGAAGACCCCAGCAGCTGGAAAAAGCTAAAGTGAAAGCATGTATGTTCTCTCTCTAAACAAATGAGCAAGTCTTTTGTCAACAGTTCTAAAATGCTGGTATTTCTTCATTGCAGTATCAGTCAGTTGGGAGACGCTGTAAGATGATTTGAGCTGCAAATATTAGTCAGTTATTTTGAGCAGTTTCATAAAGTCCACATTTTCTGATTTCAGTTTCTTAAATGTTAAGGTTTTCTGCCCTCTTTTCTCTTATTTGACAAAAAGGGAATACCTACAGTGTGTCTGGAACGTATTCACAGCGCTTCACTTTTTGCACCTTTTATGTTACAGCCTTATTCCAAAAGGGATGAAATTAATTTTTTTTCCTCAAACTTTTACACACAATACGTCATAATAAAAATGTGAAAAAAGTTTTTTAGAGACAGATTTTTGCAAATTTCTTAAAATTAAACTAAGAAATTACACGCACATAAGTATTCACAGCCATTGCCATGAAGAGCAAAATTGAACTCAGGTGCATCCTGTTTCCACTGAATATCCTTGAGATGTTTCTACAGCTTAATTGGACGCTGCCTGGGGTGAATTCAGTTGATTAGACATGCTTTGGAAAGGCACACACCTGTCTATATATAAGGTCTCACAGCTGACAGTACACGTCAGAGCACAAACCAAGCATGAAGTCAAAGGAATCATCTGTAGACCTCCAAGATGGGATTATCTTGAGGCACAAATCTAGGGAAGGGTACAGAAACATTTTCGCTGGTTTGAAGGTCCCAATGAGCACAGTGACCTCCATCATTCGTAAATGGAAGAACCTCAGATCCATCAGGACTCTTCCTAGAGCTGGCTGCCTGTCTAAACTGAATGATCAGGAGAGAAGGGCCTGAGTCATGGAGGTGACCAAGAACTTGATGGTCACTCTGTCAGAACTCCAGCATTCCTTTGTGTTGAGAGGAGAACCTTCCAGAAGGACAACCATCTCTGCAGCAATCCACCAATCAGGCCTGTATGGTAGAGTGGCCAGAGGGAAGCCACTCCTTAGTAAAAGACACATGGCAGCCCACCTGGAGATTGCTAAAAGGCACCTGAACGACTCTCAGACCATGAGAAACAAAATTCTCTGGTCTGATGAGACAAAGATTGAACGCTTTTGCGTGAACACCAGGCATCGTGTTTGGAGGAAACCAGCCACCATCCCTACAGTGAAGCACGGTGGTGGCAGCATCATGCTGTGGGGATGTTTTTCAGTGGCAGCAACTGGGAGACTAGTCAAGATTGAGGGAAAGATGAATGCAGCAACGTACAGAGACATCCTGGATGAAAACTTGCTCCAGAGCGCTTTTGATCTCAGACTGGGGCGACGGTTCATCTTATGAAATGAGTGGCTTCAAGACAACTCTGTGAATGCCCTTGAGTGGCCCAGCCAGAGCCCAGACCTGAATCTGATTGAACATTTCTGTAGAGATCTGAAAATGGCTGTGCACCAACGCTCCCCATCCAACCTGATGGAGCTTGAGAGGTGCTGCAAAGCGGAATAGGTAAAACTGCCCAAAGATAGGTGGACCAAGCATATTCAAGAAGACTTGAGGCTGTAATTGCTGTCAAAGGTGCATCAACAAAGTATTGAGCAAAGGGTGTGATTACTTATATACATGTTTTCTTATTTTTTATTTTAAATAAATTCGCAAAAATTAAAAAAAAAAACTTTTTCATGTATGAGTAGAACTTTGAGTTGAAAAAATATGAATTTACTCCATTTTGGAATAAGGCTGTAACATAACAAAATGTGGATAAAGTGAAGCACTGTGAATACTTTCTAGATGCATAATACAGGTAAGTTGCCCATAAGGGCAAGAAACACAGCTGTAATTTTTGGCTGTCAGCCCATCTTATTTTCACCAAAAGTTAACTTCTCAAACTATAATAATAATGTGAATAATGTGAGTCAAGACATTGCCGCACATTTGAGCTGCTTTTGTCGCCACTTGTTGGGCGATGTGAGCATTTCAGGGCTTCTGGAACATTTCCTACTTGAAACCCAAAATTCAATGATGGGCCATTAACGTCAGCAGCTACATTCCGTTGAAGCGTACGCTGGGACGCTTCTAATAGCTATCTCACCTGTCGTAAACACACGAGTACTCACGAGTACTTTGTTTTCGGACGTCTCCGTAGCTGTATGCTTTGAATGCCGTATATTTTGAAACTGGTCACGGAAGTGCACAAAGTAATCTGGATGATCACTAACAGTCTAAATCTTAATTGTTATGATTTCGGTGCGATATGTCCTTTAATTACTCAACCTGGTCTCACGGCAAGTCGTGCTTCAGCAGCACGAAATATACATTAATCTATTGGTTCGTGATATTGTGACAAAAAGCGCCTCATTTTTGTCACAGCAGCACAAATTCATTCTCATTCATTCCGTGATGGCTGCATGAAATTAAAAGTGGGGGGGGGTACGGTTAGGGTAGGGGGGAGGAGTAAGATTAGGTTATAGTCAGGGTTGGGTAGGATTACTTTGAAATGTAATCAGATTACAAGTAATCCAAATGTATGTACATACATACATGTAATCCACATGTATTCTTTCAAAGTAATCCTACCCAACCTTGGTTATAGTTAAGGTTAGGGTTGGGGGTGCCAGTAGGGTTAAGAATAGTGAGTTAAAAAAGCTCTGTCACGAAAATTTGACTCATTTCATCACGGGAGTACAAAAAGAAAAAAACAAAACAAAAACGTGAGACTGGGCTGAATTACTTATCGTCACAGTATGGGTTGCCTAAAACCAATCTTTTTAGGTTTTTCCAGATTCGAAATTTTATCTCTAGATCTTTCCCCAGTTTCCCCTCCCTGCCTCCTCAGCATTTAAGTGATTATTTTCTCATTAAAAAAATTGTATAGGAATTATTTCTGAGATTTTATAATTATATATCAGATCTGCAGTTGGAGATTATCCGATTTACGTCATTATTAGCCAGATGTCGTTTGCTTTTCCGATGGAAATCTCTCCACCCACCAACTATTTCAGTCTGTCTTAGGGACATTTCATTATTTCTCAAGCATTAGAAAATTAGATATACATTGAGAGGATCCACACATGTTTTTTTCACATATGGGAAACATTTTTGACCTATCTGGCCACCTTACAAACCTTGCCAGACTGAGAGTAACTTGAGTATTTACGTATTTATGCAGATTGATTGACCTCTATGGGATAGTGCTATGTCTATGCACACTCACTGTTATGAGCCAGGATAGGTGGGCGCTCCCCCCCCCACTTTATTATTTATTGTAAAGAATTAATTCTGTGTTTCCTCTTTCTAGTCATTGTTTGTATTCAGTTCATTTGTTTTTACTATGTATCTTGTTGAGTGTTTATAGTTTTGTTTTTTCTTTAAAAAGTAATTGTAAATTGCAGTTTTATTTGATATTGTTAATAAAAAATATTTTCAAAATGTATCAGAAATTATTCTGACTCAGATAACTGTAAATGGATAATAGTGGTAAATGAAGTGCATTTACATAGCGCTTTTCCATCTGAATTAAAATATCAAAGCATTTTACAATGATGCTTCGCATTCACCCATTCTCTCTCTCTCTCTCTCTCTCTCTCTCTCTCTCTCTCTCTCTCTCTCTCTCTCTCTCTCTCTCTCTCTCTCTCACACACACGCGCACACACACACACACACACCGGTGTCAGGGTTGTTAATTATTGGGCACATGTTTATTTGTTAGTAGGTTGTTAGCCAAGTGATCATTGGTCTGATCAATATATTTGACTTCTATTAAAAAACAACAGAAAATTTTTTACATGTAGTTAAGCTCATCAAAATATTCAAAATTGCTGCTGTGATTCTATTAGGTCTTTATGCTGTTTGTCTGAACCACTTATTTTGCTTCCCTCCTCGCTGTGGTTTATTGCTATCTGATTTTTGTGTTTTTTTTTCCAGGCTTCCAGCATTGAAGCAAAACAGGAATGGATAAAGAACATCAGAGAGGTGATACAGGAGAGGATGACTCACCTGAAGGGGGCGCTAAAGGAGCCACTTCATCTGCCTAAGACCCCAGCATTGAGCAAACCCAGAAATAACAATAGGAGGTAAGCAGGAGATGCACCTTCAACTGCCATTTCATTAGGTACTCTTTGCTCGTGCCACATTGGATTTAATTACCCTCAGAAGTGCTTTTTCTTAATTCTTGGTGGCATTGATTCAACAGTGTGCTCTTCAGAGATTTTGGTCCTAATTAGTATAACATCAAACAGTCACCAAATCATTACTCCACCACCAACAGCCTTAATTGTTGATGCAAGTCAGGGTGGATTCATGCTTTCATACAGTCTATATATGACCCGCTGAGATGTGTGGTTGGTATCTCACAAGTCGGTCATTTTCCCTTAGTGGCCTTTGTCTGGAGAGTAAAGATTTTAATCTATATTTGGAACTACACATACAGTCTGTTTTTACTTCCAACATCTGTAGTGGACTAAAATGACATGTCAGTATACAGATAAGGTTGGAAACATATCAGATCAATCAATTTAATACAGTACAATGCAGTTCAATTATTTATATGGCTCCAAATCACATCATTCGTTGTTCCAAGGTATTTCACGATTGTAAGTTCAAACCTTACCCACTACGTGAGCAAGCACATTGGCAATAGTGGTCAACCCAGTGTGGAAGTGCCCTGGGTCCTGGTTAGTAACCACCCAAGTCCATCCTCTCCTCCTGAAAAGAGCCACATGTCTGCTGCAGCCAGGTGATGCATTGGCATACCTTTTGCCTTTTGCAGTTAAGAAGTTCATCAACACTGAGGCACCTGCATGCTGGATTATACCCAGGGAAGCCATGCACATGGCCATAGTGTCATAGCTGGCCTTCCCTCACAATGCTAGGAATTTGAGTCTGAGTTTACCTAAGTTATCATTTGTTCTCCTTTGTTTAATGCAAGGTCATTCCAGCAGTAATCAAGGATCCTCTGGAGAGATCTTGTACCAGAAGCATCCAGGTTAGCTCAGGTCACTGGCTAGCTTCAAGTCTCAGTAATACCGGAAGTACCAATACCCAAAATACTTGGACCTGCAGTTTCCTGCATAGTTATTGTTCATGCCAAACACATCTATACAGTGACCCCATGAATCTATAAGGGTGCCTTCACACATAGTATGAATGTGGTCAAAGTGCGCATGAAGCAAGAATCGTATGCAGTACGTGTAAAATTGTAGCTGCCTCCAATGCCTCATACACCTGTTGCTACAACTATGTGCGCACACCAGTGGCTAAAAGACAGCGTTTGCGCTGTTAGAGCCCATCGAACCGTCTCGCGGCAGGTGTTGGCCAAATTCCAGCTGACACACATGCACATCTAACACCGCTCGCTTGACACTTACAAAATGTGTGGCCATTTGCACTATTAGCACGACAACAGTCAGCAGACGATCAATTTCCAGCTGAATGTGAAATTTGTCTAAGTGCCCCCATGAGTGTGGCTTTGCAAACAGACACAGTGACACGTTGCTGTGTGCGCTAAAGTGAGAGGGGGTGTGTCCGCCGACAGGAGCAGCTGTGGAGATCTGTGATTCTGGATGTTCCAGCTGGAAAACAGGTACCGTGTTTGAACGGACATGAACTAACAACTGTCTAATGTGATGCGCGTGTGTCTGCTTGCTGTCCTCATGCGGACATACATAAAAACATATAACGCTGTTACGATGGGCTGCAGCGAGTGCACGCACGTCGTGCACATTGACAGGCTACCCCAGGTGAAACGGACCATCAGATCATAACACGCAGCGGGCGATTTGAATGTCACATCACCCACATGAGCTCTGTTCCACATGACGCGGTGTCTGTCCTGCATCGCACCGTCCACAAGACACGCATGTCGGGCAGGACACACGTGCGGGGCCAGCTGGACACGTCGCCGGCAAATGTGGACTTGATAAGAGCAATCCTGCCTCTCATTCATGTCATTTCATGACTGTACATATGTGACCATTGGTCATCAGAACAGACAGATCGTACTTGTATTGCCCGCTTGATAAGAGGGATTCAATAAAATGCGGTGTTTTTTAAATACGTCTGTGTCCTTCTTATTATCAGGCATTTTCCCGCACCTTTTACAGTACAGCGATGGT
Organism: Thalassophryne amazonica; assembly: GCF_902500255.1. Classification (NCBI taxonomy): domain Eukaryota; kingdom Metazoa; phylum Chordata; class Actinopteri; order Batrachoidiformes; family Batrachoididae; genus Thalassophryne; species Thalassophryne amazonica. Next base: position 76,338,061 of record NC_047116.1, on the reverse strand, counting down.
AGCTCAGTGGTAAAGTTTCTGGCTGGTAATCAGAGATTTTGGAAATTGCAGGTTCAAATCCCGTGGGTGGCATGTATTTTTTTTTTTTTTTCACAGCAGCTGCGCAATGTGGTGACACATGCTGTAGCTGCTCGCACTGTGTTCCCACGCACACAAAACTGTTGCAGCAGCATCGTTCACACCTGCCAGTTGGCTCGATGTTTTCGTGGTTCGTTCATACGAGCTGTTCCGCCATGCTTCGCCCTGATTTGTACTTATTCGTACTATGTGTGCAGGGGCCCTAAGCGCTGCATAACTGCAAACCTGAAATATACACTCAACAAAAATATAAACGCAACACTTTTGGTTTTGCTCCATTTTGTATGAGATGAACTCAAAGATCTAAAACTTTTTCCACATACACAATATCACCATTTCCCTCAAATATTGTTCACAAACCAGTCTAAATCTGTGATAGTGAGCACTTCTCCTTTGCTGAGATAATCCATCCCACCTCACAGGTGTGCCATATCAAGATGCTGATTAGACACCATGATTAGTGCACAGGTGTGCCTTACACTGCCCACAATAAAAGGCCACTCTGAAAGGTGCAGTTTTATCACACGCAAGATTTGAGGGAGCATGCAATTGGCATGCTGACAGCAGGAATGTCAACCAGAGCTGTTGCTTGTGTATTGAATGTTCATTTCTCTACCATAAGCCGTCTCCAAAGGCGTTTCAGAGAAGTTGGCAGTACATCCAACCAGCCTCACAACCGCAGACCACGTGTAACCACACCAGCCCAGGACCTCCACATCCAGCATGTACACCTCCAAGATCATCTGAGACCAGTCACTCGGACAGCTGCTGAAACAATCGGTTTCCATAACCAAAGAATTTCTGCACAAACTGTCAGAAACTGTCTCAGGGAAGCTCATCTGCATGCTCGTCGTCCTCATCGGGGTCTCGACCTGACTCCAGTTCGTCGTTGTAACCGACTTGAGTGGACAAATGCTCACATTTGCTGGCGTTTGGCACGTTGGAGAGGTGTTCTCTTCATGGATGAATCCCGCTTCACACTGTTCAGGGCAGATGGCAGACAGCGTGTGTGGCGTCGTGTGGGTGAGCGGTTTTCTGATGTCAGTGTTGTGGATCGAGTGGCCCATGGTGGCGGTGGGGTTATGGTATGGGCAGGCGTCTGTTATGGACAAAGAACACAGGTGCATTTTATTGATGGCATTTGAATGCATAGAGATACCGTGACGAGATCCTGAGGCCCATTGTTGTGCCATACATCCAAGAACATCACCTCATGTTGCATCAGGATAATGCACGGCCCCATGTTGCAAGGATCTGTACACAATTCTTGGAAGCTGAAAATGTCCCAGTTCTTGCATGGCCGGCATACTCACTGGACATGTCACCCATTGAGCATGTTTGGGATGCTCTGGACCGGCGTATACAACAGCGTGTACCAGTTCCTGCCAATATCCAGCAACTTCACACAGTCATTGAAGAGGAGTGGACAGGCCACAATTGACAACCTGATCAACTCTATGTGAAGGAGATGTGTTGCACTGCATGAGGCAAATGGTGGTCACACCAGATACTGACTGGTATCCACCCCCCCCCCCCCCCCCAATAAAACAAACTGAACCTTTCAGAGTGGCCTTTTATTGTGGACAGTCCAAGGCACACCTGTGCACTAATCATGGTGTCTAATCAGCATCTTGATATGGCACACCTGTGAGGTGGGATGGATTATCTCAGCAAAGGAGAAGTGCTCACTATCACAGATTTAGACTGGTTTGTGAACAATATTTGAGGGAAATGGTGATATTGTGTATGTGGAAAAAGTTTTAGATCTTTGAGTTCATCTCATACAAAATGGGAGCAAAACCAAAGTGTTGCGTTTATATTTTTGTTGAGTGTATATAAATAAATAAATGGAAAATCAGACTGAATCTGAACCAAACACTTGTAAGAAATGAATATTGGAACTCCATCCACATTAAGCTGGTCAAATATACATTTTTCTTGTACTGTAAATGAAGTACATTAATGCTGTAACTGCTAATTATTTTCTTAAATGATTATTCAACGTATTACTTTCACAAATAATCTAATAATATGGTGAGACTTTGTGATTCATCAAAATGAAAAGTTCAGAATTAAATTAGGCTTATTAAAGCTCATTTTCCATGGGGAGGGAAGGGTTCTGCAGTTGTGCTGAATTCATGAAGACATATTACGCAGGCTTAGTCAAGTAATTGTTAATTTGCAATAAATGATCGTGAAAGATTTGATGCAAAGGCTTTGCTTTTGGAGAGGTCTATTTTTTAATGGGTTCTCAGCAAATTAGGGTAGCTTTGTGGTTCTTGTTGAGATTTTTATTCTCCCGGCATTAGTGACAAGGTACAGTGTGTAAAGGGCCAGGCTTACAGACAACAGTGAAGGCTATAATTACATAAGAAGGTGGGTGGTGTGGTGGACACAACTTCAACGACAAATCAATTTTGTTCTGAAAGTCATGACAGAGTGACTGCAAAATTACATGTGATCTTGTCTGCACTGTGGACTGGGATGAACATGATTCAGGATCATGTTTTCCTTGATTTTGGACTAAAGTACTCCAACATCTAATCATCACTACATATCTGCCCAAATAATATTCCCACCAATTTTGAAATTAATCATTCCACTCATTTTTTAGGTACTTTGTCCACACACACACACACACACACACACACACACACACACACACACACACACACACACACACACACACACACACACACACACACACACACACACACACACACGCCAGCAGCCAAGGTAAAAATCTGTGAAAAATGTGTGCAGGCAGGTTTATTAGTAAAATGAGTTCCTGAGACACAAAATTAATTTTTTGAGTTACTACCAAACAAAACATGCTGTAAAGTGTGATGAATGACTCGTGTTTACTTCCAGTCAAACTAGTATGTGTGGCCTCACCTGTGCATAGAAGGATGTGGGTTCTTTACCCATCAATTGGCTGACTAAGAGGATGACAAAACAAAGGGAAACAAAGTGCTGACCAAAATGAACAAATTGTCCGTAGTTAGGGATAGTATAGATGTGGTCTTCCAGGACATGTATATCAGATGTCTCAACCCAGCTTTATCACTCGGAGGTCTAAGCTTTTCTCTTCTACCTGTAAAGCCCACATTCTTGTGTTTGCATATTTGCTGTCTGTGTGTTCTGAGACTTCCTTGTTTACATAACAGAAGTAGCTCTCCACAGGGGATCTTGGAGTCACTTGCCTGCTTAGCTGAATGGGCTGCGTATGAAGCAGGAGTTGTGTGCAAAACGGTACATTTGGTACATTTCAATAAAATCCAGAAAACAAAATTTCATCTCTCCCCCAGGAAGTTTCTTTTGGTATGTTTTTGGTACATTTCAATACAATTCAGAAAGCAAATTTCATCTCTCCCCCAGGGTAAAGTTATTTATCCACCTAAGCACAAATCAGCAGCCCTTTCAGCTAAGCAGGGACACAGACAGCAAATATGCAAACACAAGAATGTGGCTAGCCAAGTCAGCCCCTCCCCTGAGGTGTTCTGAGACTTCCTTGTTTACATAACAGAAGTAGCTCTCCACAGGGGATCTTGGAGTCATTTGACTATTCGTGGACTTTAGAGGTAGATTGGTCATTTGACCAGACCTTGGCCTTCTTGGTGTTATCAAGCCTAAATTTTGCTTATAACTGGAGAATGTCTATATGCACAACCTGTTTGTTGCATTAAACAAGAAGGTCCTGTGCCATGTAACGTTTTTTTTTTTTTTTTTTTTCCGGCAGAATCAAGAATAGATTCATCCCTGCACTTCATGTCAGCTGTTTCTTAAAAATAAAAAGCCTTTCTCATTGCATTTTCTTCAATGACAACAATAACAACTAATGATGAACCTATAGTGTACAGTGATTAAAAAGTAGGAACAAAGTGTCCTTCCAATCTGCTATCACAGATGAGATTTTTGTTTTTTGTCTGTTATGATTTTGTGTGACAAGTCACCTGACTGTAGACAGAAAGAGCAAAAACAATCTTTTCTGTGTGATTGGTTGACTACAAAAAAAAAAAAAGACGCTGCAGTGACATCAACTTATATTGCTTGGTGTAAATGCACAACAAAGACCAAATGCTCTGAAAAAAGATTGCATACACTTCATTTTCATTAGAGCAATTGTGTGATTGAGCTTCCTTTGTGGCAGGTATTAGGATTTGTGTTGTTGCGCTGACCTTGTATTAATGATTGTGTATACTGTGACTGTGTGTATTAACTGGTGCTTCACACTAACATGCATGTTTGGACCATGTACATTTAGGGAGGAGGTGAGATGGAGACAGTCAGGAGACGGCAGCAGCCAGCCGGACACCATCTCCATTGCTTCCAGGACATCCCAGAACACTGTGGACAGTGACAGGTAGGACACACACACATATGTATGTACATCTATTCTGCTTCCTTCTTCTTTTCTCCTCTTTTATGTCTTTGTATTGTTGTTCTTCCTACGAAATACTCAAGAGAGATGCAAGGAGAAGTTGCCTGACGCGAACAGTCAGTGCAGACAGAGGAGAGACTCTTGCTCAAAGTAACTGGCATCACAGTTTGTGCTGTCGCCAGCACATCTGAATCATTTTTCAGAGTTCCATCAGCTCATGAGCAGCTGATCCAGTGCTCACAGGTCCACACACTGTTCTTCAGCATTCGTAGTGTGAACCAGCCTTCCTTTACCCCTTCTTTACCTTCTTTTTTTATCTTTCATGCCATATTGTATTTTGGCTAAGATCACTTTCAGGTTTCATTCGTTTTATCATGCGACTGCAGTAGTAACATTTCTTTAAGGCCCTTCACACATAGTGTGAAGTTTGGACAATGTTTGGACAAATACGGCGAAAAAGTGCGAAGCGCTTCAAATGTGCGCTCCACGAAACATCACACCGACGGGCAAGTGTGCACGACTCCGGCGCGACGGTTCGTGTACGCGACAGTGTCTCTCGAGCAGGAACAGCAGCTCATGCTGCTGCAGCTGCTCGCATTGGGTCTCATTTATGAAACGAACGTACTGCAGAAAACGTGCATTCGACCATTTTTACACACAACTTCGGTATTTATCAATTTGGACGTGAGCGGAGGCTAAGACGAATCTCATGACAGAGCTCACGTCTGGTCTGAGCTCGTGTACGCAAATCTGAGTCTGTGGATTTGCGGCGCAACACTACAAATCTGTCTGAGTCTGAAAATAATTATGAAACAAACCTCATCTGTCATCCAAGCATAAGCAGCTACATATTCAGAACAGATCAAAACGGATTCTTAAAATGGATTGTACAAATTATTTTAAAAAGCCCACATTTTTAATGACACTGCTTCCTTTGTAAAATAAAAAAACATGAAACGTGTAAGCCTAGTTATTGTGTACAGTCAGAGTTAAATTGATACATTTTACAATGTAAGCGGGGGGGTTAGGTTACCGTTCTGCTCTGGCTCTGACACGAGTGCGTCGGTATCTCCTCCACCACTTATGCCAGAGATTAGACTTGGACCCAGTTAATGCAGCTATTTTTCCTCCGTCTCTGTCGGGGTCAGGCTGGGTCTCGTTGGCCTCACCCAGTCTGCCTATGCTGCGCTTAAGTGCCTCAACACGTTTTTTTGGTGGCCAGCTTTAAATCAGACCACTTTTGCTTGACCTAAATGCAAAGAATCTTAATCAATTAGCAGGCATAAGCTTTTAACTGTGGGTGCATAAAAGATGGATTCAAAATCATTAGGCATAGGTTAAGTCAAAGAATTCTTCATACCTCAGCCAGAGTCCCGTTCCTCTGCAGCAACGGTGTTGACCGCCCCTCCGTTACACTCTTCCACACGGCATTTTTACGAGCGCCTTTGACTCCACTTTTCAGACTGCCAAAGTACAAGTTGTTTTCCTCCACCTCCGATGTTAGGAATGCTGATTTCCATCTCTGAAAAGTTTTTCTTCTTCCCAGTGCTTCTTCTGTCCATGTTGAGCTCAGTGGGCGAGGCTTCCGAACCATGAATATTTAAGGGCGTAACATGCTAGGACGATAAATTCAGCCGCCGCATTTATCAAGAGCCGATCATTCGTATGCTGGGATTGGTCATATACGTATGTTTCATAAATCACACGTGTGTCTTGTCATAAGACCAATTATGCACTCAGATCTGCGCCTGTTTTTACGCAATGTTGATAAATGAGGCCCATTGTGTTTCATGGGAGGAGCTGCATCACATCACGCTACTGATTTGGAAGAAAACTGACATAAAAAACCAGCTGTATAATTAGTAAATATCACTGGGTTGATATAAATAATACATAAAGGGGACGCAATACAGAACCTCGCAGTTAAACAACCTGGTAAAAAACAAAACAAAAAAAAATCACTTACAAGATTTGAACCCACGCCGTCTGATTACCAGATGGCACCTCTACCACTGCGCCACAATCACTGTCTCGTAACAGGAGTGTGAAATGGTTCTAATCAACAAACAGACAAACGTATTTTCTAAAAAAAAGAAGAAAACCGCTGTGATAACTGACCAAACAGCGTTTGCTATGGTGTATTTCTGCTGATATGTGACTGAATGTGGCGTATTTGTCGTACTGTTGGCCTGTCATATGGTCCTGCGGCGTGCAGCTCACTGTCCTGTCAGGCAGAGGTGACTTCAGATCACCTGCTGCGTGTCCACATAAACTGACACGCCGTTCCAGCTGGACCTGTCAGTGCGCGCGCTCTCCAGCCCGTCGCAAGGGATATATGTTTTTGTGTTTTCGATGTGAGTACCAGCCAGCACACGCACGTGTCTGTCAAAACATGGCGCATGTTCTGCAACTCTGATGTCCAGGACCAGCCTTGTCAACAACTGCCACGCCCCCGTCCATTCAGAGTACAGACCAAAGTGTCACTCTCTGATCAGATGAGAGGTGCCTTGCTTGCGGGGGGCGCGAAACACACACACACACACACACACACACACACACACACACACACACACACACACACACACACACACACACACACACACACACACACATTGTGGGGGGAGCCGACAGCACGCCACATCTTAGCAACTCCACAGTTGTGGGGAACGTAGATGAATGTCACCGTGAGTACGACAGTAGACAGCCTGCAGTCTCTTGTCGTGCCAAGAGTGCGACTGGCCACACATTTTCTAAGTGCCATGTGAGCGGTGTTAGATGCTTATGCTTGTCACCTGGAATTTGGCCGGCACCTGCCGCGAGAGGGTGCATTGGGTTTGCACAGCGCACACTTTGTCTTTCAGGCGCTTGTGTGCACAAATAGTTGTAGCAACAGGTGTACGAGGCGTTGGAGGCAGGGACACATTACACGGTTTGCACACGATTCCTGTGTGATGCGCACTAAGTGTGCACTTTGTCCAAACTTTGCACTGTGTGTGAAGGGGGCCCTTACTGCTGTTCGGACACTTAAAAATACAAGAGGCCCAGAAGCAGACTAAGATGGGCTCTACATGCCTTTGTCAGAAGTGGAAGTCATGTGAGATGACTTTTTTCCTTCCTTCTTTTTTTAATGTTTCTTTTACATCATGTATGGAGTTAAGAGGGACTGATCTGCAAAGAACATATTATAAGAGGTTTCACAGGCGACACATTAGTGCAGCAGATAACTGAAACAATCCTTCACTTGGTGATGCAAGCATCAGATTTGACCTGAATGTTCTTCATAAATCAGTGTTTGAGGAAAAAGTGCTGGCCACTTGAAAATCCAATATGGCGGCCAGGTAGGGGTCAGTGAAGAATTGCACAGGGGTCAAAATCTAAAAATGCTCTAATCATATTGAAAGCTATACTACTTTATGTGTCTGATCACAAAGATTACAAAAAGGTATAGTTTGGATGATCTATGACTGAATGTTCTGGAGTTATTGGATAAAAACAGCAAGAATGGTGACAAAGGTCAATTTCAGTTTGTACAGGAGTCAAAAGTTAAAGTTGCCCCAATTTTGGTAAAACATGGTGCAAATTATTGGTTGAACTAATAGGATTAATAAAATGAATAGTTTTGACTGTGTTGAATGCTTGGTTTGCAAAATAAATGTGAAACAATGTTGACGTCCACTGGATTCTATATGACGTGACAGATGTTACCCTGTAACGTGACAACTGAGCATGACACATGGTGCAAACTATTCCTTTTTAAAACCCTATTAACTCAACCAATAATTTGCATCACATATTACAAAAATTGATGCAACTTTATCTTTTGACCCCTATACAAACTAAAACTGACCTTTGTCACCATTCTTGCTGTTTTTACCCCATAACTCCATAACAGTCAGACATAGATAGTCCAAACTATACCTTTTTGGAATATTTATGATCAGACAAATAATGTGTTATACTTTTCAATATGGAGCATTTTTAGAGCATTTTGTTAGTGTAATTCTTCATTGACCCCTACCTGGCCGCCATATTGGATTTCAAGTGGCCAGCACTTTTTTCTCAAACACTGATTTATGAAGAACAATCATGCCGAATTTGATGCTTGCATCATCAAGTGAACAATTCTGGCCAGAAATCATACTTATCTGCTTCACTACATGCTGTGTTGCTGCTGATGATCTGATGAGCTGCAGCTGTCTCAGTGCTGCAGCTTCAGCCATGCAGAGCTTTGACCGTGTGTGTTTGTTGCTGGGTGTCATTTTGTTTGGAAGCGTGACATGCAGCTCTGTAACTTTGTAGTACATTAATCTTCAGCTCTTTGTGGCGTTGGTGTGAACCGTGTTGTGATGTCAATGTGATCAGAGACTCTACAAGCAATGAAAAATCTGTTTGGATTGGTGCAGGCATCTGTGCTGCTGCTCAGCAACCAGCAGCTCACATTCAAGTAAGCCAGTTTGACTTCCTCTGATGTGTAAATTACCAGTGTTGCCACAGTTACTTTGAAAAAGTAATCCAATTACTGATTACTCCTTGAAAAAGTAACTTAGTTACTTTTCTGAATACTCAATTGGAAAAGTAACTAAGTTAGATTACTAGTTACTTTTTTAGTTACTTTACCCAGCTGCCGACAACAACCCTCTGCCACCTCAACATGGCAATGATACCTGTTTTGCCAAAACTTACTTTATAGTCACCCTTTCTTGACTTCAATGAAAATAAATACTTGTTTATAAAAGTAAACTAAAGACCTCTTTCTTGACCTCATATTTAACTGTTGACAGCACTGTAACAGTAAAACTTGCAATTTCGAACCTACATTGTTTATAAATGTAACTATTAAATTCATTCTAACATTTTTTCTAACATTTAAATTCTCTCTAAATATTTTACTTATCGAAATTATTATATTTTAAGTAGTATTAGTAGTTGTAGTAAAAAAAAAAAAAGGCTTCAAACTGGACCTTTAATCCAGGGGTGTTGTGGGGGGGCACATCCCTCCCTCACGCCCCCATTCCATCTGGATTCGCCCCTGCTTTGGCGTTTGAGCACAAAGAATGGATAACATTTATTTATGCAGAAAACATGACCAGATTTACAGGTAAGAAAGTTTTATTGCGTTTTCACATCATGTGGTCATCAGAAAGAGAGTTTAGGTGCATTTGAGTGGAAAATAGTGTTAGTTGTTGACACGTCGCAGAGGATCAGCTGTTTTTAACGAGACGATACAGAGCGGCTCAGCTCAGAATTCTAAATAAAGGAGAAAAATAAAGCATAAAAATGTCTTTGTAAAGCTCAGTGCAGGTGTGCTGATCACCGCGCTTTAAGAGGTGAGAACGAGTCGAGCAGCTGCAAAAAACCCTGGATGAAAAGCTCACAGCTCGCTTAAAGTGGGCAGTTCAGTCGAACCCGACCTCCTGCCCACAGACCAAGTTTAATGCTGCTGTCGACCCACAATGCAAAAATACTAGTAACGCACAGTGACTTGGATGTAACTTTAATCTGATTACTCATTTGGAAAGATTAACGCGTTAGATTACTCGTTACAAAAAAAGTGGTTAGATTAGAGTAACGCGTTACTAAGTAACGCATTACCGGCATCACTGTAAATTACTTACAAATAACCACAACACAGACAGCCACTGAGGAAATGCATTTCATCCTTTAGCTAGTACATGAATGTTTGTGGCAAACTGAATGTGCCATGAGTTCCCAGTTAACTTGCAAGTTTTTCTTTCTTTGCAGGTACATTTCTGAATGGGACACAAAGACAGTTACTGATGATATTCATCAACAAAATTATGACAAAAGCCCAATTAAACACTAGTTGTGCAAAACTTCACAAAGCTGTCTAAATAATTTACCACCAAAATAGATGAAGTCATTAAGCATCATATTCATAAATTTAAGAGTTTTTTTTTAGAGAACAAAGTGAGTAACACGCACTTGTCAAACCGTCAGTCGTTTGTATTGACTTGCCTTTTTAGCATAGTTGCCTAAATTCTTAACTGTTATGGGCCAACACTAAATCTCGATGGGCCATGAGCCAAACCTGGATGCTGACCTGTGAAAACAAATATCTTACATTTTGAAGAAGAATAACATTCAAAATCTGATAAAATGTCTAAAATAATAGACTTTAATCTGTTTAACAGGAATGTATCGATCTGCACAACAAAAAAAGGGAGTGGGCCAAACCTGGCCCGTGGGCATCGGTTTTGGCAGCAATTAATCCCCCCCCCCCCCCCCCCCAACTGGCAGCTGATTTTATTGCTGAGCCTTTAACTTGCATTTTTAATTGGGTCTTAGCACAAACACATTTCTTAAAGTTTGGAAATCTGCATTTGTTCTCCCACTATTAAAAGGAGGTGAACCTTCAGTTGTGAACAGCTATAGGCCTATTTCAAAACTGTGTATTCTGGTGAAAGTGTTTGCAAAGCTTGTTTGTGTTCAATTGAAGAATATTTGGAATTAAACAACATTCTAAACCCTCTTCAGTCGGGCTTCAGGAAGCATCACAGCACTGCTACTGCAGCCTTAAAAGTTTTGAATGACGTGTTTGACGCATTAGACTCAAGGAAGTTTTGTGTTGCCTTGATTCTTGACCTATCAGAGGCTTTTGACACTATGGATCACGGTCTCTTGCTTGAAACTCTTTGAGAAAAGGTATTTCCAATCAAGCTGTTGCTTGGTTTGCAGATTATTTGGTGGGTAGGACACAGTGTGTTCAGATGGCTGACAAAGAGTCAGAGCTCTATTGAGTATTCCTTTAACTTTAATTAGTAATGACTTCATGACTTTCTTTGCTAATAAAATTTTAACTATTAGAGAAAAAATTACTCATAACCATCCCAAAGACATATCGTTATCTTTGGCTGCTTTCAGTGATGCCGGTATTTGGTTAGACTCTTTCTCTCCGATTGTTCTGTCTGAGTTTTTCATTAGTTACTTCCTCCAAACCATCAACATGTCTATTAGACCCCATTCCTACCAGGCTGCTCAAGGAAGCCCTACCATTAATTAATGCTCGATCTTAAATATGATCAATCTATCTTTATTAGTGGCTATGTACCACAGGCTTTTAAGGTGGCAGTAATTAAACCATTACTTAAAAAGCCATCACTTGACCCAGCTATCTTAGCTAATTATAGACCAATCTCCAACCTTCCTTTTCTCTCAAAAATTCTTGAAAGGGTAGTTGTAAAACAGCTAACTATCATCTGCAGAGGAATGGTCTATTTGAAGAGTTTCAGTCAGGGTTTAGAATTCATCATAGTACAGAAACAGCATTAGTGAAGGTTACAAATGATCTTCTTATGGCCTCAGACAGTGGACTCATCTCTGTGCTTGTTCTGTTAGACCTCAGTGCTGCTTTTGATACGTTGACCATAAATTTTATTACAGAGATTAGAGCATGCCGTAGGTATTAAAGGCACTGCGCTGCGGTGGTTTGAATCATTATATCATCATTATCATTATCTAATAGATTACAATTTGTTCATGTAAATGGGGAATCTTCTTCACAGACTAAGGTTAATTATGGAGTTCCAAAAGGTTCTGTGCTAGGACCAATTTATTCACTTTATACATGCTTCCCTTAGGCAGTATTATTAGACAGCATTGCTTAAATTTTCATTGTTACGCAGATGATACCCAGCTATATCTACCCATGAAGCCAGAGGACACACACCAATTAGCTAAACTGCAGGATTGTCTTACAGACATAAAGACATGGATGACTTCTAATTTCCTGCTTTTAAACTCAGAGAAAACTGAAGTTATTGTACTTGGCCCCACAAATCTTAGAAACATGGTGTCTAACCAGATCCTTACTCTGGATGGCATTACCCTGACCTCTAGTAATACTGTGAGAAATCTTCAATGTGCATATTAACAAATATGTAGGACTGCATTTTGCATTTGCGCAATATCTCTAAATTAGAAAGGTCTTGTCTCAGAGTGATGCTGAAAAACTAATTCAATCATTTATTTCCTCTAGGCTGGACTATTGTAATTCATTATTATCAGGTTGTCCTAAAAGTTCCCTGAAAAGCCTTCAGTTAATTCAAAATGCTGCAGCTAGAGTACTGACGGGACTAGAAGGAGAGAGCATATTTCACCCATATTGGCTTCTCTTCACTGGCTTCCTGTTAATTCTAGAATAGAATTTAAAATTCTTCTTCTTACTTATAAGGTTTTGAATAATCAGGTCCCATCTTATCTTAGGGACCTCATAGTACCATATCACCCCAATAGAGTGCTTCGCTCTCAGACTGCATGCTTACTTGTAGTTCCTAGGGTTTGTAAAGAGAATGGGAGGCAGAGCCTTCAGCTTTCAGGCCCTCCCTCTGGAACCAGCTCCTAATTCGGATCAGGGACAGACACCCTCTCTACTTTTAAGATTAGGCTTAAAACTTTCCTTTTTGCTAAAGCTTGTAGTTAGGCTGGATCAGGTGACCCTGAACCATCCCTTAGTTATGCTGCTATAGACTTAGACTGCTGGGGGGTTCCCATGATGCATGAGTGTTTCTTTCTCTTTTTGCTCTGTATGCACCACTCTGCATTTAATCATTAGTGATTGATCTCTGCTCCCCTCCACAGCATGTCTTTTTTCTGGTTCTCTCCCTCAGCCCCAACCAGTCCCAGCAGAAGACTGCCCCTCCCTGAGCCTGGTTCTGCTGGAGGTTTCTTCCTGTTAAAAGGGAGTTTTTCCTTCCCACTGTCGCCAAGTGCTTGCTCACAGGGGGCCGTTTTGACCGTTGGGGTTTTTCCGTAATTATTGTATGGCTTTTGCCTTACAATATAAAGCGCCTTGGGGCAACTGTTTGTTGTGATTTGGCGCTATATAAATAAAATTGATTTGATTTGATTTAGACAGATTTGTGAGCAATATTTGAGAGAAATAGGTTTTTTTGTGTATATAGAAAATGTTTGAGTTCAGCTCATAAAATGGGAGCAAAAACATGTGTTGCATTTATATTTTTTGTTCAGTGTATATAACACCTCTGTCCAGTGAACTCATGGCTCCATAAGCTCATTTCAGGTGTTTCCTGATCATTGATGTTGAGATATGAATGTCATTACCAAGATACATGGCTGTCTCCACAAGTTCACTTCATGCAGATACACTTCTGATGGCGTTGTCAGGAAGGCATTGAAAGCCTGGCTTTTAGTTTTGATCCAGGACAATCACAAAGTCAGATCCTATGATTCCTTACTCACCTTCTGAAGTGCTGGAATCAAGGCATTCATTGATTCTGCAAAGATGACGCCATTTTGGTTCCAACTGCGCTGAACTACTGAATGAACCTTTTATCTTTTCAACATTTTTTTTTTTAATCATTTAACCACATACAGAAACACATCCAGGTACAGGTGCTATCAAAATAAATATAAAAATAGTTAAGCTATCAAATTTACATAAATGTACAATTTTTGATGATTTATTTAATTAATTTAAAGCCTGATTTATGCGCTGTACAGCTGTAATTCCGCGTCATGCAATGACGTGCGTGATAGTTTTAAAGTTCTCCGTCACTGGATTATGCTTTATCTGGACTAATTTGACCTCCAACAAGCTTTTCTTTCTACAATAATCACCTCCAAATCAAAGGTAATCTGTACATTTTCCTTTTTACCGACTTTGTGCTGCAAATGTGCGGATTTTTCGGATCCATTTGTAATCAGCGTGCGCACTACAAAAGCTATTATGACGGAAGACAAACAGTGAAATCAGAAAAGTGTCAAATCACAGCCTTTTGTGTCTGATTTAACGTCCAGGCTGCGAGTCAGAGTCTGAGCACAGTGTGGAAAAATAAACGGTTGGGTTTTAATCAGGGAAATAACTCCGGTCCCATTTTCCTCAAATCAGCGAATGTTACTGTGCACGTCCAGACTGCTTGGGGTTTTTAATGGAAATACATTGCGATGGATGCGACATTTTATCCGATGTGAGCGAAAATCTGTTACACAAAATCCATTTTGTACTGTTTATTACATGGAAAAAATACAAAAACTTTGGGACTTTTTGACTGCGAATATCTGGTTTATACAATGACGATTTAGGTGAGTTGACTGTACATGGGAGTGAACACTAAATTTACCTTCAAAACTTTGACGATGCTGTCGCTTCCATCCCACACGGCTGACTTTATTTTCCAAATGTTCTTCTGTTTGGATCTGAAGGGAATCTGTACATCTTGAAGCACTTATTGTGTCTATTTGTGCATCCAAATCCACAAACAACCCGGCATTTTCAGCGAATAATAATTAAAATAGCTTGATTTCCATGCAGACGGATTAGCAGCAAACACTATTTTGAACCCAAAATGGCACCATGAGTCACGTGACCGGTTTTTGTTGACTTGTCATGTCACCACTCTCTCAATTAAGGCACTCTAGTTTTCACAACCCTACCCAACACCCAGTTTATGCAAGCAGGTTGGATGTACTCCCGGACGTCGGCCTCCATAGACGCCCACCAGAAGCGCTGCCGGACAACTGCCACGGTCCTTCGCACCCCTGGATGACAGGAGAGCTTGGAACCATGACAGAAGTCAAGGACCGCAGCCCTGGTCTGGTGGGACGTATAGTTTGTCTTTTGGTCCAGTTCCCGGGTCCGGGCTTCGTGCCAGGGCCTCCCGGACGATCTTCTCCACATCCCAGGTGAGGGTGGCCACGATAGTGGACTCAGGCAGGATGGGCTCCGGTGGATCTGACAGTGCAGTTTTGACCTCCTCTTCGTGTACCCGGGACAAGGCATCCGACCTCTGGTTCTTGGTCCCGGGGCGATAGGTGATCCGGAAGTCAAAACGCCCGAAGAACAGTGACCAGCGGGCTTGCCTGGGGTTCAGCTGCTTGGCGGTCCTGATATACTCCAGGTCCCGATGGTCAGTGAAAACCGTGAACGGCACAGACGCTCCCTCCAACAGGTGTCTCCACTCCTCAAGAGCCTCTTTCACCGCAAGGAGTTCTCGATTGCCGACGTCATAGTTCCGTTCAGCCGGGGTCATCCTGCGTGAAAAGTAGGCACACGGGTGAAGAACCTTATCAGTCTCTCCGCTCTGGGATAGCACGGCTCCTATCCCTGAGTCAGAGGCGTCCACTTCAACCACAAACTGGCGGCTAGGGTCGGGCTGCACCAAAACTGGCGCAGTAGAGAACCGTCGTTTCAACTCCTTGAACGCGGCTTCGCACCGATCCGACCAGGTGAAGGGGACTTTTGGAGAGGTCAGGGCTGTCAGGGGGCTAACTACCTGACTGTAGCCCTTAATGAACCTCCTATAGAAATTAGCGAAGCCGAGGAACTGTTGCAGCTTCCTACGGCTTGTTGGTTGGGGCCAGTCTCTCACCGCTGCAACCTTGGCCAGATCAGGGGCGACGGAGTTAGAGGAGATGATAAACCCCAGGAAGGACAAAGACGTGCGGTGAAACTCGCACTTCTCGCCCTTCACAAACAGTCGGTTCTCTAACAACCGCTGCAGGACCTGACGTACATGCTGGACATGGGTCTCAGGATCCGGAGAAAAGATGAGAATATCATCCAGATATACGAAGACGAATCGGTGCAGGAAGTCCCGCAAGACGTCGTTAACCAAGGCTTGGAATGCCGCGGGGGCGTTGGTGAGGCCGAACGGCATGACCAGGTACTCAAAGTGACCTAACGGGGTGTTAAATGCCGTCTTCCATTCGTCTCCCTTCCGGATCCGAACCAGGTGATACGCATTTCTAAGATCCAGCTTAGTAAAGATTTTGGCTCCATGCAGGGGGGTGAACACGGAATCCAACAATGGCAACGGGTATCGGTTGCGAACCGTAATCTCATTCAGCCCCCTGTAATCAATGCATGGACGGAGTCCGCCATCTTTCTTGCCCACAAAAAAGAAACCTGCCGCCATCGAGGAGGTGGAGTTCCGGATCAGCCCGGCAGCTAATGAGTCCCGGATGTAGGTCTCCATTGATTTGCGCTCAGGTCGTGAGAGGTTGTACAGCCTGCTGGATGGGAACTCAGCGCCTGGAACCAAATCAGTGGCACAATCGTACGGACGGTGCGGGGGAAGGGTGAGTGCCAGATCCTTGCTGAAGACCTCAGCAAGATCGTGGTACTCAACCGGCACTGCCGTCAGATTGGGAGGGACTTTGACCTCCTCCTTAGCCTGTAAACCGGGAGGAACCGAGGATCCTAAACACACCCGATGGCAGGTTTCGCTCCACTGAACCACACCCCCAGACGGCCAATCAATCCGGGGATTGTGTTTAATCATCCATGGGAAGCCCAAAATCACGCGGGAGGTAGAAGGAGTTACAAAAAACTCAATCTCCTCCCGATGGTTTCCAGACACCACCAGAGTTACTGGTTGTGTCTTGTGTGTGATTAAAGGGAGGAGGGTGCCATCTAGTGCCCGCACCTGCAATGGCGAAGGAAGCGCCACCAGGGAGCCCTACCTCCCTTGCCCATCTGCTGTCTAGCAGATTCCCTTCTGACCCGTGTCCACCAGTGCTGGGGCTTGAAGGGTTAAATCCCCGCTCAGGATTGTAACTGGGAGTCGTGTGGCAATCTGTGTGTGTCCCACGTGAATGTGTTGACCCCCCTTAGCCCAGTCTCTGAGGGCGGTTGTTGTTGTGGCCCTTTGGGGCAGTTTTTCTGTATGTGCTCCTTCGAGCTGCAGAGAAAACACTCCCCGCGGACCAGCCTCCTCATTTTGGCCCTGTGCGTTTCCCTAACAATGTCAACAGGGGGAGCTGTTGCCCCACGGAGCGCTGCGGCTGTGGAGCGTGGGGAGGGCGGCCCCTTTTCGAACCCGGAAGGGAGAGGGACGGCGCGTATCTGGCCACGTCCTTCGCCTCGCTCCCGACGGCGTTCCTCCAACCGATTGTCTAACCGTATAACGAGATCGATAAGCCCATCTAAATCCTGCGGTTCCTCTTTAGCTACCAGATGCTCCTTCAGGACCGATGACAGTCCGTTAAGAAGGCGGCGCAGAGCGCAACGTTATTCCAGCCGGACCTCGCAGCCGCGATGCGGAAGTCGACTGCATATTCGGCTGCACACCGGCGCCCCTGTCGCATTGACAGCAGCATTGTTGAAGCGGTCTCTCCTCTGTTAGGGTGATCAAACACTGTTCTGAACTCCCCCACAAACCCAGTGTATGCTGATAACAACCGTGAGTTCTGTTCCCAGAGCGCCGTAGCCCAGGCGCGTGCCTTACCCCGAAGCAAAGCAATAACATAAGCCACCTTGCTGGCGTCAGAACGCGTACATCACGGGTCATTGTGCAAAGACGAGCGAACACTGCATCAGAAAGTCCGCGACGTCTCACACAACCCCCGTACGGCTCAGGGGGACTTATGTATGCTTTCAGGGGATGGTGGGGGGTTTGTTGAACGACCAGCGGAATGTTAATACCCGGCACCGGGTCGGCAGGAGGAGGAAGCCGCAGCAGCGCTCTGATCGCGCGCTTCCACTGTGCGGTGAGAGCCTCCAGCCTGCGATTAAGGATGATGTGTTGCTCGGACATCAAATCCAGCCGAGCAGTAAAGGCGGTGAGGATTTGCGCAACTCACCGAGCACGCCTCCTGCAGGACGCCTGTGCACCCTGCTCTTCCATTGGCTGTCCAACAGATGGATGACGCCCCTCGGATTCCATGAGCTGGCCGAGATATCTGTTGTGAAAGTGTAGTGACACGGACCCACCACAGGGGCGCAAATGAACGGTCAATAGATGAGCCAAAAAATAACAATTTAATGTTGTGAAGGTGCACAACGAATACACAGACAATCTCAGAATATGATTACAGTCAATCACAAAGGTGACGTGTGGGCAGGCTCGAGGATAGAAGACGTCTGTCCTGAGAATGAGCCGGAACCACACGATTCCGCCGCCACCGAACCTGGTGAATACTGAGCCGCCACGTCCCGAATTCCCAGGTGATCACCGTCCCCGCACTGTCGGATCTGGTACTGCCGGCAGAGAACAAAGACAGTCAAGTGTGGGTGTGTGTACACCCAGTAACAACAACGGTGGGATGCCACCTCCACCTCTCACTCAATATGCTGAAGAGTACTGCAGTGATTCCTCAGGGAAAGAGTGCCGTCCTGCACTCACTCAGCTTCCACAGAAAGAGGGAATGGTACTCTGCAAACACTCACAATATACAGATATATTGCAAAACAAACGGCTGAGGATATTACCTCCAGTGAAGTTACGATATCTCGGCGATGAGGTGGAGATGACGTCTGGGTTTTATGGAGTGGGATGATGAAGAATGAGTGACAGCTGTCAGGACATAATGAGTAACAGCTGTCACTCCCGGCTGTGTCCGTGGCGGCAGCGCCCTCTCGTGCCTGAAGCCCGCACTTCAGGCAGGGCGCCCTCTGGTGGTGGGCCAGCAGTACCTCTTCTTCTGGCGGCCCACACAACAGTGATGCCATAATTTCTATACAGATTTGTGCAAATATTCATTCATATGACTAAGTGGAGGTAGTCTGTTTATATGTATAAAGACGATCAGTCGTGAAGACCCATGCAACTCTTCAAATAAATCATTACATACTCGTACATTATATAAACACATACAAGCTGTACTTATTGGCCCTATTGAGATATCCCATAATCAAACCCTCTCTGACCCTGGCCGTGAGTCGCAATCATGTAATTTACCCGGCACTAAAATGGGTCTAGTTAGAACCCTGCTACTTTGTAAAAATATTATTAGTGATATTCTGTGCAAATAATCAGAATCCTGAAAGTTACTCCTAAATACATTTTCTGAAATCTAATATCATATACATTGGAAAAGTGGTCACATGAAAAAGGTAGTCCAACAAGATACTGTAATTATTCCTGCCAGAACTACTTTCACACTAAACAGCATGTTGCATGTGAAGCCATGTCTCAAAGCAATGACATGTTGCTTCTCAAAAGTTTATAAAACATCACAAAACAATATATGTTGTTAAATTCATATCTGTGTCTCGAAATATATACTTGCAATTCACTGTCACAAATATCTGACCTTTCAGGTGTTAGGAAACGATATGTGAAGCAAAACATGCTTCAAAACATTCTTTTGTTTGTTCCCAAGCAAAGCCAACCCTAACCCAATCTCAGGCAGGTACACTGAGACTGTGTTAGTGCACATACACAGTGATCACCAAAATATGCCATTTGCAATCTGCAGTACAGCAAAAAATTTTAAAAAAGATGTAAAAATGATGCAGAATTAATGTCAAAATGCATGCAGTGATATTGAATTTTGCTAATTGTAATGGAAAGAAGTTGTTCCATTGCATGAGGTGGTAACAGTAAGAATCCACCACCAACAATTACCCACTCTAGCAGTAAGCCTTTTAATGTGTATATATAGAATTATGTATTGTTTCTGTGGTTTTGTTTCATACCACCTATAAAGTGCTGCTTTTTTGGTTCTCAGGCTTTGAGGAGAACCTGCAGGTGCAGGGGGAGCTGATCCTGCAGGACAGTTTCCAGGTCTGGGATCCACGTTCACTGATCAGAAAAGGGCGAGATCGGCACCTTTTCTGTTCGAGTTCTCCCTGGTCTTCAGCAAGGAGATCAAAGACTCATTCGGCAGAACCAAGTACCAGTACAAGAACAGATTATGGTTAGTGTGTGTGTGAGAGATAGTGTAATAGTTAAGTCCAGATATTTTGGCTCTCAGTGAACGGACGATATGGAATCCATCAATGATTGGAGAATAACCAAATTGGAGGTGGTACAGAGAAGAACAATGAAAGAATAACTAGCTTTTTAAAATATTAATACCAGGTAAGGACTAGAAAAACATAAATTACCAATATTAGCAGATGTAAAAGAGAGCATATGATTGAAGTTTAGAAAATTTTAAACAATATTTTTATGGTGAATGTATTCCTGATCTACCATTATCAGAAGATAACAGAAGGGGTCACTGCAAGAAAATATATAAACAAGGCCATGACTGGATTTGAGGAAGTTCTTGCTTAGAATGAGAGTGGTGGATACATGGAACAGCCTGTGGGACGACATAGTAACAGCACTGAGTGTAATAAGCTTAGATTTGACAAACATTGAAGAAATGATAATATTAAAAATAATATAGAGAATTTTAGATACGTGGAAGAGGTAGGCATGCAAATATGGCTAACAAACCTATGATACCAGAATAAGTCAATAAAATGTGGCTGATATTGCAGCACCAGACTCTTCTGCAGTAACAGACCTGACCTGACTTTCAATCAAGCAGATGTTGAACTGTTACAGTCTCATATTTCTAATAATTCTTCTGGTCTTGCAGACTTCGGAATTGGGGGGTGACTGAGCACATTGAAGGTGACCCATGTAAATTTGCCCTGTGGGCAGGAAGAACCCCATCCTCTGACAATAAAACTGTGCTCAAGGTAAGCTTATACTGAAAGTATATTTACTGGATAAGTCCACATACCATAGGAAATGGAGGATTTGCTTTGTTTAATAGAATTGTGGCTAGAAACGTGATACACAGTGCTGTACAAATAGAGTATGAATAAATATGCACACTTTTGATTTTTTTCTTTAAAGAAGTATCTCAGGAAACTTGTTGAATGGACTGAATGAAATGTCAAACGTTTCTATTGTAGCAATCATTTGTATCAAACAAATGTGCATGTAGCGGGAAAGCTATCCGCCTGATTGCTGCTCAAAGTGTTTGAACATGTACAAAACGTTCTGACAAACTTGGCAGACATCAGCTGACAAGGAGCAACATTTTGTGAATGGGGGAAAAGGACTTTTGTCAAGCAAAATGAACACAAACGTAGAATCAGTTCCTCGTACTGTTCATTGAACTGTCAGTGTGACTGGGGCTTTAAAGGAAATTTTCAGTACATAGCTTTATGACAGAAAATATTTTTAAAGGTAAAAACAATATCACACATTTTGCATTGTTCTGTATGCTGTTGAATATAGGATCCAACTATATAAATTAAAATTTATACATACATACATACATACATTAAGTGCAGTGTTTGTATGTAGAAGAAATGTGGTAACGGTAGCTGACATTTCACATCTTCCTTTTGAGACAATCCTTTATAAAATAATGGATATCATCTTTAGAGCTGCAGCCAAAGACTATTTGCAATTATTGATTGATGTGGTCATTATTTTGCCACTTATTCAATTTGTAGTGTATTAGTAGTTTGATACTCAAAATGTCAGAAAATGGCGAAAAATGTCAGTTCCATAGGGATACTGATAACACATACCATTAGCTTTGTAGGATGACTGTTAGCACGATGTGAAGCCACCATTGTGATGCCCCACCATCCATCTTGCCTTACACACACTACTTCCATGGTCCCTGCTATAATGTGAAGATGTATATTTATTTAGGTAAGGTGATGGTCTAGTGGTTAAGTGTTGGGCTTTAGACCAGAGGATCCTCAGTTTCAAATCCCAGCCTGACCGGAAAATCACTAAGGGCCCTTGGGCAAGGTCCTTAATCCCCTAGTTGCTCCCAGTGTGTAGTGGGCCGCCTTGCATGACAGCAGTGGCATGGCAGCATCGGTGTGTAAAGCGCTTTGAGTGTCTGATGCAGATGGAAAAGCACTATATAAATGCAGTCCATTTACCATTTATTTGTTTGCTGGGGATATGTACTTTAAGGAGATTTAACCAGAGAGTACAGAAATTAAGGATGTCATTGATTCTTCTTTTCTATATGTAAAATGACTGTGATGTGCTCTTACTGCACTGCGTAGTCTGAGATCCACTTGTGGGAGGATACTGTGCTGTAGCATGCAGCTCATTGTCCATCTATCATGATGTCCACAGAAAAAAACTGAATTTGAGGTGTCAAGAAGAGTTTGCCTGCGTGGAAGGAGATGCAAACTGAAACTAAGTCAAATGTTTCATGTTCTGCCGCTCATCTCAGAGTGGCCCGGTGACTGTGGCAGTATGCAACTTGATGAATAATTTTATTGCTAAGCCATGGAGAAAAATGTTTAAGATATCAAGAAGGGTTCATCTGCCTGGAGTTGCTTGAAGACTTGCAATTTGAGGGAACATCAGTTATGTATGGCATTATGGAAATGTGGTGCACTACTCTGAGCATGATCCAACACACATTTACCTCAGTGCTGAAGACCCCAGCAGCTGGAAAAAGCTAAAGTGAAAGCATGTATGTTCTCTCTCTAAACAATGAGCAAGTCTTTTGTCAACAGTTCTAAAATGCTGGTATTTCTTCATTGCAGTATCAGTCAGTTGGGAGACCGCTGTAAGATGATTTGAGCTGCAAATATTAGTCAGTTATTTTGAGCAGTTTCATAAAGTCCACATTTTCTGATTTCAGTTTCTTAATGTTAAGTTTTCTGCCCTCTTTTCTCTTATTTGACAAAAGGGAATACCTACAGTGTGTCTGGAACGTATTCACAGCGCTTCACTTTTTGCACCTTTTATGTTACAGCCTTATTCCAAAAGGGATGAAATTAATTTTTTTTCCTCAAACTTTTACACACAATACGTCATAATAAAAATGTGAAAAAAGTTTTTTAGAGACAGATTTTTGCAAATTTCTTAAAATTAAACTAAGAAATTACACGCACATAAGTATTCACAGCCATTGCCATGAAGAGCAAAATTGAACTCAGGTGCATCCTGTTTCCACTGAATATCCTTGAGATGTTTCTACAGCTTAATTGGACGCTGCCTGGGGTGAATTCAGTTGATTAGACATGCTTTGGAAAGGCACACACCTGTCTATATATAAGGTCTCACAGCTGACAGTACACGTCAGAGCACAAACCAAGCATGAAGTCAAAGGAATCATCTGTAGACCTCCAAGATGGGATTATCTTGAGGCACAAATCTAGGGAAGGGTACAGAAACATTTTCGCTGGTTTGAAGGTCCCAATGAGCACAGTGACCTCCATCATTCGTAAATGGAAGAACCTCAGATCCATCAGGACTCTTCCTAGAGCTGGCTGCCTGTCTAAACTGAATGATCAGGAGAGAAGGGCCTGAGTCATGGAGGTGACCAAGAACTTGATGGTCACTCTGTCAGAACTCCAGCATTCCTTTGTGTTGAGAGGAGAACCTTCCAGAAGGACAACCATCTCTGCAGCAATCCACCACTCAGGCCTGTATGGTAGAGTGGCCAGAGGGAAGCCACTCCTTAGTAAAAGACACATGGCAGCCCACCTGGAGATTGCTAAAAGGCACCTGAACGACTCTCAGACCATGAGAAACAAAATTCTCTGGTCTGATGAGACAAAGATTGAACGCTTTTGCGTGAACACCAGGCATCGTGTTTGGAGGAAACCAGCCACCATCCCTACAGTGAAGCACGGTGGTGGCAGCATCATGCTGTGGGGATGTTTTTCAGTGGCAGCAACTGGGAGACTAGTCAAGATTGAGGGAAAGATGAATGCAGCAACGTACAGAGACATCCTGGATGAAACTTGCTCCAGAGCGCTTTTGATCTCAGACTGGGGCGACGGTTCATCTTATGAAATGAGTGGCTTCAAGACAACTCTGTGAATGCCCTTGAGTGGCCCAGCCAGAGCCCAGACCTGAATCTGATTGAACATTTCTGTAGAGATCTGAAAATGGCTGTGCACCAACGCTCCCCATCCAACCTGATGGAGCTTGAGAGGTGCTGCAAAGCGGAATAGGTAAAACTGCCCAAAGATAGGTGGACCAAGCATATTCAAGAAGACTTGAGGCTGTAATTGCTGTCAAAGGTGCATCAACAAAGTATTGAGCAAAGGGTGTGATTACTTATATACATGTTTTCTTATTTTTATTTTAAATAAATTCGCAAAAATTAAAAAAAAAACTTTTTCATGTATGAGTAGAACTTTGAGTTGAAAAAATATGAATTTACTCCATTTTGGAATAAGGCTGTAACATAACAAAATGTGGATAAAGTGAAGCACTGTGAATACTTTCTAGATGCATAATACAGGTAAGTTGCCCATAAGGGCAAGAAACACAGCTGTAATTTTTGGCTGTCAGCCCATCTTATTTTCACCAAAGTTAACTTCTCAAACTATAATAATAATGTGAATAATGTGAGTCAAGACATTGCCGCACATTTGAGCTGCTTTTGTCGCCACTTGTTGGGCGATGTGAGCATTTCAGGGCTTCTGGAACATTTCCTACTTGAAACCCAAAATTCAATGATGGGCCATTAACGTCAGCAGCTACATTCCGTTGAAGCGTACGCTGGGACGCTTCTAATAGCTATCTCACCTGTCGTAAACACACGAGTACTCACGAGTACTTTGTTTTCGGACGTCTCCGTAGCTGTATGCTTTGAATGCCGTATATTTTGAAACTGGTCACGGAAGTGCACAAAGTAATCTGGATGATCACTAACAGTCTAAAATCTTAATTGTTATGATTTCGGTGCGATATGTCCTTTAATTACTCAACCTGGTCTCACGGCAAGTCGTGCTTCAGCAGCACGAAATATACATTAATCTATTGGTTCGTGATATTGTGACAAAAAGCGCCTCATTTTTGTCACAGCAGCACAAATTCATTCTCATTCATTCCGTGATGGCTGCATGAAATTAAAAGTGGGGGGGGGTACGGTTAGGGTAGGGGGGAGGAGTAAGATTAGGTTATAGTCAGGGTTGGGTAGGATTACTTTGAAATGTAATCAGATTACAAGTAATCCAAATGTATGTACATACATACATGTAATCCACATGTATTCTTTCAAGTAATCCTACCCAGCCTTGGTTATAGTTAAGGTTAGGGTTGGGGTGCCAGTAGGGTTAAGAATAGTGAGTTAAAAAAGCTCTGTCACGAAAATTTGACTCATTTCATCACGGGAGTACAAAAGAAAAAAACAAAACAAAAACGTGAGACTGGGCCTGAATTACTTATCGTCACAGTATGGGTTGCCTAAAACAATCTTTTTAGGTTTTTTCCAGATTCGAAATTTATCTCTAGATCTTTCCCCAGTTTCCCCTCCCTGCCTCCTCAGCATTTAAGTGATTATTTTCTCATTAAAAAAATTGTATAGGAATTATTTCTGAGATTTTATAATTATATATCAGATCTGCAGTTGGAGATTATCCGATTTACGTCATTATTAGCCAGATGTCGTTTGCTTTTCCGATGGAAATCTCTCCACCCACCAACTATTTCAGTCTGTCTTAGGGACATTTCATTATTTCTCAAGCATTAGAAAATTAGATATACATTGAGAGGATCCACACATGTTTTTTTCACATATGGGAAACATTTTTGACCTATCTGGCCACCTTACAAACCTGCCAGACTGAGAGTAACTTTGAGTATTTACGTATTTATGCAGATGATTGACCTCTATGGGATAGTGCTATGTCTATGCACACTCACTGTTATGAGCCAGGATAGGTGGGCGCTCCCCCCCCCCCACTTTTATTATTTATTGTAAAGAATTAATTCTGTGTTTCCTCTTTCTAGTCATTGTTTGTATTCAGTTCATTTGTTTTTACTATGTATCTTGTTGAGTGTTTATAGTTTTGTTTTTTCTTTAAAAAGTAATTGTAAATTGCAGTTTTATTTGATATGTAATAAAAAATATTTTCAAAATGTATCAGAATTATTCTGACCTCAGATAACTGTAATGGATAATAGTGGTAAATGAAGTGCATTTACATAGCGCTTTTCCATCTGAATTAAAATATCAAAGCATTTTACAATGATGCTTCGCATTCACCCATTCTCTCTCTCCTCTCTCTCTCTCTCTCTCTCTCTCTCTCTTCTCTCTCTCTCTCTCCTCTCTCTCTCTCTCTCTCACCACACGCGCACACACACACACACACACACCGGTGTCAGGGTTGTTAATTATTGGGCACATGTTTATTTGTTAGTAGGTTGTTAGCCAAGTGATCATTGGTCTGATCAATATATTTGACTTCTATTAAAAAACAACAGAAAAATTTTTACATGTAGTTAAGCTCATCAAAATATTCAAAATTGCTGCTGTGATTCTATTAGGTCTTTATGCTGTTTGTCTGAACCACTTATTTTGCTTCCCTCCTCGCTGTGGTTTATTGCTATCTGATTTTTGTGTTTTTTTTTCCAGGCTTCCAGCATTGAAGCAAAACAGGAATGGATAAAGAACATCAGAGAGGTGATACAGGAGAGGATGACTCACCTGAAGGGGGCGCTAAAGGAGCCACTTCATCTGCCTAAGACCCCAGCATTGAGCAACCCAGAATAACAATAGGAGGTAAGCAGGAGATGCACCTTCAACTGCCATTTCATTAGGTACTCTTTGCTCGTGCCACATTGGATTTAATTACCCTCAGAAGTGCTTTTTCTTAATTCTTGGTGGCATTGATTCAACAGTGTGCTCTTCAGAGATTTTGGTCCTAATTAGTATAACATCAAACAGTCACCAAATCATTACTCCACCACCAACAGCCTTAATTGTTGATGCAAGTCAGGGTGGATTCATGCTTTCATACAGTCTATATATGACCCGCTGAGATGTGTGGTTGGTATCTCACAAGTCGGTCATTTTCCCTTAGTGGCCTTTGTCTGGAGAGTAAAGATTTTTAATCTATATTTGGAACTACACATACAGTCTGTTTTTACTTCCAACATCTGTAGTGGACTAAAATGACATGTCAGTATACAGATAAGGTTGGAAACATATCAGATCAATCAATTAATACAGTACAATGCAGTTCAATTATTTATATGGCTCCAAATCACATCATTCGTGTTCCAAGGTATTTCACGATTGTAAGTTCAAACCTTACCCACTACGTGAGCAAGCACATTGGCAATAGTGGTCAACCCAGTGTGGAAGTGCCCTGGGTCCTGGTTAGTAACCACCCAAGTCCATCCTCCTCCTGAAAAGAGCCACATGTCTGCTGCAGCCATGTGTGCATTGGCATACCTTTTGCCTTTTGCAGTTAAGAAGTTTCATCAAACACTGAGGCACCTGCATGCTGGATTATACCCAGGGAAGCCATGCACATGGCCATAGTGTCATAGCTGGCCTTCCCTCACAATGCTAGGAATTGAGTCTGAGTTTACCTAAGTTATCATTTGTTCTCCTTTGTTTAATGCAAGGTCATTCCAGCAGTAATCAAGGATCCTCTGGAGAGATCTTGTACCAGAAGCATCCAGGTTAGCTCAGGTCACTGGCTAGCTTCAAGTCTCAGTAATACCGGAAGTACCAATACCCAAAATACTTGGACCTGCAGTTTCCTGCATAGTTATTGTTCATGCCAAACACATCTATACAGTGACCCCATGACTCTATAAGGGTGCCTTCACACATAGTATGAATGTGGTCAAAGTGCGCATGAAGCAAGAATCGTATGCAGTACGTGTAAAATTGTAGCTGCCCTCCAATGCCTCATACACCTGTTGCTTACAACTATGTGCGCACACCAGTGGCTAAAAGACAGCGTTTGCGCTGTTAGAGCCCATCGAACCGTCTCGCGGCAGGTGTTGGCCAAATTCCAGCTGACACACATGCACATCTAACACCGCTCGCTTGACACTTACAAAATGTGTGGCCATTTGCACTATTAGCACGACAACAGTCAGCAGACGATCAATTTCCAGCTGAATGTGAAATTTGTCTAAGTGCCCCCATGAGTGTGGCTTTGCAAACAGACACAGTGACACGTTGCCTGTGTGCGCTAAAGTGAGAGGGGGTGTGTCCGCCGACAGGAGCAGCTGTGGAGATCTGTGATTCTGGATGTTCCAGCTGGAAAACAGGTACCGTGTTTGAACGGACATGAACTAACAACTGTCTAATGTGATGCGCGTGTGTCTGCTTGCTGTCCTCATGCGGACATACATAAAAACATATAACGCTGTTACGATGGGCTGCAGCGAGTGCACGCACGTCGTGCACATTGACAGGCTACCCCAGGTGAAACGGACCATCAGATCATAACACGCAGCGGGCGATTTTGAATGTCACATCACCCACATGAGCTCTGTTCCACATGACGCGGTGTCTGTCCTGCATCGCACCGTCCACAAGACACGCATGTCGGGCAGGACACACGTGCGGGGCCAGCTGGACACGTCGCCGGCAAATGTGGACTTGATAAGAGCAATCCTGCCTCTCATTCATGTCATTTCATGACTGTACATATGTGACCATTGGTCATCAGAACAGACAGATCGTACTTGTATTGCCCGCTTGATAAGAGGGATTCAATAAAATGCGGTGTTTTTAAATACGTCTGTGTCCTTCTTATTATCAGGCATTTTCCCGCACCTTTTACAGTACAGCGATGGTAGCTCAGTGGTAAAGTTTCTGGCTGGTAATCAGAGATTTTGGAAATTGCAGGTTCAAATCCCGTGGGTGGCATGTATTTTTTTTTTTTTTTTCACAGCAGCTGCGCAATGTGGTGACACATGCTGTAGCTGCTCGCACTGTGTTCCCACGCACACAAAACTGTTGCAGCAGCATCGTTCACACCTGCCAGTTGGCTCGATGTTTTCGTGGTTCGTTCATACGAGCTGTTCCGCCATGCTTCGCCCTGATTTGTACTTATTCGTACTATGTGTGCAGGGGCCCTAAGCGCTGCATAACTGCAAACCTGAAATATACACTCAACAAAATATAAACGCAACACTTTTGGTTTTGCTCCATTTTGTATGAGATGAACTCAAAGATCTAAAACTTTTTCCACATACACAATATCACCATTTCCCTCAAATATTGTTCACAAACCAGTCTAAATCTGTGATAGTGAGCACTTCTCCTTTGCTGAGATAATCCATCCCACCTCACAGGTGTGCCATATCAAGATGCTGATTAGACACCATGATTAGTGCACAGGTGTGCCTTACACTGCCCACAATAAAAGGCCACTCTGAAGGTGCAGTTTTATCACACGCAAGATTTGAGGGAGCATGCAATTGGCATGCTGACAGCAGGAATGTCAACCAGAGCTGTTGCTTGTGTATTGAATGTTCATTCTCTACCATAAGCCGTCTCCAAAGGCGTTTCAGAGAAGTTGGCAGTACATCCAACCAGCCTCACAACCGCAGACCACGTGTAACCACACCAGCCCAGGACCTCCACATCCAGCATGTACACCTCCAAGATCATCTGAGACCAGTCACTCGGACAGCTGCTGAAACAATCGGTTTCCATAACCAAAGAATTTCTGCACAAACTGTCAGAAACTGTCTCAGGGAAGCTCATCTGCATGCTCGTCGTCCTCATCGGGGTCTCGACCTGACTCCAGTTCGTCGTTGTAACCGACTTGAGTGGACAAATGCTCACATTTGCTGGCGTTTGGCACGTTGGAGAGGTGTTTCTCTTCATGGATGAATCCCGCTTCACACTGTTCAGGGCAGATGGCAGACAGCGTGTGTGGCGTCGTGTGGGTGAGCGGTTTTCTGATGTCAGTGTTGTGGATCGAGTGGCCCATGGTGGCGGTGGGGTTATGGTATGGGCAGGCGTCTGTTATGGACAAAGAACACAGGTGCATTTTATTGATGGCATTTGAATGCATAGAGATACCGTGACGAGATCCTGAGGCCCATTGTTGTGCCATACATCCAAGAACATCACCTCATGTTGCATCAGGATAATGCACGGCCCCATGTTGCAAGGATCTGTACACAATTCTTGGAAGCTGAAAATGTCCCAGTTCTTGCATGGCCGGCATACTCACTGGACATGTCACCCATTGAGCATGTTTGGGATGCTCTGGACCGGCGTATACAACAGCGTGTACCAGTTCCTGCCAATATCCAGCAACTTCACACAGTCATTGAAGAGGAGTGGACAGGCCACAATTGACAACCTGATCAACTCTATGTGAAGGAGATGTGTTGCACTGCATGAGGCAAATGGTGGTCACACCAGATACTGACTGGTATCCACCCCCCCCCCCCCCCCCAATAAAACAAAACTGAACCTTTCAGAGTGGCCTTTTATTGTGGACAGTCCAAGGCACACCTGTGCACTAATCATGGTGTCTAATCAGCATCTTGATATGGCACACCTGTGAGGTGGGATGGATTATCTCAGCAAAGGAGAAGTGCTCACTATCACAGATTTAGACTGGTTTGTGAACAATATTTGAGGGAAATGGTGATATTGTGTATGTGGAAAAAGTTTTAGATCTTTGAGTTCATCTCATACAAAATGGGAGCAAAACCAAAAGTGTTGCGTTTATATTTTTGTTGAGTGTATATAAATAAATAAATGGAAAATCAGACTGAATCTGAACCAAACACTTGTAAGAAATGAATATTGGAACTCCATCCACATTAAGCTGGTCAAATATACATTTTTCTTGTACTGTAAATGAAGTACATTAATGCTGTAACTGCTAATTATTTTCTTAAATGATTATTCAACGTATTACTTTCACAAATAATCTAATAATATGGTGAGACTTTGTGATTCATCAAAATGAAAAGTTCAGAATTAAATTAGGCTTATTAAAGCTCATTTTCCATGGGGAGGGAAGGGTTCTGCAGTTGTGCTGAATTCATGAAGACATATTACGCAGGCTTAGTCAAGTAATTGTTAATTTGCAATAAATGATCGTGAAAGATTTGATGCAAAGGCTTTGCTTTTGGAGAGGTCTATTTTTTAATGGGTTCTCAGCAAATTAGGGTAGCTTTGTGGTTCTTGTTGAGATTTTTATTCTCCCGGCATTAGTGACAAGGTACAGTGTGTAAAGGGCCAGGCTTACAGACAACAGTGAAGGCTATAATTACATAAGAAGGTGGGTGGTGTGGTGGACACAACTTCAACGACAAATCAATTTTGTTCTGAAAGTCATGACAGAGTGACTGCAAAATTACATGTGATCTTGTCTGCACTGTGGACTGGGATGAACATGATTCAGGATCATGTTTTCCTTGATTTTGGACTAAAGTACTCCAACATCTAATCATCACTACATATCTGCCCAAATAATATTCCCACCAATTTTGAAATTAATCATTCCACTCATTTTTTAGGTACTTTGTCCACACACACACACACACACACACACACACACACACACACACACACACACACACACACACACACACACACACACACACACACACACACACACACACACACACGCCAGCAGCCAAGGTAAAAATCTGTGAAAAATGTGTGCAGGCAGGTTTATTAGTAAAATGAGTTCCTGAGACACAAAATTAATTTTTTGAGTTACTACCAAACAAAAACATGCTGTAAAGTGTGATGAATGACTCGTGTTTACTTCCAGTCAAACTAGTATGTGTGGCCTCACCTGTGCATAAGAAGGATGTGGGTTCTTTACCCATCAATTGGCTGACTAAGAGGATGACAAAAACAAAGGGAAACAAAGTGCTGACCAAAATGAACAAATTGTCCGTAGTTAGGGATAGTATAGATGTGGTCTTCCAGGACATGTATATCAGATGTCTCAACCCAGCTTTATCACTCGGAGGTCTAAGCTTTTCTCTTCTACCTGTAAAGCCCACATTCTTGTGTTTGCATATTTGCTGTCTGTGTGTTCTGAGACTTCCTTGTTTACATAACAGAAGTAGCTCTCCACAGGGGATCTTGGAGTCACTTGCCTGCTTAGCTGAATGGGCTGCGTATGAAGCAGGAGTTGTGTGCAAAACGGTACATTTGGTACATTTCAATAAAATCCAGAAAACAAAATTTCATCTCTCCCCCAGGAAGTTTTCTTTTGGTATGTTTTTTGGTACATTTCAATACAATTCAGAAAGCAAAATTTCATCTCTCCCCCAGGGTAAAGTTATTTATCCACCTAAGCACAAATCAGCAGCCCTTTCAGCTAAGCAGGGACACAGACAGCAAATATGCAAACACAAGAATGTGGCTAGCCAAGTCAGCCCCTCCCCTGAGGTGTTCTGAGACTTCCTTGTTTACATAACAGAAGTAGCTCTCCACAGGGGATCTTGGAGTCATTTGACTATTCGTGGACTTTAGAGGTAGATTGGTCATTTGACCAGACCTTGGCCTTCTTGGTGTTATCAAGCCTAAATTTTGCTTATAACTGGAGAATGTCTATATGCACAACCTGTTTGTTGCATTAAACAAGAAGGTCCTGTGCCATGTAACGTTTTTTTTTTTTTTTTTTTTTTCCGGCAGAATCAAGAATAGATTCATCCCTGCACTTCATGTCAGCTGTTTCTTAAAAATAAAAAGCCTTTCTCATTGCATTTTCTTCAATGACAACAATAAACAACTAATGATGAACCTATAGTGTACAGTGATTAAAAAGTAGGAACAAAGTGTCCTTCCAATCTGCTATCACAGATGAGATTTTTGTTTTTTGTCTGTTATGATTTTGTGTGACAAGTCACCTGACTGTAGACAGAAAGAGCAAAAACAATCTTTTCTGTGTGATTGGTTGACTACAAAAAAAAAAAAGACGCTGCAGTGACATCAACTTATATTGCTTGGTGTAAATGCACAACAAAGACCAAATGCTCTGAAAAAAGATTGCATACACTTCATTTTCATTTAGAGCAATTGTGTGATTGAGCTTCCTTTGTGGCAGGTATTAGGATTTGTGTTGTTGCGCTGACCTTGTATTAATGATTGTGTATACTGTGACTGTGTGTATTAACTGGTGCTTCACACTAACATGCATGTTTGGACCATGTACATTTAGGGAGGGAGGTGAAGATGGAGACAGTCAGGGAGACGGCAGCAGCCAGCCGGACACCATCTCCATTGCTTCCAGGACATCCCAGAACACTGTGGACAGTGACAAGGTAGGACACACACACATATGTATGTACATCTATTCTGCTTCCTTCTTCTTTTCTCCTCTTTTATGTCTTTGTATTGTTGTTCTTCCTACGAAATACTCAAGAGAGATGCAAGGAGAAGTTGCCTGACGCGAACAGTCAGTGCAGACAGAGGAGAGACTCTTTGCTCAAAGTAAACTGGCATCACAGTTTGTGCTGTCGCCAGCACATCTGAATCATTTTTCAGAGTTCCATCAGCTCATGAGCAGCTGATCCAGTGCTCACAGGTCACACACTGTTCTTCAGCATTCGTAGTGTGAACCAGCCTTCTTTACCCCTTCTTTACCTTCTTTTTTTATCTTTCATGCCATATTGTATTTTGGCTAAGATCACTTTCAGGTTTCATTCGTTTTTATCATGCGACTGCAGTAGTAACATTTCTTTAAGGCCCCTTCACACATAGTGTGAAGTTTGGACAATGTTTGGACAAATACGGCGAAACAGTGCGAAGCGCTTCAAATGTGCGCTCCACGAAACATCACACCGACGGGCAAGTGTGCACGACTCCGGCGCGACGGTTCGTGTACGCGACAGTGTCTCTCGAGCAGGAACAGCAGCTCATGCTGCTGCAGCTGCTCGCATTGGGTCTCATTTATGAAACGAACGTACTGCAGAAAACGTGCATTCGACCATTTTTACACAAACTTCGGTATTTATCAATTTGGACGTGAGCGGAGGCTAAGACGAATCTCATGACAGAGCTCACGTCTGGTCTGAGCTCGTGTACGCAAATCTGAGTCTGTGGATTTGCGGCGCAACACTACAAAATCTGTCTGAGTCTGAAAATAATTATGAAACAAACCTCATCTGTCATCCAAGCATAAGCAGCTACATATTCAGAACAGATCAAAACGGATTCTTAAAATGGATTGTACAAAATTAATTTTAAAAAGCCCACATTTTTAATGACACTGCTTCCTTTGTAAAATAAAAAAACATGAAACGTGTAAGCCTAGTTATTTGTGTACAGTCAGAGTTAAATTGATACATTTTACAATGTAAGCGGGGGGGTTAGGTTACCGTTCTGCTCTGGCTCTGACACGAGTGCGTCGGTATCTCCTCCACCACTTATGCCAGAGATTGACTTGGACCCAGTTAATGCAGCTATTTTTTCCTCCGTCTCTGTCGGGGTCAGGCTGGGGTCTCGTTGGCCTCACCCAGTCTGCCTAATGCTGCGCTTAAGTGCCTCAACACGTTTTTTGGTGGCCAGCTTTAAATCAGACCACTTTTGCTTGACCTAAATGCAAAGAATTCTTAATCAATTAGCAGGCATAAGCTTTTAACTGTGGGTGCATAAAAGATGGATTCAAAATCATTAGGCATAGGTTAAGTCAAAGAATTCTTCATACCTCAGCCAGAGTCCGTTCCTCTGCAGCAACGGTGTTGACCGCCTCCGTTACACTCTTCCACACGGCATTTTTACGAGCGCCTTTGACTCCACTTTTCAGACTGCCAAAAAGTACAAGTTTGTTTTTCTCCACCTCCGATGTTAGGATGCTGATTTCCATCTCTGAAAAGTTTTTCTTCTTCCCAGTGCTTCTTCTGTCCATGTTGAGCTCAGTGGGCGAGGCTTCCGAACCATGAATATTTAAGGGCGTAACATGCTAATGACGATTAAATTCAGCCGCCGCATTTATCAAGAGCCGATCATGCCGTATGCTGGGATTGGTCATATACGTATGTTTCATAAATCACACGTGTGTCTTGTCATAAGACCAATTATGCACTCAGATCTGCGCCTGTTTTTACGCAATGTTGATAAATGAGGCCCATTGTGTTTCATGGGAGGAGCTGCATCACATCACGCTACTGATTTGGAAGAAAATGAAATAAAAACCAGCTGTATAATTAGTAAATATCACTGGGTTGATATAAATAATACATAAAGGGGACGCAATACAGAACCTCGCAGTTAAACAACCCTGGTAAAAAACAAAACAAAAAAAAATCACTTACAAGATTTGAACCCACGCCGTCTGATTACCAGATGGCACCTCTACCACTGCGCCACAATCACTGTCTCGTAACAGGAGTGTGAAATGGTTCTAATCAACAAACAGACAAACGTATTTTCTAAAAAAAAGAAGAAAACCGCTGTGATAACTGACCAAACAGCGTTTGCTATGGTGTATTTCTGCTGATATGTGACTGAATGTGGCGTATTTGTCGTACTGTTGGCCTGTCATATGGTCCTGCGGCGTGCAGCTCACTGTCCTGTCAGGCAGAGGTGACTTCAGATCACCTGCTGCGTGTCCACATAAACTGACACGCCGTTCCAGCTGGACCTGTCAGTGCGCGCGCTCTCCAGCCCGTCGCAAGGGATATATGTTTTTGTGTTTTCGATGTGAGTACCAGCCAGCACACGCACGTGTCTGTCAAAACATGGCGCATGTTCTGCAACTCTGATGTCCAGGACCAGCCTTGTCAACAACTGCCACGCCCCCGTCCATTCAGAGTACAGACCAAAGTGTCACTCTCTGATCAGATGAGAGGTGCCTTGCCTGCGGGGGGCGCGAAACACACACACACACACACACACACACACACACACACACACACACACACACACACACACACACACACACACACACACACACACATTGTGGGGGGGGCCGACAGCACGCCACATCTTAGCAACTCCACAGTTGTGGGGAACGTAGATGAATGTCACCGTGAGTACGACAGTAGACAGCCTGCAGTCTCTTGTCGTGCCAAGAGTGCGACTGGCCACACATTTTCTAAGTGCCATGTGAGCGGTGTTAGATGCTTATGCTTGTCACCTGGAATTTGGCCGGCACCTGCCGCGAGAGGGTGCATTGGGTTTGCACAGCGCACACTTTGTCTTTCAGGCGCTTGTGTGCACAAATAGTTGTAGCAACAGGTGTACGAGGCGTTGGAGGCAGGGACAACATTACACGGTTTGCACACGATTCCTGTGTGATGCGCACTAAGTGTGCACTTTGTCCAAACTTTGCACTGTGTGTGAAGGGGCCCTTACTGCTGTTCGGACACTTAAAAATACAAGAGGCCCAGAAGCAGACTAAGATGGGCTCTACATGCCTTTGTCAGAAGTGGAAGTCATGTGAGATGACTTTTTTCCTTCCTTTCTTTTTTTAATGTTTCTTTTACATCATGTATGGAGTTAAGAGGGACTGATCTGCAAAGAACATATTATAAGAGGTTTCACAGGCGACACATTAGTGCAGCAGATAACTGAAACAATCCTTCACTTGGTGATGCAAGCATCAGATTTGACCTGAATGTTCTTCATAAATCAGTGTTTGAGGAAAAAGTGCTGGCCACTTGAAAATCCAATATGGCGGCCAGGTAGGGGTCAGTGAAGAATTGCACAGGGGTCAAAATCTAAAAATGCTCTAATCATATTGAAAGCTATACTACTTTATGTGTCTGATCACAAAGATTACAAAAAGGTATAGTTTGGATGATCTATGACTGAATGTTCTGGAGTTATTGGATAAAAACAGCAAGAATGGTGACAAAGGTCAATTTCAGTTTGTACAGGAGTCAAAAGTTAAAGTTGCCCCAATTTTGGTAAAACATGGTGCAAATTATTGGTTGAACTAATAGGATTAATAAAATGAATAGTTTTGACTGTGTTGAATGCTTGGTTTGCAAAATAAATGTGAAACAATGTTGACGTCCACTGGATTCTATATGACGTGACAGATGTTACCCTGTAACGTGACAACTGAGCATGACACATGGTGCAAACTATTCCTTTTTAAAACCCTATTAACTCAACCAATAATTTGCATCACATATTACAAAAATTGATGCAACTTTATCTTTTGACCCCTATACAAACTAAAACTGACCTTTGTCACCATTCTTGCTGTTTTTACCCCATAACTCCATAACAGTCAGACATAGATAGTCCAAACTATACCTTTTTGGAATATTTATGATCAGACAAATAATGTGTTATACTTTTCAATATGATTGGAGCATTTTTAGAGCATTTTGTTAGTGTAATTCTTCATTGACCCCTACCTGGCCGCCATATTGGATTTCAAGTGGCCAGCACTTTTTTCTCAAACACTGATTTATGAAGAACAATCATGCCGAATTTGATGCTTGCATCATCAAGTGAACAATTCTGGCCAGAAATCATACTTATCTGCTTCACTACATGCTGTGTTGCTGCTGATGATCTGATGAGCTGCAGCTGTCTCAGTGCTGCAGCTTCAGCCATGCAGAGCTTTGACCGTGTGTGTGTTTGTTGCTGGGTGTCATTTTGTTTGGAAGCGTGACATGCAGCTCTGTAACTTTGTAGTACATTAATCTTCAGCTCTTTGTGGCGTTGGTGTGAACCGTGTTGTGATGTCATCATGTGATCAGAGACTCTACAAGCAATGAAAAATCTGTTTGGATTGTGTGCAGGCATCTGTGCTGCTGCTGCTCAGCAACCAGCAGCTCACATTCAAGTAAGCCAGTTTGACTTCCTCTGATGTGTAAATTACCAGTGTTGCCACAGTTACTTTGAAAAAGTAATCCAATTACTGATTACTCCTTGAAAAAGTAACTTAGTTACTTTTCTGAATACTCAATTGGAAAAGTAACTAAGTTAGATTACTAGTTACTTTTTTAGTTACTTTACCCAGCTGCCGACAACAACCCTCTGCCACCTCAACATGGCAATGATACCTGTTTTGCCAAAACTTACTTTATAGTCACCCTTTCTTGACTTCAATGAAAATAAATACTTGTTTTATAAAAGTAAACTAAAGACCTCTTTCTTGACCTCATATTTAACTGTTGACAGCACTGTAACAGTAAAACTTGCAATTTCGAACCTACATTGTTTATAAATGTAACTATTAAATTCATTCTAACATTTTTTCTAACATTTAAATTCTCTCTAAATATTTTACTTATCGAAATTATTATTATTTTAAGTAGTATTAGTAGTTGTAGTAAAAAAAAAAAAAGGCTTCAAACTGGACCTTTAATCCAGGGGTGTTGTGGGGGGGCACATCCCTCCCTCACGCCCCCATTCCATCTGGATTCGCCCCTGCTTTGGCGTTTGAGCACAAAGAATGGATAACATTTATTTATGCAGAAAACATGACCAGATTTACAGGTAAGAAAGTTTTATTGCGTTTTCACATCATGTGGTCATCAGAAAGAGAGTTTAGGTGCATTTGAGTGGAAAATAGTGTTAGTTGTTGACACGTCGCAGAGGATCAGCTGTTTTTAACGAGACGATACAGAGCGGCTCAGCTCAGAATTCTAAATAAAGGAGAAAAATAAAGCATAAAAATGTCTTTGTAAAGCTCAGTGCAGGTGTGCTGATCACCGCGCTTTAAGAGGTGAGAACGAGTCGAGCAGCTGCAAAAAACCCTGGATGAAAAGCTCACAGCTCGCTTAAAGTGGGCAGTTCAGTCGAACCCTGACCTCCTGCCCACAGACCAAGTTTAATGCTGCTGTCGACCCACAATGCAAAAATAATAGTAACGCACAGTGACTTGGATGTAACTTTAATCTGATTACTCATTTGGAAAGATTAACGCGTTAGATTACTCGTTACAAAAAAAGTGGTTAGATTAGAGTAACGCGTTACTAAGTAACGCATTACCGGCATCACTGTAAATTACTTACAAATAACCACAACACAGACAGCCACTGAGGAAATGCATTTCATCCTTTAGCTAGTACATGAATGTTTGTGGCAAACTGAATGTGCCATGAGTTCCCAGTTAACTTGCAAGTTTCTTCTTTCTTTGCAGGTACATTTCTGAATGGGACACAAAGACAGTTACTGATGATATTCATCAACAAAATTATGACAAAAGCCCAATTAAACACTAGTTGTGCAAAACTTCACAAAGCTGTCTAAATAATTTACCACCAAAATAGATGAAGTCATTAAGCATCATATTCATAAATATTTAAGAGTTTTTTTTTAGAGAACAAAGTGAGTAACACGCACTTGTCAAACCGTCAGTCGTTTGTATTGACTTGCCTTTTTAGCATAGTTGCCTAAATTCTTAACTGTTATGGGCCAACACTAAATCTCGATGGGCCATGAGCCAAACCTGGATGCTGACCTGTGAAAACAAATATCTTACATTTTGAAGAAGAATAACATTCAAAATCTGATAAAATGTCTAAAATAATAGACTTTAATCTGTTTAACAGGAATGTATCGATCTGCACAACAAAAAAAGGGAGTGGGCCAAACCTGGCCCGTGGGCATCGGTTTTGGCAGCAATTAATCTCCCCCCCCCCCCCCCCCCAACTGGCAGCTGATTTTATTGCTGAGCCTTTAACTTGCATTTTTAATTGGGTCTTAGCACAAACACATTTCTTAAAGTTTGGAAATCTGCATTTGTTCTCCCACTATTAAAAGGAGGTGAACCTTCAGTTGTGAACAGCTATAGGCCTATTTCAAAACTGTGTATTCTGGTGAAAGTGTTTGCAAAGCTTGTTTGTGTTCAATTGAAGAATATTTGGAATTAAACAACATTCTAAACCCTCTTCAGTCGGGCTTCAGGAAGCATCACAGCACTGCTACTGCAGCCTTAAAAGTTTTGAATGACGTGTTTGACGCATTAGACTCAAGGAAGTTTTGTGTTGCCTTGATTCTTGACCTATCAGAGGCTTTTGACACTATGGATCACGGTCTCTTGCTTGAAACTCTTTTGAGAAAAGGTATTTCCAATCAAGCTGTTGCTTGGTTTGCAGATTATTTGGTGGGTAGGACACAGTGTGTTCAGATGGCTGACAAAGAGTCAGAGCTCTATTGAGTATTCCTTTAACTTTAATTAGTAATGACTTCATGACTTTCTTTGCTAATAAAATTTTAACTATTAGAGAAAAAATTACTCATAACCATCCCAAAGACATATCGTTATCTTTGGCTGCTTTCAGTGATGCCGGTATTTGGTTAGACTCTTTCTCTCCGATTGTTCTGTCTGAGTTATTTTCATTAGTTACTTCCTCCAAACCATCAACATGTCTATTAGACCCCATTCCTACCAGGCTGCTCAAGGAAGCCCTACCATTAATTAATGCTTCGATCTTAAATATGATCAATCTATCTTTATTAGTTGGCTATGTACCACAGGCTTTTAAGGTGGCAGTAATTAAACCATTACTTAAAAAGCCATCACTTGACCCAGCTATCTTAGCTAATTATAGACCAATCTCCAACCTTCCTTTTCTCTCAAAAATTCTTGAAAGGGTAGTTGTAAAACAGCTAACTAATCATCTGCAGAGGAATGGTCTATTTGAAGAGTTTCAGTCAGGGTTTAGAATTCATCATAGTACAGAAACAGCATTAGTGAAGGTTACAAATGATCTTCTTATGGCCTCAGACAGTGGACTCATCTCTGTGCTTGTTCTGTTAGACCTCAGTGCTGCTTTTGATACTGTTGACCATAAATTTTATTACAGAGATTAGAGCATGCCGTAGGTATTAAAGGCACTGCGCTGCGGTGGTTTGAATCATATCATCATCATTATCATTATCTAATAGATTACAATTTGTTCATGTAAATGGGGAATCTTCTTCACAGACTAAGGTTAATTATGGAGTTCCAAAAGGTTCTGTGCTAGGACCAATTTTATTCACTTTATACATGCTTCCCTTAGGCAGTATTATTAGACAGCATTGCTTAAATTTTCATTGTTACGCAGATGATACCCAGCTATATCTACCCATGAAGCCAGAGGACACACACCAATTAGCTAAACTGCAGGATTGTCTTACAGACATAAAGACATGGATGACTTCTAATTTCCTGCTTTTAAACTCAGATAAAACTGAAGTTATTGTACTTGGCCCCACAAATCTTAGAAACATGGTGTCTAACCAGATCCTTACTCTGGATGGCATTACCCTGACCTCTAGTAATACTGTGAGAAATCTTCAATGTGCATATTAAACAAATATGTAGGACTGCATTTTTGCATTTGCGCAATATCTCTAAAATTAGAAAGGTCTTGTCTCAGAGTGATGCTGAAAAACTAATTCAATCATTTATTTCCTCTAGGCTGGACTATTGTAATTCATTATTATCAGGTTGTCCTAAAAGTTCCCTGAAAAGCCTTCAGTTAATTCAAAATGCTGCAGCTAGAGTACTGACAGGGACTAGAAGGAGAGAGCATATTTCACCCATATTGGCTTCTCTTCACTGGCTTCCTGTTAATTCTAGAATAGAATTTAAAATTCTTCTTCTTACTTATAAGGTTTTGAATAATCAGGTCCCATCTTATCTTAGGGACCTCATAGTACCATATCACCCCAATAGAGTGCTTCGCTCTCAGACTGCATGCTTACTTGTAGTTCCTAGGGTTTGTAAGAGTAGAATGGGAGGCAGAGCCTTCAGCTTTCAGGCTCCTCTCCTCTGGAACCAGCTCCTAATTCGGATCAGGGAGACAGACACCCTCTCTACTTTTAAGATTAGGCTTAAAACTTTCCTTTTTGCTAAAGCTTGTAGTTAGGGCTGGATCAGGTGACCCTGAGCCATCCCTTAGTTATGCTGCTATAGACTTAGACTGCTGGGGGGTTCCCATGATGCACTGAGTGTTTCTTTCTCTTTTTGCTCTGTATGCACCACTCTGCATTTAATCATTAGTGATTGATCTCTGCTCCCCTCCACAGCATGTCTTTTTTCTGGTTCTCTCCCTCAGCCCCAACCAGTCCCAGCAGAAGACTGCCCCTCCCTGAGCCTGGTTCTGCTGGAGGTTTCTTCCTGTTAAAAGGGAGTTTTTCCTTCCCACTGTCGCCAAGTGCTTGCTCACAGGGGGTCGTTTTGACCGTTGGGGTTTTTCCGTAATTATTGTATGGCTTTTGCCTTACAATATAAAGCGCCTTGGGGCAACTGTTTGTTGTGATTTGGCGCTATATAAATAAAATTGATTTGATTTGATTTAGACAGATTTGTGAGCAATATTTGAGAGAAATAGGTTTTTTTGTGTATATAGAAAATGTTTGAGTTCAGCTCATGAAAAATGGGAGCAAAAACATGTGTTGCATTTATATTTTTTGTTCAGTGTATATAACACCTCTGTCCAGTGAACTCATGGCTCCATAAGCTCATTTCAGGTGTTTCCTGATCATTGATGTTGAGATATGAATGTCATTACCAAGATACATGGCTGTCTCCACAAGTTCACTTCATGCAGATACACTTCTGATGGCGTTGTCAGGAAGGCATTGAAAGCCTGGCTTTTAGTTTTGATCCAGGACAATCACAAAGTCAGATCCTATGATTCCTTACTCACCTTCTGAAGTGCTGGAATCAAGGCATTCATTGATTCTGCAAAGATGACGCCATTTTGGTTCCAACTGCGCTGAACTACTGAATGAACCTTTTATCTTTTCAACATTTTTTTTTTTAATCATTTAACCACATACAGAAACACATCCAGGTACAGGTGCTATCAAAATAAATATAAAAATAGTTAAGCTATCAAATTTACATAAATGTACAATTTTTGATGATTTATTTAATTAATTTAAAGCCTGATTTATGCAGCTGTACAGCTGTAATTCCGCGTCATGCAATGACGTGCGTGATAGTTTTAAAGTTCTCCGTCACTGGA
The DNA here is from genome assembly GCF_902500255.1 of Thalassophryne amazonica. Classification (NCBI taxonomy): domain Eukaryota; kingdom Metazoa; phylum Chordata; class Actinopteri; order Batrachoidiformes; family Batrachoididae; genus Thalassophryne; species Thalassophryne amazonica. The sequence continues at coordinate 76,295,296 of NC_047116.1, read as the reverse complement.
TTATGCTTTATTCTGGACTAATTTGACCTCCAACAAGCTTTTCTTTCTACAATAATCACCTCCAAATCAAAGGTAATCTGTACTTTTTCCTCTTTTACCGACTTTGTGCTGCAAATGTGCGGATTTTTCGGATCCATTTGTAATCAGCGTGCGCACTACAAAAGCTATTATGACGGAAGACAAAACAGTGAAATCAGAAAAGTGTCAAATCACAGCCTTTTGTGTCTGATTTAACGTCCAGGCTGCGAGTCAGAGTCTGAGCACAGTGTGGAAAAAATAAACGGTTGGGTTTTAATCAGGGAAATAACTCCGGTCCCATTTTCCTCAAATCAGCGAATGTTACTGTGCACGTCCAGACTGCTTGGGGTTTTTAATGGAAATACATTGCGATCGGATGCGACATTTTATCCGATGTGAGCGAAAATCTGTTACACAAAATCCATTTTGTACGGTGTTTATTACATGGAAAACAATACAAAAACTTTGGGACTTTTTGACTGCGAATATCTGGTTTATACAATGACGATTTAGGTGAGTTGACTGTACATGGGAGTGAACACTAAATTTACCTTCAAAACTTTGACGATGCTGTCGCTTCCATCCCACACGGCTGACTTTATTTTCCAAATGTTTCTTCTGTTTGGATCTGAAGGGAATCTGTACATCTTGAAGCACTTATTGTGTCTATTTGTGCATCCAAATCCACAACAACCCGGCATTTTCAGCGAATAAATAATTAAAATAGCTTGATTTCCATGCAGACGGATTAGCAGCAAACACTATTTTGAACCCAAAATGGCACCATGAGTCACGTGACCGGTTTTTGTTGACTTGTCATGTCACCACTCTCTCAATTAAGGCACTCTAGTTTTCACAACCCTACCCAACACCCAGTTTATGCAAGCATTGAACAGTGTAGGAGCCAGAATGAGAGAAGGTACTGTAGATTTGCTAACTGTTGTCAGGATGAGTGAACAGTGTTTCAGTCAGTAAAGCTATTTGGAATAGATGAACTTCACTATATGGTTCAGATGTTTCATGGTGGAGAGGCACATTGTACATAATGTAATGCAAAAATAACTTGCAATACAAGAAACAAGAGCGGTGCAAAACTTTCAACAGTTAGTTGTTATTATTGAGAAATAGACATTGCTGTTTTTTTTCCTTTTTTAAAATGCATGGGAGTTTCTGCTTTTCCACTACATGGTACCTGCTTGACTCCACTCTATGCTCCTTTTTTGGTTATCTGTTGGTTTGATATTGCCTTTGCCATGGTTCGTGGTGAAATTAAGGGTGATGTAAAAACACTGCAGATTATTAATTAAACAGAATCATCTGTCACTGGCTGCATTATCACTGTGTGAGACGGGAGACAAGAAGTCCTGAACAAAGCTGTTATTTAAAAAATCAAATTATGCAAGTAGCGCTGTCTATTCTGTGTTAATAACGCAAAAGTTAAACTATTCACTAATTATTGTTTGTTGCATTGGCGTTTTGGTGTGGTGGCTTTCACTTTCTTTTGGAGTTTTTCTGATTCCACAGTTGTAGAATTTCTTTGCATTTGAAGTAGTTGTGCGCCAGTAATATGACCTCTCTTTCTCTCTCTCGTCACTTTCTCACAATGTGGCCTTTTCACAGTGCTGCTCTCGCTGACACTGCCATTTAAATGTCAACTTCACATGTGCATTCTCTTGTTCAGAGGCTGTGTGTCCGTGCATATTGTCATATTTCAGCTTGTATATTTGTGTATACAGCAATGTTCAAAAATCTTTTGTATTATGAAAATATAAGGACATTTTCTGATATTAACTGAAAGTGCAAAAAATCTAAATTGAATAAAGGAGTTCAGTTATGGCTAAACAAAGACATCCCACTGAAATGCACCATGGATAGCTCATAATTAAAGTTTCTAGATAAACACAAATGCATTTCTTCTTTTTAAAGTAATCGTCTATCAATTTACTCAACCGTGTTGGGGCTCCTAACAGACACAGCATTTTAGAGGATCAGTACAGCAAAGAAACAGGAATATGAACAGCATACATGGAGACGCAAACTGGCCTCATTCAAGCTGCACCTCAAAACAAAACTTAGTTGCATTGTTGACGTCAGTCTTAGTCTGTACACTAACTTAACAGAATGGACTTGGTCTCCTTTCTTTCTTCTCCTTTTCTTTCTTTCTTACTTTCTTTCAAAGTCATTTTTATTGAGTTTCACAATTATAGTTACCGTATTTTCCGGACTATAAGTCGCACCGGAGTATAAGTCGCACCAGCCACTTTATCCATTATAAAGAAAAATAAACCATAAATAAGTCGCACCGGAGTATAAGTCGCAGCAGCCACTTTATCCATTATAAAGAAAAATAAACCATAAATAAGGTCCCCTGGACTATAAGTCCCATGGACATACAGGTATGTTAACATGAAAAGTTCAGATGATAATATTGTGACGGCTACCGTTTTCGGATGCATATTTCACCAGGCGTAACTTACAATCTGCAGAGTATGATTTTCTTTTTGGTGGCATTTTTTCGGGCCTTCTCCGTTGTCTTGTTAAGTTATCAGTAACGTTAAAATTTTTATTTTTCTATGGTAGTCAGAAGTCGCAGGAACAGTCACACAAGCCTTGAGTGCCCTCTCGTGAGCTGCATTTTACCTACGGATATGTTTGTATTTTGCGGACCACATTGCGAGCCGAACCATGCAGCACCTACCTGCGCAGCTCATGACCGCCCAGCGGTGTCGATCCAGCTCCTTCCAAGTGCAGACGCTAATCCTCCGCCGTCGCTCAGTGCTCCCATGCAGCTCTCAGCGTCAACTCTGCTCACACTGATATCCAAGGGTTGAAGCTGTCTTGTTAGCCGTCCCGGAATAAACACCATGTTCGTCTGCTTCAAACGCTTTTCACAATCATCGACGCCAGCTCCTTCCAAGTGCACACACTAATCCTCCGCCGTCGCTCACCCAATGCTCCCACGCAGCTCTCAGCGTCAACTTAAACACTCTGCTCACATTGTTATCCAAGGGTTGAATCTGTTCGCCATGCCGGAATAACAGCAAGCACCGTGTTCGTCAGCTTCACACGCTGTGGGTGAGGTGAGGAATACGCATCCAAAGTTCTGTTCTCTGATTGGTTATCGCGACCAGCGTGAACTATAGGATGGCCGTCATACTACAGTGCCCATGATGCATTGCATTTCCTTTTCCGGTGGCCATTTTAAAACATAGATCGACTCTGTCACGTAAAATTGTTTTGTTACAGTAAATTAATTGAGATCCTACCGGTATATTTTTCATTTATAAGTCGCACCAGAGTATAGGTCGCACCCCCGGCCAAAACATGTAAAAAAGTGCGACTTATAGTCCGGAAAATACGGTATACATGAACATCATTCCCATGACCCCTACATGTATTCCCTGCTGTCACTCAGATGGTTAAGCCTGCTCCGCTTTTCAAGCAATGTACACACCAGTTTAACAGAATGAACATAATAAGAGACCATATATAAAGATTTGTGGTGGGGGGGGCATCTCAACTATGAGCAAGTATACAATAGCAACATTGTATACAGGCCAGAAATATCAAATGCCCAGGTGTGCCAAGGGTCAAAACATGATTAAATATTCAATCTTGTTTAGAAGGTTTGTCAAAAATGTCAGAAAGGGTCTCCACACTTTAATAAATTTCTTTTCATAACCCCTTAGTGTCAATCTGAGCTTTTCTAGCTTCAAATTAAACAATACATCCCTTGTACCCCCGGGAGCAAGTGGACATTTTTTTGTGAGGGACTTTACACTTTTCATTCAGTGACATATATTTATGGACATTTTGTACACAGTGACTATAGGAAACTTCTAGCTGGACATACGTGATTTTTATTTACACTGATCTACAATTATCTTCATACACTCAACAAAAATATAAATGCAACACTTTTGGTTTTGCTCCCATTTTGTATGAGATGAACTCAAAGATCTAAAACTTTTTCCACATACACTATATCACCATTGCCCTCAAATATTGTTCACAAACCAGTCTAAATCTGTGATAGTGAGCACTTCTCCTTTGCTGAGATAATCCATCCCACCTCACAGGTGTGCCATATCAAGATGCTGATTAGACCCCATGATTAGTGCACAGGTGTGCCTTAGACTGCCCACAATAAAAGGCCACTCTGAAAGGTGCAGTTTTATCACACAGCACAATGCCACAGATGTCGCAAGATTTGAGGGAGCATGCAATTGGCATGCTGACAGCAGGAATGTGAACCAGAGCTGTTGTTCGTGTATTGAATGTTCATTTCTCTACCATAAGCCGTCTCCAAAGACATTTCAGAGAATTTGGCAGTACATCCAACCAGCCTCACAACCGCAGACCACATGTAACCACACCAGCCCAGGACCTCCACATCCAGCATGTTCACCTCCAAGATCGTCTGAGACCAGTCACTCGGACAGCTGCTGAAGCAATCGGTTTGCATAACCAAAGAATTTCTGCACAAACTGTCAGAAACCGTCTCAGGGAAGCTCATCTGCATGCTCGTCATCCTCATTGGGGTCTCGACCTGACTCCAGTTCATCGTCGTAACCGACTTGAGTGGGCAAATGCTCACATTCGCTGGCGTTTGGCACGTTGGAGAGGTGTTCTCTTCACGGATGAATCTCGGTTCACACTGTTCAGCGTGTGTGGCGTCGTGTGGGTGAGCGGTTTTCTGATGTCAATGTTGTGGATCGAGTGGCCCATGGTGGCGGTGGGGTTATGGTATGGGCAGGCGTCTGTTATGGACAAAGAACACAGGTGCATTTTATTGATGGCATTTTGAATGCACAGAGATACCGTGATGAGATCCTGAGGCCCATTGTTGTGCCATACATCCAAGAACATCACCTCATGTTGCAGCAGGATAATGCACGGCCCATGTTGCATGGATCTGTACAGAATTCTTGGAAGCTGAAAATATCCCAGTTCTTGCATGGCCAGCATACTCACCGGACATGTCACCCATTGAGCATGTTTGGGATGCTCTGGACCGGCATATACAACAGCGTGTAACAGTTCCTGCCAATATCCAGCAACTTCGCACAGCCATTGAAGAGGAGTGGACCAACATTCCACAGGCCACAATTGACAACCTGATCAACTCTATGCGAAGGAGATGTGTTGCAGTGCATGAGGCAAATGGTGGTCACACCAGATACTGACTGGTATCCCCCCCCCCAATAAAACAAAACTGCACCTTTCAGAGTGGCCTTTTATTGTGGACAGTCTAAGACACACCTGTGCACTAATCATGGTGTCTAATCAGCATCTTGATATGGCACACCTGTGAGGGGGGATGGATTACCTCAGCAAAGGAGAAGTGCTCACTATCACAGATTTAGACTGGTTTGTGAACAATATTTGGTGATATTGTGTATGTGGAAAAAGTTTTAGATCTTTGAGTTCATCTCATACAAAATGGGAGCAAAACCAAAAGTGTTGCGTTTATATTTTTGTTGAGTGTATATTACATCACTTGTGTGAGACAAAGACTTTGCTGAACCCATTCTTGGCACCAAAACAGTTTCTCCACGTGAATAAAGGTATATTTCCCCCCCCAAAATTGAAGTATTTTCTAAAAATCCATTTCACTTTTTCAGATAAAAAAAAAAAAATTCTTCAGACAGTATGTGATTGCATCAGCCAAGCTTGAACCTTCGTGCGCATGCGTGAGTTTTTTCACGCCTGTCGGTTGCGTCATTCGCCTGTGAGCACGCCTTGTGGGAGGAGTGGTCCAGCTCCCTCGGCGGATTTTCATTGTCAGGAAATTGGCTGATCGACTGCCGCTTTGCTTCATCAAAATTTTTTCAGAACGTGTGAGAGACAGCCAGGTGGAAACCATTTGGAAAATTCAGATGGCTTTCGGTGAAGATCTTATGGGGATCACACAGATTAAGGACAATTACAACTGGATTAAAGATGGCCCACAGCCCCGAGCGGCGATGGACAGGCTCAAACGACCAGATCATTTCCAGAGTGAATGCTTTGTTGATCCGGGACATCTTCTGACTACCAGAGAAATGGCAAGACAGCTGGACATAGCACTTTTTCTGCACATTCCACTGTTACAGGAGTTTTTTGTCATGAAAAGACGTGCGGAGGAATTCGCGCATCGGGACAGAGGCACAGGGCACAGAACAAAAAGCAACGCCGTGATGAAGCCTCACAGGACATGTTGTGGCATGTCCAGCTCGTCCACAATTTCGTGGATAGTCACACAACTGAAAAGCCACTGAAAGCTGTCTGAATCTTCCGAATGGTGCAAGAGCTGGGCATGTTAGGGCTTGTCCTGTGAGACCAACACGGAGGTGCTTTCGTCCCGCGCCATGAGCAGCTCCATGGCGAATTTCTCCGCTCCTCTTTCCATTACAAAAACTCCTGTAACAGTGGAATGTGCCAAAAAAGTGCTATGTCCAGTTGTCTTGCCATTTCTCTGGTAGTCAGACGACGTCCTGGATCAACAAAGCGTTCACTTTGGAAATGATCTGGTCGTTTGAGCCTGTTGATCGCCGCTCGGTGCGTGGCGCGCCCTCAGCCGCTGTAGGCCGTCTTTAATTCAGTTGTAATTGTCCTTAATCTGTGTGATCCCCATAAGATCTTCACCGAAAGCCATCTGAATTTTCCAAATGGTTTCCACCTGGCTGTCTCTCACACGTTCTGAAAAAAGTTTGATGAAGCAAAGCAGCAGTCGATCAGCCAATTTCCTGACAATGAAAATCCGCTGAGGGGGCTGGACCACTCCTCCCACAAGGCGTGCTCACAGGCGAATGACGCAACCGACAGGCGTGAAAAAACTCACGCATGCGCACGAAGGTTCAAGCTTGGCTGATGCAAGTGCACATGAGTCAAATCCATATAGTTTTTGCAAAAAATAAAAAGGTCTGTTACTTTTCTAACAGACCTCGTACATAACAAATTTTGTATAACGGATTTTTCACTCACATTGGATAAAATGTCCCATCCGATCACAATGTATTTCCATTAAAAACCCCGAGCATGTGGGGCCGGAGTCATTTCTGTGATTAAAAGCCTGGCCATTTATTTTTTTCACACCGTGCTCAGACTCAGACCCACAGCCTGATGTGCACCTGTTAAATCAGACACCACAAAAGGCTGATTTGACATTGTTCTGCTTTCACTCCGTCTGTCATCATACTTTAATAGTTTTTGTAGTGTGCACGCTGATTACAAATGGATCCGAAACTCAACATATTTACAACACAGAGTCGGACAAAGAGGAAATTGTACAGCTTATACCTTTGATTTGGAGGTGATTGTAGAAAGAAAAGCTTGTTGAGGGTCAAATTAGTCCATAATAAAGCATAATCCAGCGATGGAGAACTTTAAAACTGTCACACACGTCGGCATCATGACACGGAGTTACAGAGCTGCAGAAGCATAAATCAGGCTTTAAATTAATTAAATAAATCAGCATAATTGTAAATTTATGTAAATTTGATAGCTTAACTATTTTTATATTTATTTTGATAGTACCTGTACCTGGATGAGTTGATGTATGTGGTTAAATGATAAAAAACATAAAAGGTTTATTCAGTAGTTCAGCACAGTTGGACCCAAAATGGTGCCATGTTCTGAGTTGATGCTACTCTCTCAATAAAGGGACTCCTTTTCCCCCCCTCTCACTCTCTCTCCCTCTCTGGAAATCAGTTGTTTATGGGGGTGGAGGGAAGACTACGTACTGCAGCACCAGAGCCCTGCCCTGCTCTCGGCTGCTCCTGCTGAATATCGGCCTGTTACCATCCACACCTGAGTGTTACACTTTCACCTGGTCCTGCAACCAGCCTGTCCAGTCCCGCCCACAATCGCGACATGCTGAGAATCTATGCAGGTATAATAGAGCTGTGTTTATTCAGTGACCGACCTGTCACATGAGACTGTGAATGCAGTAGCTCGCTGTCGCGCTCTCTCTCTCTCTCTCTCTCATTTCATTTCATTTCAGTGGAGTTTTATTGACATGGAAAACAACAGCAAATAATAAATAAAATCTTTAAAAAGCTGTTAATAAAAATTAAAAATCTCTTTCACTCACCTGCTCTCTCTGGATCAGCTGTGTGTAGTGGCCACCATGCTGGCCAAGCGGGTGCACGCACGAGCCATGAGGCGAACAGGTGAGATGTGTGGATGAAGCAGGCACACGCACGTGCACCTCTATGATCAGTTGTTATCCCGGCCGAATTGAAAGGAGCAGGAGTCCATGAGTTTGCCGGTTGTCTATACAAAGCGCTGGTGGCCCAGAGGCGCACTGCTCCATGCACCTCTCTGAGATGCACAGACACGCCCACCTGACAGACCTGTTTTCTCTTTTCTTTTTAGTTTTCTTGAAAACAAAAAGGACATGTAAAATTTAAAAAAAAAAGCCAGGTGGGCAGGTCTGAGTGTCTCAGAGGCGTGCGGCAACTTGCACGGCTCTGAGACGCACCGATGCTGACGCAGGGTCCTGTGATTGCATTAGAACGTCCAGATTGTGTATGTAATCACATCAATTGATAGTTCACCTCATGTGCCAGAGGCTTCATCTGAATTTACATGTGATCCTTGCTATTGGACCCTGTCCACATGGCCACAGTGTGCATCAACGCATCACGGAGACACACTGAGAGATTAAGCATTCATTCATATTCATTCATTCATTCTCTGACAGTCCACCTCGTGTCAGAGAATTCATCATGGCTGTTAGACCTCGTCAACACTTAAGGGAGAAGCACTGACGGACTGGCTGTGACACACAGTGTATTTGGTGTGATTGCGCAATGTTCACATCTAGTGCACATGATAATTGCAACTTTGCACATTACAATATTTCCTTTATGCAGTGAACAGGATACAGGCGGGGCTCATTGGGGCGCAGATGGGGCCTGCCAACGCAATCAGACTGCTCAGAATTCTGGTGGATTCCAGATGCCAGTTGTATGCCAGTTCTAATGCCATTCAGGCTAGCAGTCACACAGCAATACGACCAACGTATGACTATTCCCCAGTTCAACTGCAGCATGACAGTAGTGTGCACGTTCTCTACATTCATGCTGGCCTGTCAATTTGACGTATTTCCCTAAGAGCCACATGAATGCTGTGCAGGGAATTCAAATGCAGCTGGAGTGCAGCACGACTTGCATGATTGTAGTTCAAATGTCACTTCATATGACATTTGTGCAATTCGTGCTGCAGGTCAAAGGCAGTACGACTGCAGGTTGACTTGCATGAATGATGTTTGACTGTCCATTCCTACGGCAGTACAAATGCAGTACGACTTACTCCACCACCATTTGTATGTTTTCCAGCACGAGCAACACACGAATGTGCCAACTGCTGAAGGAATGCTATAGGAGGCGTTTGATTGCAGTTGGAACATCTCTAACACCTCTCTCTGCCAGGAGTCCCCCACCTCTCTGTAGGCTGTGTCATTGTTAGTGAACAGGCCCACATTGGTTGTATCTTCATCAAACTTAATGATGGTTATGGAGCTCTGTCCGAACACACCGTCACTTGTGAGCAACGGTGGACTCAGTACACCACTCTGTGGAGTGCCAGGGTTGAGGATAAGGATGGAGGAATTATTTCTAATCCTTACATGTTGTGGTCTGTTGTTGAGGAAGTCCAGGACCCAATTGCATTTTAAAGCACTAAGCCCCAGACCCAGCGGTTTCTGAATCAGCTTTGAGGAAGTGCATGGGAGTGGTGTCTGTAGACAACGGGATGTTGGGCTGACTGCGAGATACCATGCCTGAAGCATGGTGGTTGCAGCATCATGCTGTGGGGATGTTTTTCAGCAGCAGGAACTGGGAGACTAGTCAGGATGGAGGGAAAGATGAATGCAGCAATGTACAGAGACATCGTGGATGAAACCTGCTCCAGAGCGCTCTTGACCTAAGAATGGGGTGGCGGTTCATCTTTCAGCAGGACAATGACTCTAAGCACATAGCCAAGAGATCAAAAGGTCGGCTTCAGGACAACTCTGTGAATGTCCTTGAGTGGCCCAGCCAGAGCTCAGACATGAATCAGATTGAACAACTCTCAGAGATGAAAACGGCTGTGCACTGACATTCCCCATCCAACCTGATTAAGCTTGAGAGGTGCTGCAAAGAGGAATGGGCAAAATTACCCAATGATAGGTGCACCAAGCTTGTGGCATCATATTCAAGAAGACTTGAGGCTGTAATTGCTGCCAAAGGTGCATCAACAAAGTGTTGAGCAAAGGGTGTGAATACTTACGAGGGCTGTCCATAAAGTATAGGTCCTTTTTATTTTTTTCAAAAACTATATGGATTTCATTCATATGTTTTTATGTCAGACATGCTTGAACCCTGGTGCGCATGCGTGAGTTTTTCCACGCCTGTCGGTGACGTCATTCGCCTGTGAGCACTCCTTGTGGGAGGAGTCGTCCAGCCCCTCGTCGGAATTCCTTTGTCTGAGAAGTTGCTGAGAGACTGGCACTTTGTTTGATCAAAATTTTTTCTAAACCTGTGAGACACATCGAAGTGGACACGGTTCGAAAAATTAAGCTGGTTTTCAGTGAAAATTTTAATGGCTGATGAGAGATTTTGAGGTGATACTGTCGCTTTAAGGACTTCCCACGGTGCGAGACGTCATGCAGCGCTCCCAGGCGCCGCCATCAGCCTGTTTCAAGCTGAAAACCTCCACATTTCAGGCTCTATTGATCCAGGACGTCATGAGAGAACAGAGACGTTTCAGAAGAAGTCGGTTTCAGCATTTTCTCCGGATATTCCACTGTTAAAGGAGATTTTTTTAATGAAAGACGTGCGGACGGGTCCGCGCGTCGGGACGCAGCCGGCGCGGTGCGGCAGCACAGGAAAAACACCTCCGTGTTGATAACCATTTGTAAAATCCAGGCGGCTTTTGATGGCTTTCAGTGGAGTGAGTATATGAGAAATTGTTTAACAGCTGGACATGTTCCAACTTGTCCTTAAGGCTTCCAACAGAGGTGTTTTTCCTGTGGCGGAGCGTTGCGGCGGCTGCGAGCCGACGCTGCAATCTGCCCGCACGTCTTTCATTAAAAAAATCTCCTTTAACAGTGGAATATCCGGATAAAATGCTGAAACCGACTTCTTCTGAAACTTCTCTGTTCTCTCACGACGTCCTGGATCAATAGAGCTTGAAATGTGGAGGTTTTCAGCTTGAAACAGGCTGATGATGGCGCCTGGGAGCGCTGCGCGACGTCTCGCACCGTGGGAAGTCCTTAAAGCGACAGTATCACCTCAAAATCTCTCATCAGCCGTTAAAAATTTCACTGAAAACCAGCTTAATTTTTCGAACCGTGTCCACTTCGATGTGTCTCACAGGTTTAGAAAAAATTTTGATCAAACAAAGCGCCAGTCTCTCAGCAACTTCTCAGACAAAGGAATTCCGACGAGGGGCTGGACGACTCCTCCCACAAGGAGTGCTCACATGCAGCTCTCAGCGTCAACTCTGCTCACACTGATATCCAAGGGTTGAAGCTGTCTTGTTAGCCGTCCCGGAATAAACACCATGTTCGTCTGCTTCAAACGCTTTTCACAATCATCGACGCCAGCTCCTTCCAAGTGCACACACTAATCCTCCGCCGTCGCTCACCCAATGCTCCCACGCAGCTCTCAGCGTCAACTTAAACACTCTGCTCACATTGTTATCCAAGGGTTGAATCTGTTCGCCATGCCGGAATAACAGCAAGCACCGTGTTCGTCAGCTTCACACGCTGTGGGTGAGGTGAGGAATACGCATCCAAAGTTCTGTTCTCTGATTGGTTATCGCGACCAGCGTGAACTATAGGATGGCCGTCATACTACAGTGCCCATGATGCATTGCATTTCCTTTTCCGGTGGCCATTTTAAAACATAGATCGACTCTGTCACGTAAAATTGTTTTGTTACAGTAAATTAATTGAGATCCTACCGGTATATTTTTCATTTATAAGTCGCACCAGAGTATAGGTCGCACCCCCGGCCAAAACATGTAAAAAAGTGCGACTTATAGTCCGGAAAATACGGTATACATGAACATCATTCCCATGACCCCTACATGTATTCCCTGCTGTCACTCAGATGGTTAAGCCTGCTCCGCTTTTCAAGCAATGTACACACCAGTTTAACAGAATGAACATAATAAGAGACCATATATAAAGATTTGTGGTGGGGGGGGCATCTCAACTATGAGCAAGTATACAATAGCAACATTGTATACAGGCCAGAAATATCAAATGCCCAGGTGTGCCAAGGGTCAAAACATGATTAAATATTCAATCTTGTTTAGAAGGTTTGTCAAAAATGTCAGAAAGGGTCTCCACACTTTAATAAATTTCTTTTCATAACCCCTTAGTGTCAATCTGAGCTTTTCTAGCTTCAAATTAAACAATACATCCCTTGTACCCCCGGGAGCAAGTGGACATTTTTTTGTGAGGGACTTTACACTTTTCATTCAGTGACATATATTTATGGACATTTTTGTACACAGTGACTATAGGAAACTTCTAGCTGGACATACGTGATTTTTATTTACACTGATCTACAATTATCTTCATACACTCAACAAAAATATAAATGCAACACTTTTGGTTTTGCTCCCATTTTGTATGAGATGAACTCAAAGATCTAAAACTTTTTCCACATACACTATATCACCATTGCCCTCAAATATTGTTCACAAACCAGTCTAAATCTGTGATAGTGAGCACTTCTCCTTTGCTGAGATAATCCATCCCACCTCACAGGTGTGCCATATCAAGATGCTGATTAGACCCCATGATTAGTGCACAGGTGTGCCTTAGACTGCCCACAATAAAAGGCCACTCTGAAAGGTGCAGTTTTATCACACAGCACAATGCCACAGATGTCGCAAGATTTGAGGGAGCATGCAATTGGCATGCTGACAGCAGGAATGTGAACCAGAGCTGTTGTTCGTGTATTGAATGTTCATTTCTCTACCATAAGCCGTCTCCAAAGACATTTCAGAGAATTTGGCAGTACATCCAACCAGCCTCACAACCGCAGACCACATGTAACCACACCAGCCCAGGACCTCCACATCCAGCATGTTCACCTCCAAGATCGTCTGAGACCAGTCACTCGGACAGCTGCTGAAGCAATCGGTTTGCATAACCAAAGAATTTCTGCACAAACTGTCAGAAACCGTCTCAGGGAAGCTCATCTGCATGCTCGTCATCCTCATTGGGGTCTCGACCTGACTCCAGTTCATCGTCGTAACCGACTTGAGTGGGCAAATGCTCACATTCGCTGGCGTTTGGCACGTTGGAGAGGTGTTCTCTTCACGGATGAATCTCGGTTCACACTGTTCAGCGTGTGTGGCGTCGTGTGGGTGAGCGGTTTTCTGATGTCAATGTTGTGGATCGAGTGGCCCATGGTGGCGGTGGGGTTATGGTATGGGCAGGCGTCTGTTATGGACAAAGAACACAGGTGCATTTTATTGATGGCATTTTGAATGCACAGAGATACCGTGATGAGATCCTGAGGCCCATTGTTGTGCCATACATCCAAGAACATCACCTCATGTTGCAGCAGGATAATGCACGGCCCCATGTTGCAAGGATCTGTACAGAATTCTTGGAAGCTGAAAATATCCCAGTTCTTGCATGGCCAGCATACTCACCGGACATGTCACCCATTGAGCATGTTTGGGATGCTCTGGACCGGCATATACAACAGCGTGTAACAGTTCCTGCCAATATCCAGCAACTTCGCACAGCCATTGAAGAGGAGTGGACCAACATTCCACAGGCCACAATTGACAACCTGATCAACTCTATGCGAAGGAGATGTGTTGCAGTGCATGAGGCAAATGGTGGTCACACCAGATACTGACTGGTATCCCCCCCCCCAATAAAACAAAACTGCACCTTTCAGAGTGGCCTTTTATTGTGGACAGTCTAAGACACACCTGTGCACTAATCATGGTGTCTAATCAGCATCTTGATATGGCACACCTGTGAGGGGGGATGGATTACCTCAGCAAAGGAGAAGTGCTCACTATCACAGATTTAGACTGGTTTGTGAACAATATTTGGTGATATTGTGTATGTGGAAAAAGTTTTAGATCTTTGAGTTCATCTCATACAAAATGGGAGCAAAACCAAAAGTGTTGCGTTTATATTTTTGTTGAGTGTATATTACATCACTTGTGTGAGACAAAGACTTTGCTGAACCCATTCTTGGCACCAAAACAGTTTCTCCACGTGAATAAAGGTATATTTCCCCCCCCAAAATTGAAGTATTTTCTAAAAATCCATTTCACTTTTTCAGATAAAAAAAAAAAAAATTCTTCAGACAGTATGTGATTGCATCAGCCAAGCTTGAACCTTCGTGCGCATGCGTGAGTTTTTTCACGCCTGTCGGTTGCGTCATTCGCCTGTGAGCACGCCTTGTGGGAGGAGTGGTCCAGCTCCCTCGGCGGATTTTCATTGTCAGGAAATTGGCTGATCGACTGCCGCTTTGCTTCATCAAAATTTTTTCAGAACGTGTGAGAGACAGCCAGGTGGAAACCATTTGGAAAATTCAGATGGCTTTCGGTGAAGATCTTATGGGGATCACACAGATTAAGGACAATTACAACTGGATTAAAGATGGCCCACAGCCCCGAGCGGCGATGGACAGGCTCAAACGACCAGATCATTTCCAGAGTGAATGCTTTGTTGATCCGGGACATCTTCTGACTACCAGAGAAATGGCAAGACAGCTGGACATAGCACTTTTTCTGCACATTCCACTGTTACAGGAGTTTTTTGTCATGAAAAGACGTGCGGAGGAATTCGCGCATCGGGACAGAGGCACAGGGCACAGAACAAAAAGCAACGCCGTGATGAAGCCTCACAGGACATGTTGTGGCATGTCCAGCTCGTCCACAATTTCGTGGATAGTCACACAACTGAAAAGCCACTGAAAGCTGTCTGAATCTTCCGAATGGTGCAAGAGCTGGGCATGTTAGGGCTTGTCCTGTGAGACCAACACGGAGGTGCTTTCGTCCCGCGCCATGAGCAGCTCCATGGCGAATTTCTCCGCTCCTCTTTCCATTACAAAAACTCCTGTAACAGTGGAATGTGCCAAAAAAGTGCTATGTCCAGTTGTCTTGCCATTTCTCTGGTAGTCAGACGACGTCCTGGATCAACAAAGCGTTCACTTTGGAAATGATCTGGTCGTTTGAGCCTGTTGATCGCCGCTCGGTGCGTGGCGCGCCCTCAGCCGCTGTAGGCCGTCTTTAATTCAGTTGTAATTGTCCTTAATCTGTGTGATCCCCATAAGATCTTCACCGAAAGCCATCTGAATTTTCCAAATGGTTTCCACCTGGCTGTCTCTCACACGTTCTGAAAAAAGTTTGATGAAGCAAAGCAGCAGTCGATCAGCCAATTTCCTGACAATGAAAATCCGCTGAGGGGGCTGGACCACTCCTCCCACAAGGCGTGCTCACAGGCGAATGACGCAACCGACAGGCGTGAAAAAACTCACGCATGCGCACGAAGGTTCAAGCTTGGCTGATGCAAGTGCACATGAGTCAAATCCATATAGTTTTTGCAAAAAATAAAAAGGTCTGTTACTTTTCTAACAGACCTCGTACATAACAAATTTTGTATAACGGATTTTTCACTCACATTGGATAAAATGTCCCATCCGATCACAATGTATTTCCATTAAAAACCCCGAGCATGTGGGGCCGGAGTCATTTCTGTGATTAAAAGCCTGGCCATTTATTTTTTTCACACCGTGCTCAGACTCAGACCCACAGCCTGATGTGCACCTGTTAAATCAGACACCACAAAAGGCTGATTTGACATTGTTCTGCTTTCACTCCGTCTGTCATCATACTTTAATAGTTTTTGTAGTGTGCACGCTGATTACAAATGGATCCGAAACTCAACATATTTACAACACAGAGTCGGACAAAGAGGAAATTGTACAGCTTATACCTTTGATTTGGAGGTGATTGTAGAAAGAAAAGCTTGTTGAGGGTCAAATTAGTCCATAATAAAGCATAATCCAGCGATGGAGAACTTTAAAACTGTCACACACGTCGGCATCATGACACGGAGTTACAGAGCTGCAGAAGCATAAATCAGGCTTTAAATTAATTAAATAAATCAGCATAATTGTAAATTTATGTAAATTTGATAGCTTAACTATTTTTATATTTATTTTGATAGTACCTGTACCTGGATGAGTTGATGTATGTGGTTAAATGATAAAAACATAAAAGGTTTATTCAGTAGTTCAGCACAGTTGGACCCAAAATGGTGCCATGTTCTGAGTTGATGCTACTCTCTCAATAAAGGGACTCCTTTTCCCCCCCTCTCACTCTCTCTCCCTCTCTGGAAATCAGTTGTTTATGGGGGTGGAGGGAAGACTACGTACTGCAGCACCAGAGCCCTGCCCTGCTCTCGGCTGCTCCTGCTGAATATCGGCCTGTTACCATCCACACCTGAGTGTTACACTTTCACCTGGTCCTGCAACCAGCCTGTCCAGTCCCGCCCACAATCGCGACATGCTGAGAATCTATGCAGGTATAATAGAGCTGTGTTTATTCAGTGACCGACCTGTCACATGAGACTGTGAATGCAGTAGCTCGCTGTCGCGCTCTCTCTCTCTCTCTCTCTCATTTCATTTCATTTCAGTGGAGTTTTATTGACATGGAAAACAACAGCAAATAATAAATAAAATCTTTAAAAAGCTGTTAATAAAAATTAAAAATCTCTTTCACTCACCTGCTCTCTCTGGATCAGCTGTGTGTAGTGGCCACCATGCTGGCCAAGCGGGTGCACGCACGAGCCATGAGGCGAACAGGTGAGATGTGTGGATGAAGCAGGCACACGCACGTGCACCTCTATGATCAGTTGTTATCCCGGCCGAATTGAAAGGAGCAGGAGTCCATGAGTTTGCCGGTTGTCTATACAAAGCGCTGGTGGCCCAGAGGCGCACTGCTCCATGCACCTCTCTGAGATGCACAGACACGCCCACCTGACAGACCTGTTTTCTCTTTTCTTTTTAGTTTTCTTGAAAACAAAAAGGACATGTAAAATTTAAAAAAAAAAAGCCAGGTGGGCAGGTCTGAGTGTCTCAGAGGCGTGCGGCAACTTGCACGGCTCTGAGACGCACCGATGCTGACGCAGGGTCCTGTGATTGCATTAGAACGTCCAGATTGTGTATGTAATCACATCAATTGATAGTTCACCTCATGTGCCAGAGGCTTCATCTGAATTTACATGTGATCCTTGCTATTGGACCCTGTCCACATGGCCACAGTGTGCATCAACGCATCACGGAGACACACTGAGAGATTAAGCATTCATTCATATTCATTCATTCATTCTCTGACAGTCCACCTCGTGTCAGAGAATTCATCATGGCTGTTAGACCTCGTCAACACTTAAGGGAGAAGCACTGACGGACTGGCTGTGACACACAGTGTATTTGGTGTGATTGCGCAATGTTCACATCTAGTGCACATGATAATTGCAACTTTGCACATTACAATATTTCCTTTATGCAGTGAACAGGATACAGGCGGGGCTCATTGGGGCGCAGATGGGGCCTGCCAACGCAATCAGACTGCTCAGAATTCTGGTGGATTCCAGATGCCAGTTGTATGCCAGTTCTAATGCCATTCAGGCTAGCAGTCACACAGCAATACGACCAACGTATGACTATTCCCCAGTTCAACTGCAGCATGACAGTAGTGTGCACGTTCTCTACATTCATGCTGGCCTGTCAATTTGACGTATTTCCCTAAGAGCCACATGAATGCTGTGCAGGGAATTCAAATGCAGCTGGAGTGCAGCACGACTTGCATGATTGTAGTTCAAATGTCACTTCATATGACATTTGTGCAATTCGTGCTGCAGGTCAAAGGCAGTACGACTGCAGGTTGACTTGCATGAATGATGTTTGACTGTCCATTCCTACGGCAGTACAAATGCAGTACGACTTACTCCACCACCATTTGTATGTTTTCCAGCACGAGCAACACACGAATGTGCCAACTGCTGAAGGAATGCTATAGGAGGCGTTTGATTGCAGTTGGAACATCTCTAACACCTCTCTCTGCCAGGAGTCCCCCACCTCTCTGTAGGCTGTGTCATTGTTAGTGAACAGGCCCACATTGGTTGTATCTTCATCAAACTTAATGATGGTTATGGAGCTCTGTCCGAACACACCGTCACTTGTGAGCAACGGTGGACTCAGTACACCACTCTGTGGAGTGCCAGGGTTGAGGATAAGGATGGAGGAATTATTTCTAATCCTTACATGTTGTGGTCTGTTGTTGAGGAAGTCCAGGACCCAATTGCATTTTAAAGCACTAAGCCCCAGACCCAGCGGTTTCTGAATCAGCTTTGAGGAAGTGCATGGGAGTGGTGTCTGTAGACAACGGGATGTTGGGCTGACTGCGAGATACCATGCCTGAAGCATGGTGGTTGCAGCATCATGCTGTGGGGATGTTTTTCAGCAGCAGGAACTGGGAGACTAGTCAGGATGGAGGGAAAGATGAATGCAGCAATGTACAGAGACATCGTGGATGAAACCTGCTCCAGAGCGCTCTTGACCTAAGAATGGGGGTGGCGGTTCATCTTTCAGCAGGACAATGACTCTAAGCACATAGCCAAGAGATCAAAAGGTCGGCTTCAGGACAACTCTGTGAATGTCCTTGAGTGGCCCAGCCAGAGCTCAGACATGAATCAGATTGAACAACTCTCAGAGATGAAAACGGCTGTGCACTGACATTCCCCATCCAACCTGATTAAGCTTGAGAGGTGCTGCAAAGAGGAATGGGCAAAATTACCCAATGATAGGTGCACCAAGCTTGTGGCATCATATTCAAGAAGACTTGAGGCTGTAATTGCTGCCAAAGGTGCATCAACAAAGTGTTGAGCAAA
Source organism: Thalassophryne amazonica (assembly GCF_902500255.1). Taxonomy (NCBI): domain Eukaryota; kingdom Metazoa; phylum Chordata; class Actinopteri; order Batrachoidiformes; family Batrachoididae; genus Thalassophryne; species Thalassophryne amazonica. Next base: position 76,276,371 of record NC_047116.1, on the reverse strand, counting down.
GGGTGTGAATACTTACGAGGGCTGTCCATAAAGTATAGGTCCTTTTTATTTTTTTCAAAAACTATATGGATTTCATTCATATGTTTTTATGTCAGACATGCTTGAACCCTGGTGCGCATGCGTGAGTTTTTCCACGCCTGTCGGTGACGTCATTCGCCTGTGAGCACTCCTTGTGGGAGGAGTCGTCCAGCCCCTCGTCGGAATTCCTTTGTCTGAGAAGTTGCTGAGAGACTGGCACTTTGTTTGATCAAAATTTTTTCTAAACCTGTGAGACACATCGAAGTGGACACGGTTCGAAAAATTAAGCTGGTTTTCAGTGAAAATTTTAATGGCTGATGAGAGATTTTGAGGTGATACTGTCGCTTTAAGGACTTCCCACGGTGCGAGACGTCATGCAGCGCTCCCAGGCGCCGCCATCAGCCTGTTTCAAGCTGAAAACCTCCACATTTCAGGCTCTATTGATCCAGGACGTCATGAGAGAACAGAGACGTTTCAGAAGAAGTCGGTTTCAGCATTTTCTCCGGATATTCCACTGTTAAAGGAGATTTTTTTAATGAAAGACGTGCGGACGGGTCCGCGCGTCGGGACGCAGCCGGCGCGGTGCGGCAGCACAGGAAAAAACACCTCCGTGTTGATAACCATTTGTAAAATCCAGGCGGCTTTTGATGGCTTTCAGTGGAGTGAGTATATGAGAAATTGTTTAACAGCTGGACATGTTCCAACTTGTCCTTAAGGCTTCCAACAGAGGTGTTTTTCCTGTGGCGGAGCGTTGCGGCGGCTGCGAGCCGACGCTGCAATCTGCCCGCACGTCTTTCATTAAAAAAATCTCCTTTAACAGTGGAATATCCGGATAAAATGCTGAAACCGACTTCTTCTGAAACTTCTCTGTTCTCTCACGACGTCCTGGATCAATAGAGCTTGAAATGTGGAGGTTTTCAGCTTGAAACAGGCTGATGATGGCGCCTGGGAGCGCTGCGCGACGTCTCGCACCGTGGGAAGTCCTTAAAGCGACAGTATCACCTCAAAATCTCTCATCAGCCGTTAAAAATTTCACTGAAAACCAGCTTAATTTTTCGAACCGTGTCCACTTCGATGTGTCTCACAGGTTTAGAAAAAATTTTGATCAAACAAAGCGCCAGTCTCTCAGCAACTTCTCAGACAAAGGAATTCCGACGAGGGGCTGGACGACTCCTCCCACAAGGAGTGCTCACAGGCGAATGACGTCACCGACAGGCGTGGAAAAACTCACGCATGCGCACGAGGGTTCAAGCATGTCTGACGTTAAAACATATGAATGAAATCCATGTAGTTTTTGAAAAAAATTAAAAGGACCTATACTTTATGGACAGACCTCGTATGTGCATGTGATTTTGTAGTTTTTTTTTTATTTTTAATACACTTGCCAAAATAAAAAAAAGTTTTTCATGTTGTCATTATGGGGTGTAGTGAGTAGAATTTGAGAGGAAAAAACGAGTTTTCTCTATTTTGAAATAAGGCTATAACATAAAATGTGGAAAAAGTGAAGCACTGTGAATACTTCCTGGGTGCAGTGTATTTCTCAGGTGAGCTTTGAATGTGTGAATTGTGTGTGAAATGGCATGATCAGTGGACATATTCTGGCAGTATGTGAACTGCAGGGATCGTGACTGTTTGGAACACAGTCTTTCATGTGTCCCAACACCAGCCACTCAGGTTGTTCATGGTCAGAAGCATTCAAATTGTTTACTTTGAGCAATCAAGCAAGTGACATTTTCGGCTCATCCAATCAGAAAACTAATCACTAAGATCATCTGTTTTGGATTGTTAATAATGACCTTTAGTGAAGCATTCTTTTTGTGCTTTGGTTCATCTGTATCAGTTGTGCCATCAGTATCCTAATTTGCTGAGACTTCCTCGGGTATAGTACTCCACCCAGCTGTGGCTCTGCCCTGAGTCAGGCAGAGGTGGTCATTCCTCTCAAAGCAGCATCAGCTGGATTGTCTTGGAGCCAACATGCCTCCATTCCTAAAGGGTATGCCACAATGGGAACATGAACTACAAGGATCAAACAATACATGCCTTTAAGGTTTCCTTTAGTTAACTTTACAGGAACAATAATTGTTCCGATGCAGGCTACTGTTCCATCAGGGAGTGTGATGAGTTAACTTATTTATGATTTTATTTTGGTGGTCTAGGTCATCTTTGAGTTTTTCCTGATATTCAGGGCTGCATTTGCTACAACCAGAGCTTTGATGTCTGATATATATGTGTCAAAAATAAATTTGAAAACAAATCTCTCTCCTTAAAGTGAAATTTGGCTGTTTGCCTTTAAATCATTGGTGCTCCTTTGGCAAGTGGGTTTGTGTGAACAGCTACAATGGTACAAGCTCTCCTGCTCTTATGTTTTCTAGGTTTGAAATCTTTAAGAGTATCCACTGATGCCACTGTTGTAGCATTTTTTTTTTTTTTAACTTTGCTCTTCATCCTAAACTTACTTGAAGGCTTTAACCTCACTGTACCTTTTGATACATCCTGGATATCTCCCTAAAGGGGGTCAGACAGGATTTTAACAGGCCTTCAAATTCATGTAGGCATGACATAAGCAAAACAAAGCTGAAGGGTAGATGATTCCAAAATTATTTGAAATTCTTTGCTGTTGCTGTCAAAGTTCAAGTGGCAATTTGGAGACAACCAATCACATTCATATGCAAATCCAACACAACAAAATGAAGTTCCTTCATTTTATTACAAAATTTACACAAGAAAAAATATTCTTTTGAAAAACTTTGATTTTTCAGACTTTTCTCAGTATGCCCACACTGAGAAATGCTTTTTTTTTTTTTCTAGAATGTAAATTAAGTCTGGTTTGACAAAAAGTTGCATTTGGTTTTGGGCAGTTCTCTTGTTAAACGGTTCCTTAGTTGTATGTGCAGTCAGTTCGGTCTGCTGGGTTTATCTTCTGTTATGTGTTCAAATGGCTCTGTAGTGAAGGTTCTCATTCAGTATAGGATCAGTAATTCATATTTCAATGCAGTCCATGTCATTGATGCATTTAAAAAAACATCAAAAAGCTCCTGAATGTGTCCTTAAATGCAATACAAGATTTCCTGGGCTCCCATCATGATATGCAACTTCCTTTTTCCTTCAAATATTAACCTCAAAGCATCCTGACCTACATTTCTTTTAAACCACTGTGGATGAGTGCATAAATGTAATAATAGTCAAAATCTAGGTGACTTACAGGCATAATTTTCCACCACAGTCAAGCCAACCAGACCAGCACCAGATTTAACACCCATGCACCTCAAACATGAATAAAAAAAAAATCTTGAATTGTTTCATTCCACTTTCCACTTGCATTGGCTCATTGATGTGTGGGAGGAGCCCATTCAATGTAGGATGTTCTTGTGCTGACAGAGATGAACACTACTGTTGAACAATGGCAGCCATTGTTTCATTTTGCCCATGCATGTGTGAAAACATCTCCAGCTGGAATTTGATCATTTTGCTGATAATTCACATTTGTCTGTCTGTCTGTCTGTCTGAATTGTGGCTATACCATGGTGCACTACTTGTTTCCTGGATATTATTCCTGCATTATAACTTTCTGTTTATGGTGTACTGGATATTTTGGTGTACTTCTGCTGCTGGCAGCTTACTTTGTTGTAAAGAACACTCTTTTTTTGTGTTGGTTTTTGTTCTTCAGGGTCTCTATTGCTGAAAGGTTAAAAGTGTAAAAAGTTGGCATTTTTCTTTTTAAAATACAAAATTATGCCATCTGATGGCACATGAGGAGCCATTTCTGTCTGAACCTGAGAAAACTGCCAGTTTGGTTATGGATGCAGACAATTCCATTTCTGTTCCAGTTCTTTTCTCCTTATCCGTTTTGTACTTTCTTTGAAAACATGTTATTTTCAGGCAGCTGCAGTGGCAACAAGTACAGTTGCGTCTGCTGCTACTTTAAATTGTGCAGGTGAAGTTATGCTCTATTTTCTTTGCATATTTATTAATATTGGAAAGTCACATTAATCAATATCATCATGATCAACACCATCAACAATAAAAATCATTATCAGTGGTTTCCAACACATCTGTCATTATGCAAGATCCACTATTTTGCATTAATAATGAACTCATCATTAAGTATCTTAAAACATGGTTCTTGCATTTCCTTTTCCTCAAGTTACAGGCCCCGTGCATGGGGTACCTGTTAAGAGTTAAGGTGTCTTGCCCTGTTCTGTTTTCTTTTTTATGCAGGAAAAACAGAGCAAATAGACAGGCTGTAATGTCTCTTTACTGAGAACTTTTTTTTTTCTCAATAAATTCCACTTTAATGTTCTCACAATTATTTCACACATTTCCACTTTTCCTCATAAACATCACATATGGACAACTCTTACAAAATAGGGGGCTTTACACATATATTTATGTTTGCAATTTACCCCATCCTCACGGCCGCAGTGCACGTCTCTGTGACGCGTTGATGCACAATGCGGCCATGTGGAAGGGGTCTGACAGCCATGTTAACATGATAAATCAGATGACTCCTCTGACACAACGAGGTGGACTGTCAATGGATGCTCATTCTGGACATCATGGACTCCTGCTCCAGTCAGTCTGGCCTGGATGACAGCTGATCGCAGCGCTGTGCGTGCATGTGCCTGCTTCGTTCACACATCACACCTCGTGTGTAAACATGCCTGACCAACACAGCGGCCACTATACACAGCTAAGAGAGTGAGAGAGTGTGCTGGCTGGTAGCAAGGGGCTGCATTCACAGTCTCACCCGACAGGTCGGTCACTGCATGTTAACCTGTCACATGAGACTGTTTTTAAACTAAATGTAAACATCCAAAGAGTTGAATTTATGTGGAAATGATTGTTGTACAAAAGCTTCAGATATCTGTCGCTGAGATAGATGATGACTGGAGAATAGAATAGAATAAACTTGATTATCTGTCCCTAAGGGGTCACAGAAATTCTTCAACTGGCTCATAAAAACAATTAAATACTCACACAAAATTTCACTGTTTAAAAAAAAAAAAGCACAATTGACAATGCAAGTGTCTATCTGGTCTTAATGAGGGTTGCTACACCAGAGGGGAAGAAAGATTTCTTGTAAATATTTTTTGCAGGCCAGAGGGACTTTATGTCGCTTCCCTGATGGCACTAACTGGAAGGGGTGGTGAAGGGGGTGTGACGGGTCCTCAGTGATCAGGGTGGCTTTCCTGAGGGGTTTGTAGTGAACCAATTACTTTTTTAGAATGACTGATAATATGGAAAAGTTTAGTTCTGTGTTTGATAGTGAGGTGGTTGTACCAGGATGAGATATTGAAGGTAAGGAGGGATTCAAAGAGGGAGTTATCGACCAGAGTTAAAATATCCTTGCTGACGTGGAAAGTCCTCAGTTTTCTCAGCAGGTGGAGGCGCTGTTGGGCTTTTTTATAAACAGTGTCACTGCGTGTTGAGGAGGACAAGCTGGTGTCTATCTCTATTCTGAGGTACTTGAATGATTGACCCTTCTCCACCATCTGACCCTGGATACTGAGTGGCTGGAACAGCAAAGATGGTGTTTTGTGTCTGTCCCCACAGTACAGCTCCTAGGTCTTAGAAATGATCAGTTCCAGGTAGTGTTCAGAGTCTTGATCCCCTTGAGAGCACCCAAAACCGAATTGTGGTGACGGCCACAAACACTCCGACACGTCAGAAGCCATACAGCCGACCGCAAGCAACGACAGAAATGGGTCGAGGACGCAGGGCCACAGGAGAAAAAGGGCAGCAGAAGGGCACAGGGGCCAGGAAGGGCAGCCACCAGAGCCACCGGGGCAGCACGACGAACCAACAGGGGAGCGGCCTGGCAGCGCCGAATACTCCCCCGACACCCCCCTTCCCCCACAGAGGCACAGGAAGCAGCCCCATACCCAAGGGAAGCTCGCAGGGCACCTGGATGGACCCACCAATAGGGGGGCCCCCGAAACACACCACAAGGGTCATGGCCCCCAAAGGCAGGAGTGAGTGGTGGAAGGGATGGGGGGGGCAAAGGAGCCATTGCAACCAAATCCAAAGCACAGGCAGGAACCACTGAGCCATACGAGGGCGGGGCCAGGGCCCCACACAAGGGGTGAGGCCCAATCCCCCAGGCCAGGAAGCACACCAAGTTGCTGACTGTGAACTGGCAGTGGGACAGAGTATCAGTGTCATTCAAGTTCGCCACCAAAGCCATGTCATCTGCGTATTTAAAAAATAATTCCTTCACTGCTGCAGGAGATATTATTGGTATAAACAGAGAAGAGAATGGGAGATAAAACACAGCCTTGTGGAAGTCCTGTTTTTAAAAACCAGCTTACTGGATTTAAAACCATTTAAGAACAGCAGTTGTGGTCTATCCAATAAAAAAGCTCTTAATTCATAAAATCAGTATGGGGTGAACCTGAAAGTCAGAGAGACAGTGCTGTCTGTGGTGCAAATGTGGTGAGAATCTGTGAAGTAGACTTGACATAATCCTTCAAAGCCCATGTAAAGTGAAAGCTTGATCCAGAATCTGGATCCGGATCCAGATGGTGGAGTCTCCCATGCCCTAAGATCTGTCTGTGGTGCAAATGTGGTGAGAATCTCTGAAGTAGTTTTGACATAATCCTTGAATCCTATAACGTGAAACTTTATCCCTAATCCAGATCTGGATCACCTCCAGAATTGAATAGTCTTCCATGGCCTAATATGCATCTGTGGTGAAAATTTCATCAAAATCCATCCAGTACTTTTGATGTAATCCTGCTAATAGACAGATGGACAAATAAATAAATAAATGCCGTTGATTTTATTATGTTCTTGGCGGACATAATAATTAAACTTTGTATTAGTGAGTGTTTGCAGTTTTGTGGATGTGTGCAGTGAAGAATCTCTTATAGTTGCTGTCTGTATAGCCTTTGTATGGTTTTGTGATGTTTTATAGTTTGTTCTCATGCCCTGCAGCAGTTTATTATATTTGCAAGTCTGGTGTGTGACTTGGAATTGACACGAGCTTAGAAATCAGTCTGTTTTTGAATTGCTGCTCCCAGTAAGTACACTTGTTCAGTGTCATCTTGTGTGTTTACTTGTTCAAGAGTTCGTGTTTTGCTGCTGTTAACTGACTTGTGGGAATTGCATTATTAACCCTTCACACAAGTCTCTACTCTAAGCCCTAGATATATATATATATATATATATATGTTTGATCAAATTTTTTTCAAAACTGTAAGGCACAACTGAGTGGACACCATTCGATAAATTCAGCTGGTTTTCGGTAAAAATTTTAACGGCTGATGAGAGATTTTGGTCTGGTAGTGTCGCCGTAAGGACGGCCCACGGTGCCTGACGGCGATCTGTGCTTCGAGGCGGCAGCGTCTCGCCATTTCAAGTTGAAAACTTCCACATTTCAGGCTCTGTTGACCCAAGCTGTTAAACAGTTTCTCAGTTACTCATTTGTTGAAAGCCATCAAAAGCCGCCTGAATTTTACAAATGGTTTTCAACACGGAGGTGTTTTTCCTGTCGCGGCGCACACAGATTCGCCGAGTCGTCACGGAAAGACTCGGCGAATTTGCGCGCACGTCTTTCATTAAAAAATGTCCTTAAACAGTGGAATGTCCGCATAAAGTCCTCATGCTGGCCTCTTCTGAATCTTCTCTGTTCTCTCACGACGTCATGGGTGAATTAAGCCTTAAATTAGGATGTTTTCAGGTCGAAACAGGCCGACGACAGCACCTGGAAGCGCTGCAGGACGTCCCGCTCCGTGGGAAGTCCCGCTCCGTGGGAAGTCCCGCTCCGTGGGAAGTCCTTACAGCGACAGAAACACCCCATAATCTCTCATCAGCTGTTAAACTTTTCACCGAAAACCAGCTTAATTTCTCGAATAGTGTCCACTCGGATAAGCTTCCACCAACAAACCTCCCACCCTTCCCGGATTATCAGGTAGAGTGCCATAGTTTGCATTGATGTATGGAGTCAGGACCTTCACAGAATGCCACAAAGAGATCCAAAGAATTTTGAATTTTGCATCACCAGTTATATAGCTTTATGATGAAGTGGTACAGAGAAGTTTTTTTTTATACAAAAAACGAAAGAAGACTTGAAAGTTCAGCTACAATTTACCAGAGGGCACATCAGAGATGCAAGCCTAGAATTTATCTGTTTTTTTGGAAGAAAATTCTTCTCTGCTGTACTGCACTATGAAGCTATGAGTAGTGATGTAAAATTCAAAACTTGCGCAATGTGTAATTTCTCCAGTCACAGCCACAGAAGTCTATAACTTGCTCAGGGTTGTCTGGGTGTCTTGCTGGCTTTCCTCACTCATCTCCTTCTCGCACAGTCCCTTAGGGCTTGTCCCACTGGCGTTTAGGAGGATTTGCGCATGAAATGAGGAGACAAAAGCTGAGCGTCCGCAACAAAGGTGGGCGGAAATGATAAATGTCCCGGGGTGGATCAGCGAATACATGAGGAAGAAAAGCGAATATAACGGGGAACAGAAGCGAAGGCGACCGCGGAGGCGCCCCCATGAGGTGCACAGCGGCCGTGATGCACTCGCTTCATCCGTGCCCACTCTGTCTGCATGCGCGACATACCATTTGCGACCGTGATGTGGCCGTGCTGGGCGCGCGTCATATCTGTTTTGCACGCTGTCCCGGTCTGCCGCCAAGCCGCGCCAACCCATCGGTTGCGGATATCAGCGGATGACAGGGGATATGCGGCACGTTGGTTGTGTATGTCCTGCGTATGTGTTCAGGCAGTGATGCGCATCTCATCTGCAGCAGGATTTTTGAGCCGCTCAAAAATCCTGGCTGCGGACATGCGTGCCTGCAGATGATCACGGACGTGTTCGGATGGCGGCCGACTCATACAGGAATGTTACACGGTTATTGCGGTTGTTTGGCGGATGTGGGCCACTTTTGTGCGCATTCCATCCGCAAATCCTCCTAAACGCCAGTGGGACAGGGCCCTTAGTTTTTGAGAACTCTCTGCTTCACACAGACTTACCATAGAGTGCTATACGGTTTGTATTTCTACATGATTGATGTAAATAAAGACCAAGACATATTCAGTGTTTTGGAAATGTTCATGTATCCATCCCCTGACTTGTCTGACGAAGACTAGATGTAAAAGTGATGGTTTGTATGTGTTATACAAAAGCCCCTGTCACACATAGCAAGAATGTTCAGGAGTCAGTCCGACACAGCAAATATTGCTATAATCCGACGCAGTCAGGAGGAAAAGAGACGAGGTCAGCAGTGCCAGAACGCATCCACATTACCTTGTGCACACCTGCACAATGGCATCCAAAGCACATGTAGACAACAGGTAGATGACACAGACTGTTGTCAGACGGCCATGAAAGGTGCTGAATACTAGCCGATGTTCAAATGTCTGGGCGGCAAACTTGAGACTGGAGTGGGAGGGAGCGCTGTGTTCCTCCCTTTGCACAGTCCCTGCCAGTACTGAACATCGGAGTACAACCAACTACGTACCGGACTCATGCCATATATGTCAAAGCCGGTATGGTGTGGTCACTCTCTGTCATGCAGTCACATCTGTGCTCGTCCTCCACTTCCCAGCACTAGTGAGCTCACGTGCGTGTCTGCGTAGAGCACAGGTACTGGACTGATGACATGATCGCTGTGTGTGTGTGTGTGTGTGTGTGTGTGTGGTCACAATGGCTGAATGAGCAGCTATGTGTGCGTGTGTGTGTGTGCATGTGTGCCATTGCCAGCTGCTGAACACTGCTGGCAATGGGCCATGCTGTCCCATGCGTCAGACGCAGCCATTCCCGGGAACTTTAATTTCTTTTTTTTGTGTGTTTTGCCTCACTTCAGCAGTACAACACAACTCTGGACACAGTGATGGTTGGATTATCACATGGGATTTATTTTTGCGTGGTTGATTACAGCACACAGCAGCTGGGTGAGAGGATTTTAACCACAGGCTGCGGTCTTGGCTCCACGTCCACGCTGTGAAACACTCATGGGCCATTTTTGGAGGTGAGATTCATGGTTATTAATGTTGTCACGGCCTGGCACAACAGTTCCACATCATATCTCCTACAGAGTTAGAACTTGATCAAATATTACAGCGGTGAGATTCGTTCAGCTCTGAGCCTGACGCGTGCAATGACCCGTTACTGCGCATGAGACCAGGGAGAGTACCAGTAGTGCACAGTTCTTTCAGTTTGATAGCCACTGTTCACATGATGAAGCATGTCACATACATGCAGTAGTGTTCAGAATAATAGTAGTGCTATGTGACTAAAAAGATTAATCCAGGTTTTGAGTATATTTCTTATTGTTACATGGGAAACAAAGTACCAGTAGATTCAGTAGATTCTCACAAATCCAACAAGATCAAGCATTCATGATATGCACACTCTTAAGGCTATGAAATTGGGCTATTAGGAAAAAAAAAGTAGAAAAGGGGGTGTTCACAATAATAGTAGCATCTGCTGCTGACGCTACAAACTCAAAACTATTATGTTCAAACTGCTTTTTTAGCAATTCTGTGAATCACTAAACTAGTATTTAGTTGTATAACCACAGTTTTTCATGATTTCTTCACATCTGCGAGGCATTAATTTTGTTGGTTTGGAACCAAGATTTTGCTAGTTTACTAGTGTGCTTGGTGTCATTGTCTTGTTAAAACACCCATTTCAAGGGCATGTCCTCTTCAGCATAACGCAACATGACCTCTTCTAGTATTTTGACATATCCAAACTGATCCGTGATACCTGGTATGCGATATGTAGGCCCAACACCATAGCAGGAGAAACATGCCCATATCATAATGCTTGCACCACCATGCTTCACTGTCTTCACTGTGAACTGTGGCTTGAATTCAGAGTTTGGGGGTCGTCTCACAAACTGTCTGCGGCCCTTGGACCCAAAAAGAACAGTTTTACTCTCATCAGTCCACACAATATTCCTCCATTTCTCTTTAGGTCAGTTGATGTGTTCTTTGGCAAATTGTAACCTCTTCTGCACATGTCTTTTATTTAACAGAAGGATTTTGCGGGGGATTCTTGCAAATAAATTAGCTTCACACAGGCGTCTTCTAACTGTCACAGCACTTACAGGTAACTCCAGACTGTCTTTGATCATCCTGGAGCTGATCAATGGGTGAGCCTTTGCCATTCTGGTTATTCTTCTATCCATTTTGATAGTTGTTTTCCGTTTTCTTCCACGCGTCTCTGGTTTCTTTTGTCCATTTTAAAGCATTGGAGATCACTGTAGATGAACAGCCTATAGTTTTTTGTACCTGCGTATAAGTTTTCCACTCTCCAATCAACTTTTTAATCAAACTACGCTGTTCTTCTGAACAATGTCTTGAACGTCCCATTTTCCTCAGGCTTTCAAAGAGAAAAGCATGTTCAACAGGTGCTGGCTTCCTCCTTGAAAAAGGGGACACCTGATTCACACCTGTTTGTTCCACAAAATTGACAAACTCACTGACTGAATGCCACACTACTATTATTGTGAACACCCCCTTTTCTTCTTTTTTTTTTTTACTAATAGCCCAATTTCATAGCCTTAAGAGTGTGCATATCATGAATGCTTGGTCTTGTTGGATTTGTGAGAATATACTGAATCTACTGGTACGTTGTTTCCCATGTAACAATAAGAAATATACTCAAAACCTGGATTAATCTTTTTAGTCACATAGCACTACTATTATTCTGAACACTACTGTATCAACAGTTTCTTTGCACTCTGAGACACTTTCTGTCCCCTCCTTGGTCAGATCTGCTCTCAGACACCTGCTGGCTCACTCTTAGGCTAACATTCCTTCCCAGGAAATTTTAGGCTAACTTGGGAGCTCTCTGTGAGGGCTTTGAGTTGCTTTGTGGATACTGGCCCTGGCTTTTAACAGATTTTCCTGGGGTGAAGATGAGGGAAGTTGGTGTTTGTCAAATGGAGGTAATTTAGTGTGAAATCGTGTGGCAGCTAGATGCCCTCAACACTGTTGGTTGTTTTTATTTCCAGGTCCAATGGAAATGTCAGTCAGAAAAAAAAAAAAAAATCACAGAACATCTCAGTCTAACACTGTTATTTGAATTCCATGGTACAAGTTATTGGCATGGGATTCTCAACCGTGCTTGATTATTTTAGAAAGCAATGTTGACCATAATAAGTGGAATGAATAGCAGTCACCTTGCTTGCATGGAAGTGATGGTGAGAGACAGAGGCACTGTGAGCGTCAGGTGACAGATTTGCTCAAGCAAGTATGGTTTACTACTTCTGTCAGCATGTGGGAGTACTGTTTAAATAAAAACTAGTTTGATAACCTGCCTTTGCCAGATGCTTGAGACTGCTTCAGTAATTATGGGGCACAGTGTACACTGCAAAAATAACTTGTGGAATAGAAAACAGTGTGGCAGTGGAAAAACCACCAAGACACCAGAATTTCTCAGTTATGTATGTTCAATCCCAGCCACCATCAGAGACCCCACGATCAGTAAACATGACAACAAACGAATGATGTACATTACCCAACAAGTCCGGGCCTTTACTGGTTTTAAACTCCCTCACACTAAAGACAGACATTGTTTTGTTACAAGTTATCAAGTTTAGGGTCATTAATAATGAAGTCACTGGTCTCAACAACATAGACTTTTTTAGCCAGAACAGCACTCAAATAAATAAAAAAATAAATAAAATAAAATAACCAGAGTTTTAATAGTATTCAGTCTGTTGTTGCAAGTGTCAAAGACGTATTTTTTCCAGGAAATTTGGTCTCTGTGAAATATTTTGTTGGACTTTTTAGGTTTGAGTTGCCCTGTTTTATTTGGTGACTTTGTGACATGTAATGTGTGTCTTTTCTGTGACTTGCTGCAGTCTTATGAGTCAGCTGTGGTCCAGTCTGTGGTGTTGTGTTATTTAAAGGTTTGTTCCAGAGGTTTACAGCTGCCAGTCTGGACGGCTCCACCAAAAGTTTGTAGGTCAGAGGACATTGTTTTTAACTTCCACCTCCAGTTAGAGGAAAAGCTGGATCGCTGTAAGCTAGGCGAAGTCAAATATGCACTCAGATGTGTTGTAGGTCTGAATGAATCACCTTCACACACTGCACTGAGTGCTGCTGTCATCTTCATGTTGCACTTCATGCTAGTTTCAACTCCGCAGCCCATTAATGAGCTTGAATATGCGTGCACATTTCAGCACACAGCCAGGTGTTTGTTAAACATATAAAACTGTAAAAGCTTTGATTAAAGACATTTTCCATGCAGATTTTAACTTTCAAGAACCTGACTTGAAAATCAATATAGTCCAGAAGAAACTGTTGTACAAATAGTTCTTAAAGGGGTTATAATGTGCAAAACCATTTTTTTAAGTACTTTTTTGTTTTCATGATTAAGGTTTCATGTTAAACATCTCCAAAGTCCCATAATTCTTTGAGTGTTGTCAGACATTTTCCTGCTATAAATGCCATTTAGGTTTGACACAGCTTATTGTTGGCTTCCATGTCATATGGAACAAAAATATCCCAAGTACTTTAATTTTACCTCTGATCATTAAAAGACCACCACACTCAATGGCCCAGGATTACCACTTTATTCCAGAATACTTAGGGGCACATGGAGGTGAAAAATGTATTAAAGTCGAAATTTCTCGATAACACAGTAATTTATTTGTGCTTTGAGTTACTTAAAAAAAAAAAGTTAAATACACTTTGTGGTGTTCTAGCTCATTAAATGTTTGATAACATTGAAATAGACAGCTCTATAGGTATTTGGTCCATAAGTGACCCCATTTTGTAATGTCTCCGTACATGACACTAGAGCTCAAATGAAGCAATCAAGATGTTAAATCTCTTTGTAGTGCAGACTGTTTGCTTTAATTCAATGGGTTTAACTGAAGTGTTACACTGTGTTTAGCGGGTTCAACTTTTGAGGAGTCAGTAATATGATAAAACCTAAAGCATGAAGACAAAAAACCCTCAATGCAACACTCTGAAATGAGATCTGAAAGCACAAGTCATCACACACAAAATATGAATAGGTATCATATCAAGTTGTGTAGTAGTTATGAAGGCTAAAGAAGGCTACAACAGGTTTTCAAGTTCCAATGATCTTCATTCCTTGCAATTGGACTCTTTTTGATGTATTGTCAAACACTGTATTACTGTTCTTATGCAACTATCAGGCGCACATCTTCCAACCAAATTTAAGAAGTAAATCCTGTATACAGTGAGTCAAATAAGTATTTGATCCACTGTTGATTTTCCACCTACAAAGAATGGAGAGGTCTGTAATTTTTACTGTAGCTACACTTCAACTGTGAGAAACAGAATCTAAAAAAAAAAAATCTGAAAATCAGATTGTATGATTTTTAAATAATTAATTTGCTTTTTATTGCATGAAATAAGTATTTGATACAGAAAAACAGAACTTAATATTTGGTTCAGTGATCCCACAACCTTCTTGCTGTGAGACAGCAGTGCTAAACCAATAAGCCACTGTGCCATGTTGAATTACCCTGCTGCTGTGGAGAACTGTCTGGATCACCATACCCCCGTCAAGCTGAAATGGAGGTGCGTTCCTGAAGATCAGTGAATAAATTAACCAGTGATGGAAGTAACACTTTTGAGTATTCCTCAATCAACATTCTGAGCTTAATGATGTCAGATGTGCTCCTGCAGTACTCTGTTGCCCTCCAACTCGAAGAGAAGTGGAGAAAACAAAGACCACTTCACATGGTATTTATGGAACTCAATAAGCCTCTGCAAAGATCTTAAGTTAGCTCATCCTCCTATTACAAGACAAAGTAGTTGAAATATCACCTCAACAGTGATATTTTAGCTCATTAGCATAACTGACATCAACTGTGAGATCTGAAAGATGTGGCAGCTGATTTGGAGAATCTGTGAAGGCAAATCACTTAAAATTACACAGTGAGGGTGACAACCAAAGTCGTTGTTTCCAAGATGTAAAGGTATATGCTGCAGTCTGTTTGTCTTTTTTGATGAAGACTCTTCCACTAGAATTGAAGTGATCATTGGGAACATTCATCTTTGATGAGCAGGACATGTGGTCCGAGTGAACGATGGGTAACTTTCAAAAAAGGAGTGTTTTGATAGTCAGTTCAAACAATGAAAATGATTGAGATGTGGACAGAAGAAGCTTCTGGAGGAATCTGTGCGTAAGGGCAAGGGTGCAAGAATCAGCTTAACACCTTTGATCTCCAATCCCTCAGACAGCACTGCATCAAGAACAGTCTTTCATCAATAGATATATAACCACATGGGCAAGGGATTACTTTGGGAAACTTTGTAAGTCATAAATGCCACTTAAAACATTTTGGGGTTGTAGTTCAGTACTCAGCCTGATGAGATAGTTGAAATTACAATTTATAGAATTCTTGTGCACTAGTAAGTTAGTGATTTATTTATGCCAGATAAATTGATACAGCAAGAGAGCTCTCACAGCTTACTCCAACCCAGATGTGTTGCCAATCTCTCCATAAATTGCCCCATCCAGCAAGAAAAGTTCCCATTTTCAAATATAGCATGCGTACATTGACCCATTTCCAACCACTTATGGATGATGGGCAGAGGCGTCAAGTAACGAAGTACAAATACTTCGTTACTGTACTTAACTACACTTTTTAGGTATCTATACTTTACTCCTTTGCTTATTTTTCTGCCTACGTCTGACTTCTACTCATTACATTTTCACACAAGTATCTGTACTTTCTATTCCTTACATTTTTAAAACAAACAGCCTCGTTACTCTTGGCTTCAGTTTAATGTTTATATATATATTTCACGTCATGTGCGCCTGTAATCAACTTTTCTGCAGCACGGCTTTGCTTTGAACCGTGAACCAATCCAAGCAGTGGTTCGCAGATTGAAGCAATGCTTCGACCTATTGCTTCGTTTATTCTTTCTTTCTTTCGCTTAATTTTCCCCTGCTAAAACCCTAAAGAGCATACTTCTGTGAGTATTATTTATCTTTTCTATGTTAAACTGACCTATTATGGTCTTCTGAAACAGTTGATAGATGTATTTTATAACTTAAAAATGGGAGTGATGCTAACGTGTTAGCATGTCTATGGCATTTTCAATGTTAAAAGTTAGCATTAAGCAGCCGTCATCACATTCGGGTGCATTTGTTTTCAAATTGTAATATTTCTTAAATTTATTTTTGTTTATATATTAATAATCTAATGATTATTATATACAGTTTTAGAGAAAGAGGCAAAAAGAACCTGAATAGAAACACAACAGAAAATATAAAAGCAACTAACAATGAAAATACATAAATAAATAAATAAGTGTTTCCTGTGAACACCTAGTGACTCTGACACCTCCACTTCATCCCTGTCTTAAGTTTAATGACAGTTTGTTTCGGTCAAACCATATTTTCAATTTGTTAATTTCTTCAGTTATTTCCTCCAGAACTATCTGCCAAACTAGAAAACTGCTGCATCCTAGTAAGAGCAGAATACTACTGGAATGAATTTGAATAAGGAAAGTTGTGTTTTTTCTTCACTAAATGGATGCTGCACTCACTGCAGTTTATTGTCTGGAATAGTCCCAGATTGCATTTCAGAGCTTCTAGAATTGAAACTTTTTCATGCAGGTGGTGTTTAATTTTGGGTCTTGGGCCACATATAGAACGAATCAGTTTTTAAATTAAGCTTTCAATTCATATAGTGGCATCTACCTTTTTTTTTTAAAGGTTACTTTATACTTTTATACTTTAAGTAGGTTTTGGAGCACATACTTTTTCACTTTTACTTGAGTAAAGAGGTCAAGTTGATACTTCAACTTTTAGCAGAGTGTTTTTAAACTGCAGTATCTATACTTCTACTTAAGTAACAAATGTGTGTACTTTTGACATCACTGATAATGGGTAAGACTTAAGTCTTGCTCATGTGTAGCACCTAGATGATATGTTGTGATTTGGTGCTTTACAAGTGAATTGAGAAAACCGTGTGTTTATACACCACATCTTCAGAGTCCTTAATTCTGTCAACACAGACACTCATTAGTTTCCAACTTGGATTCAGAGAATAATGTTCTGCCATTCCTCAGTGGCTGACATTTTAATATAGCAAAGGGTCTGTGAGGGGTCTGTGAGTTCAAGAAAGGGGGGTATCCATCTTAGATGTCACTCAACTCGGCTATGTGGAACATCTGATAAGGCCCCAGGGTGCGCTTGTAGGGTACCAGACATCTGCACCGTACCGGATGGCATGGTCATGCCATTACCACCAGGCAGGAACTCTGACAGAGAACAGCAATTAGTACTGAACAATTCAGTTTCACATTTAGCTATAACAGTTAAAATGCTGACATACATAAATAACCCAAGCAGATAGCAGGATTGGTGACATCTGGCTGTATTAAACAGCATAGAACAGGATAACTGTCAGACTGATTTTATTAAATGACTCTGAATGTCTATTATTGTTTTTGCCTTTAGTTTTACTTGTGAAGGTTTCAGGTATTCAAAACGGTAAGCCAACAGGAAGACGAGAGACCTAAATCTTTAAATCTTTTCAAAGATGGGAAAACTAAACTGTGAATCATAGTACAGCATTTAGAATAGCCTGACAATCTAAAAATCATTGGTGTACAGAGAAAAAGACATTGGTTGGGAAGATAATGATAATGAAAGAAACATTGTGAAAGCTTTAAATAAAATGCCCCAAGGTTTGTGACCTCCTTAGAGCAGGGGAGAAGATACCACAGCCCAATATTCATAGAAGGGATCTGCTTATGAATAGGACAATCTCCTCTGTGAAACATAGTGACAGTGTCATGGCTTGTCCTTGCATGGCTGCTTCATTGCCCTCTAGAGGCAGTATCATTGGTGCTTTACAGCCATTTCATCTATTCCAGTGGCGGTGATCCACAGTGCTTCCTCCCATCTCCTTCATTGTGTTGCTGGAATAGAGCCAATAGTCTTAAGTGTATCCAAAATAGTTAAAAAAAAAAAAAAAAAAAAAAAGTCTTGAAACATTTGTATCACCTTGTAACTTCATATTTGTTTGTTTTTTCTTCATTATATTTCATTATATTTTCTGTTAAACTTTGTGGAAGCAGTGTAATTTCTCGCTCAGGGTTGGTGAGCAAAGCAAATTAGCCGCAGTCGTGTGCTGTGACTGGCACATGATTCCTCCAGCTGATCTCACTGAGTGGAGTGGAGGTTTGTGATCACCGGGTGCAGCCTGTGACCGCATCCAGCACACATGGTTATGCAGCAGCATACAAGCTGAAGACGGAATAAGTTTGTACATTATTCAAGAGAACATGTCATCTTCCTGCTGCTTTTACAGCAGACAGCTCCGCCGCTGCTAACTGTGCTTGTTCATGTTTATATGTGCATGTGCTGCAGTAAATCGGATCCATTCAGTGTTTGGTTCAGACCCGGTTCAGCTGTACAGTAGCCATCTGCTGGTCATATGACTTGTGTCTCACACACAAGTGCGCACACACACACACACACACACAGAGTCCTGGCTGTTGACAGTGTGTTTGTGCCTCTGTGGCTTCCAGGGAGTGGAAGAAATGTGAACGTGCACATGCCAAGCAGAACGACAATTCCAGTGAGCACAAAGATCCAGCTGTTTGGGGGGGGAGCAGAGAGAGAGAGAGAGACAGAGAGACACACACACAAATGAGGGAGTTGTCAAAAACAGAGCAGCAGGGAGGCAGAAGAGGACAATATGCCAAAGTGGATGAGCTTCAAGCTGTTCAAGGGGAGCAATAGAGTGAGTACAGACTGCAACACGCTTGATTCCACCTGCTCACTTGTGTGCTTCAGGTCAGCATTGGACTGTTTAATAATTGACTACAAACTGAAGCAGATGCTTTTTGACTGTTTGACTCTCTGTGCTAATCACACTGCTGGGCTGCGACAAGGACCGTCACGTGCAATCAAATAGTGTTTCATTCTAGGTAGCATTTTTTTCTATTACTGGGTTACTTTAAAACTTTTTCAGAAATGATCCATTGGATCAAAAGCTAAAGAATATTTTGAATTGATCAATGTCCAGATGTGGATTCTTGAAGGTATTATTTATTTATTTGTTTGTTTGACATTCATTTTGATCACTTTGTCTAAAATTGAAGATCACCCACTCTGTATATTTTCCATCTGCCAACATCTGATTAGCTCAGTCAGGCAAGTTATTTAATCAACTGTAATGAGACCAGGTGAGGAGAAAAGTAAGCAGGATGGGTGATCCTTTAGGGGCAGAGTGGGTGACCATATACTGACCTGGATTAAACCTGCCGCTCTTTTGTATCTGAATAATGTTAATCCCAATGCAAACCTCAGGATTATTTATGTGTTGCAGAGCTGTGCACTCTGTCTGCTTATCTGATTTGTATGTATGTGCAGTGAGCTGTTCCTTCAGTTTATTTTTGCACTGGGGGAATATTTTACTTCAGGCCCTGTTAATTGAAGCAGGCATGTCATTACAATAACGACTCACTTAAAGACTTCAACCTGAGTTTCACAAGTCAAAGCGCCTTTTTCCACATTTTGTTGTTGCAGCCTTATTCCAAAATGGATGAAATGTATTTTTTCCCTCAAAATTCTACACACAGTACCCCATAATGACAATGGAGGGATTTTTTTTTTGTTGCAAATTTATTAAAAAAAATAAAAATAAAACTAAGAAATCACATGTATGTAAGTATTCACAGCCTTTGCTATGCAGCTCAAAATTGATCTCAGGTGCATCCTGTTTCCACTGATCATCCTTGAGATGTTTCTACAGCTTAATTGGAGTCCATCTGGGGTAAATTCAGTTGACTGGGCATGATTTGGAAAGGCACACACCTGTCCCAAAGACATGGTCTCTTTGATGTTTTCACATCGGGACTGCTGTGTTTTTGATGGGCTGCCGTGCCGAGCTGGTTTTGAAGTCATGGGTTTTTGAACCTGTGAGACAAAATAAATGATACACTCTTGCGTTGTCCATGGGGAAAATTGTCTAGTCTTTTTCCATCCATCACAAATTCCACAGAACGCTGGATGGGTGAAAGTCACTGAAACAGATTCAAATGGTAACAACGGTTAACATTTTAGTCAAATGTTGTTAAATCTATTGAAAAAGATCATATAGCCCAAAAAATATGCTGAATTAATAGCAAAGCAATGTCTCTCATGTCCAAACCAAGAAAGGAAAAAATCACCACAACCCCATATGAAAAATAAGAGATGCCCATCCTATCAGCTTATGGTTTATTAAAAAAAAACAAAAAAAAAACAACATAAAATAATCCTGTATGTATATATTTGTCCTGTATGTTAATGAGTCCTGTATGTATATATTTGAATTGAATTTTGACATTAAAATCCTTCTACTGTGGTGCAATAGCAGTCACTGCATATGGTGAAGAAATAAACTAAAATAAGTTATAATAAAAGTATGACAAATTTACATTCATATTTGATTCAGTTTACTATTATTGATTAAATATGATTTTACAGTGAAGTAATTAAGATATTCTCCAGAAAATTGAGAACTAAGGACGCTAATTTTTTTTGAAGAGTTGTGTGTCAAGATTCTCCCAAAATGCACTAAAATGCATCATGTAAAAAAAAAACAACAAAAAAAAAATTCTTTGGGTAGCATGCCCCCCCCCCAAGGACTTCATGCCTTCGGCGCTCATGTTGTGCAGCTTTGCTGCATAATCCATCCAATGCCAAAAAGTTTCAGTCAAAATTTTATTTTATTTTATTTTATTTTTTGCTGCTCTCATTTTTACTCGTTTATTTTTTTTTTCACTTGAATGGCTGGAAGTAGTAGGTCTTATGTAGGTCCCATGGAGTAAGAATAACTCCAACTATTTTATGCAGTACTAGCTGAATTACCCATTCTGCGTACAAGTAATGGAGATACATTTTAGCCATGTCACTGTATATTTCTTTTCACTTTAGTTAAGGTGTAGTAAGTTGCATTGTGTGTATGTTGTCATCATTAATTTTCATAAAACAATTTGGGACATTACTGAGACTCAAGTGAATGATGACAAAAGGTGATAGCATGTCATATCCATGCAATGCACTGGCATGCCATGCACAGCTGGTACATTTTAATTGAGAAAACGTGAGCTTCAACTCGCACGCAGTGCGCGTTGGCCCGTTCACATTGTAATTAAAGTGCACCTAGCAAGCTGCTGCTGCGTAGTAAGTAAAGTGTGATGCTTTGCTACCTGACCTGAGTACCACGTGAACTGTGAAAATAAGGGCTTCAGTGAGCAGGTCGTGATCTAATATATAAGGCTGACGATGTGTTTGTTTGAGCATGTACGCTTTCAACCTAAGGACCCCAGTGATGTGCCCCCATTCACATAGCAAATTTGGTGTGGATTACTTAATTCCTGTGGCTTTACTTAAGGTATAGTAAGTTGCATTGCATTGTGTGTATGTTGTCGTCATTCATTTTCATAAAGCAATTTGTAACATTCATGGGACTCAAGTGAATGATGATAAAAATGTGATGGCATGTCATATCACTGCAGTGCTGTGGGATATATAATGTTCTTAATGTCTCTGCAGATGTTTCCGCAGCTCTGTTACATTTCATCCGTTTAGCACTTGGGTTTTTACGACTTAACACCCCCTGCTTCTTGGGAGGCATATCGACAGTCTGCATGTACACAGCAGGTACATTTTAAGTCAAAACGCACACCTTAACTCGCATGTAGTGCGCACTGGCCCGTTCGGATTCTAATTAAAGTCCACCCTCACCAGCCACAACTACGTAGTAAGTAAAGTGTGATGCATTCTACCTGACCTGAGTACCATGTGAACTGTGAAAATAAGTGCACTAGTGAGCAGGTCATGATATATGGCCATGCATGTATGTGTGTTTGTGCACGTGCGCTTTCAACCTAAGGGCCCCAGTGACCTCCCCCTTGGTGCCCCCAGTCACCATAGCAAATTTGGTGTGGATTTCTTAATTCCTGTGGCTGTGTATAGCGAACACAAACCGCGCCACATACATAGATTGCCTTTTATATTCATAGATAACACAATTAATAAATGTTAGTGAGTAAGTGCATTTCTACAAGCAATGTCATCTGATACAGGTGCTCAAAGTGATTAACAATGTTACCTTATAATACACTTTCAGTTACAATGTTATAAGTCATAAATCAAGGGAAAAGTGTATTTTGTGCTTAAAATCTGGGAAAGATAGATCATAGCCCCAGGCCCTCACAAAGAAAAAGCTAAAGTGATGTGTCCATTATTCATGTCTCCACTGGTATGTCATCTGGAGCAACTGTCTTATCCTCTTCATAGCTGTCATCACTTAATGCTTACTAATTCCTTGCACTCCCTGGTTTACTCTCTCCACATCATCTAGTCTTCTCTCTCTCTCTCTCTCTCTCTCTCTCTCTCTCTCTCTCTCTCTCTCTCTCTCTCTCTCTCTCTCGCTCTCTCCTTCATTCATCATCTCCTCAAAATATTCCCTCCACTTTCTCAACACACTGAACTCGCTTATCAGCACATTAGCTTCTGCATTGTTTATCATCCTAACCTGCTACACATCCTTATTACCTCGACCCCTTTATCTGACCAATCAGAGCAAGTCCTTTTCTCCTTCCTTTTTGTTCAAATTCATGTACAGTTTTACCATATGCCCCTTCCTTAGCTTTTGCTATTTCTTTTCATATTACGCCACATCTTCTTGTACTGTTGTCTACTTTCATCATCTTTCCAACTATCCCAATTCTTTTTTTGCCAACCTCTTTGCCAAAACAGAGGTGTAAATCTACACAGGATTGTCCAGTTCTCACCAGCTTGCCATGACAGTCCAACAAGATCAAGGTTCCCAGCCCTGACTGTCCCATTGTTAATTGATAGGTATTCTTTATTCCAAATATGTTGATCTGATTGATGTGACTATCTTTATTTCCTTTTACTGGAAGAACATGACCATGTTAATCCAATTTTGGCTCTTCCCACAAACAGTCTGTTCATCCAGCGCACCTCTGTGGTTCTGCAGGCTGTTGAAAACTGTATGTGTACATGGCCATCTGTCAGATATAAGGTTAGCCATGCCTGTATAGAAACAGTGTTCCTTGCTGCTAGGGATATTCAGTCTGCTTTGTCTCACAGATACTTTAACACACAAGGGCAGAGGAGATGAGCATTTATACTGATGCCAGAGTAAGACTGATGCAAGTACTGTACTTTACTTTTTTTTTTTTAACTACTTTGGGAGGTCCTGCAACTTGTACATCAGTGCAACTTATAGCCCTAAAAATAATGCATTCATTTTGAAGGAAGTGACAAAAAAAAAGTCGGTTTCACATTTTATTTACAGTGTTTATATCACTGTGGGCTGGAAATCTGTTTCCATCTTACAATTTTTTCTGTCCACACCACATAAAATAACATCCAATATGTTGTCCAAGGCAGGTTTATGGCCCAGTCACACAGCATATGACGATTCCTGGACGAAGGGGAAAAAAGTAAAAAAGTCACAATTCTTTGCGGAAAGGTGGACGAAAGAGCTTTATCATGAAATAGCCTGCGAATCAAGAGTGCAAAAGGGATGAAAGAGGAACTAAACAAAACCGAAGCTACGAGGGCTGTCCGTAAAGTATAGGTCCTTTTTATTTTTTTCTAAAACTATATGGATTTCATTCATATGTTTTTACGTCAGACATGCTTGAACCCTCGTGCGCATGCGTGAGTTTTTCCACGCCTGTCGGTGACGTCATTCGCCTGTGAGCACTCCTTGTGGGAGGAGTCGTCCAGCCCCTCGTTGGAATTCCTTTGTCTGAGAAGTTGCTGAGAGACTGGCGCTTTGTTTGATCAAAATTTTTTCTAAACCTGTGAGACACATCGAAGTGGACATGGTTCGAAAAATTAAGCTGGTCTTCAGTGAAAATTTTAACAGCTGATGAGAGATTTTGAGGTGATTCTGTCGCTTTAAGGACTTTTCACGGTGCGAGACGTCGCACAGCGCTCTCAGGCGGCGTCATCAGCCTGTTTCAAGCTTAAAACCTCCACATTTCAGGCTTTATTGATCCAGGACGTCGTGAGAGAACAGAGAAGTTTCAGAAGAAGTCGGTTTCAGCATTTTATCCGGATATTCCACTGTTAAAGGAGATTTTTTTAATGAAAGACGTGCAGGCGGATTGCAGCGTCGGCTCGCAGCCGCCGCGACGCTCCGCCACAGGAAAAACACCTCTGTTGGAAGCCTTGAGGACAAGTTGGAACATCTCCAGCTGATCAACAATTTCTCATATACTCACTCCACTGAAAGCCATCAAAAGCCGCCTGGATTTTACAAATGGTTATCAACACGGAGGTTTTTTTCCTGTGCCGCCGCGTCGGCTGCGTCCCGACGCGCGGACCCGTCCGCACGTCTTTCATTAAAAAAATCTCCTTTAACAGTGGAATATCCAGATAAAATACTGAAACCGACTTCTTCTGAAACTTCTCTGTTCTCTCACGACGTCCTAGATCAATAGAGCCTGAAATGTGGAGGTTTTCAGCTTGAAACAGGCTGATGACGCCGCCTGAGAGCGCAGCGCAACATCTCGCACCGTGAAAAGTCCTTAAAGCGACAGAATCACCTCAAAATCTCTCATCAGCTGTTAAAATTTTCACTGAAAACCAGCTTAATTTTTCGAACCATGTCCACTTCGATGTGTCTCACAGGTTTAGAAAAAATTTTGATCAAACAAAGCGCCAGTCTCTCAGCAACTTCTCAGACAAAGGAATTCCGACGAGGGGCTGGACGACTCCTCCCACAAGGAGTGCTCACAGGCGAATGACGTCACCGACAGGCGTGGAAAAACTCACGCATGCGCACGAGGGTGCAAGCATGTCTGACGTAAAAACATATGAATGAAATCCATATAGTTTTTGAAAAAAATAAAAAGGACCTATACTTTACGGACAGCCCTCGTAATGTTGATCTTGACGCTTTAAGGCACTGCTGGAGCAGTGTGCGTCTGCATCTCTGCGTTCCAGGATCGGCGCTGGGACAGAGTTCATAGTGCCTGAGTCCTGGAGAAACTGCAATCAGAAGCTGTGGAGATCTGTGTGCACGTCGGTGGGTCCACCTGCTCTGCTTCCTTGTCCAGAACAAAAGAGGGATCATCTCCTTCATCCCCTGTCTGCATATATAGTAATGGTAAATGCCACACTGGCAGAACCATTTATGAACATTAATACACATATATGGAATTTATTCTTGCAGGACAGAAGGTATGTATTGCGTGAGTGAATGTGGTGTGCGTGTGTGACCCCCATCCGCCCTTCCCGATCAGCCTACAACATCCTACTCAAAGCCGACTAACAACTCAGGAAGGGCCGACCACCAAAACAACACAAAGACAGACAAAAACGAAAGACAAGTGGTGAAGACAGTAACTGTGAAGTGAGACATCGAGGAGACGGGTCCCCAACATAAAACATGCCAGGACAAACCACCACACATAAACAAGCACTGATAGCGACAGTCTGTTGTCTAGTTAGTGAGCATTCATACCTTAATCTAGGACACCAGAGTCTTGATCCCCTTGAGAGCATCTCCTTTATCATCAGAATCCACAGTCTGTCTACACGCCGGGTGCTCCGTCTTGCTCCAGTTAAAAAAAACAAAAAAAAACCTGGTGTGCCGTGGTCACTGCTGTATCACTGTATTATGTTCTAAGCCATATATATTGATTTATAACAGAAAACTGTTAAAAGGGGGGAATAAATAGAAGTGTTCAAGTACCATTGGATATTACAAAACGTTTTGTTGTTTCAAATTCAGCAGTTGCTTGTGGCAAAATAATTAATTGTATCCACACAAAAGATGAATTCTGGCCTATATAAGGTGCCTGAGCCCAATGAAGCTGACCCCCCACCCAGATAAAAAAATCCAAGCAAACAGGCTGATTTTGCTCTGTAATTTCCAATGGTACATGAATGCAATGGCAGCAGTACTGCTCAGAAACGGCTTCTGCACTGTGTGAAAACATTCAGTTGGTCGAACGAAGTCAAACTAAATGCTAACGTTACAAAAACTAAGCAAACGATATTAAAAAGTCAAAAAACAGCAGCAAAATGAAATACGGACGAATTGAGGTTTTCGTTGCCCTTCATTCAAATTTTTTCACAGTTTAACAAACCTGACGAAGCGCCAGCTGCAGGAACGAAGCTGCGTGAAGGTTGAACGATGCCAACGAAAGTTCAGATTTCTTATTTCGTTAAGGCTTCGTTGTCCTTCATTAAGTTACTTGTGACTGGGCCATTACTCTGAGATATTTTCAGAATTTAAGAATCCTTATATAAAGGAACAGCACAGGCTGTGGTGTACACGTTCTACACTGAGTTTGTTGTTAAACTGGCCTCCAGGGAAAGGCTGTGTTACAAAGTGAATTCCACATACTGAAAAATGGGAAGACTTACAAGATGCTCTGCCCCCACCCCCATCCATCTTCATAATGCATTTTTTGACAGATGATACTCCGGATCGACTTAATACACCGGAATATGTGTACACTACTTGGGCAATCTTTGAAATTATAGTGCACGGTACATTTGAAAATAAACTCATATCTACATTTAACTGGCATTTTACAGCATTGATGTAACCCTCAACAAAAGTGCTTTGACCTGGAAGGTCAACAGCACCAGTAACCTTTCTTAAATGATGATCAGGGAAGAATTTGAAGCACGTCATCCCTTAGGTGGTGACCCAGACATTCCTATATGGTCAGCATATGCCTCAGTTTAGCAAAACCATCAGTCAGATAAGAAATGTTCAAAAAGTTACTCCACACTACCTGAGCCTCGCATCTGTCAAAGTGACAGAAATTATAATTTAGAGTTGTCTTTAAAATAATAGCATTGTGTTTCAAAAAAGTGAGTAAAGTTCACATCCTTAAAACAGCTTTTGTTTCCATTGAAGCAAATGCATGAGGAACAATTGATCAAATTAATTACTTTACATAAAGTGATTTTCAATTTATTTAATGGTAAATAGCCCACATTTATATAGCGCTTTTCCATGTGCATTAGAAGCACTTTACAATTATGCCTCACATTCACACAGACTCACTCGCACAGCTATGTCTGGGTGCTGCAATGCAAGGTGCTCACTACACACCGGGAGCAACTTGGGGATTAAGGACCTTGCCCAAGGGTCCTTAATGATTTTCTGGTCTGGCTGGGTTTTGAACTGAGGATCCTCTAGCCTGAAGCCCATTGCTTAACCACTAGATAAGTCAATTTTATATAGCACCAAATAGTAACAAAGCTGCCTCAAGGTGCTTCACACACAGTCTAACCCTTCCAACCCCTAGAGTAAGAACACAGGTGACAGTGGTAAGGAAGAAACTCCCTCTGATATTGAGGGAGAAACGTCAAGCAGACCATTCAGAGGGGTGACCCACTACTTAGGCCATTCTGACAGTTAGTTACAAGGTTTTTACAAAGCTTTACAAAGGTGAGCAAACCGATAACAGGAAATCAAAACATGACATCATAACAAAAGAATATGTATTTTATGAGACATCCACACAGGTGGTTATGCCACAGGCAGGGGTCATCCAGCTTTCCCCATACTGTCAGGGTTCCTTTTCCTGCTGCAGTGTCCATTCCAAATGCAGACTGCACTGTGCGGCACCAGCTTCATGCATGGCATGTCATGGTCAGTGCGGCACCCTTTCTTCAGTAGCCGTCCCGCTATCCGTACCATGGACGGAGAGAGAAGGAGCAGAATCAGTCGGCCGCAAAACTACAGCTAAGGAATAATTCATCAGCAGTAAATCGACAGGAAAGCAGAGAAAATACTAAGGTGACCGCCGGCGGCTAGCCCTAAGCTTCACTAACAGAACAATATTTAGATAAAGTTGAGGCTGACACCTGTTCCATTACTAATAAAATGAATTTAAAAGGATAGGAAGCATAGTTCCATACTATTCCAGTTTGCTAGCCAATGCGAAAGGGAGATTAAATGTGTCTAAAGTCTGGAGTTGAATGTCTCTGCAGAATCTGACTGTTTTATTTCCATAGGGAGATCATTCCACAAAACAGGTGCACAATGAGAGAAGGCTCTGTGACTCACATACTTTTTATTCACCGTAAGGACAGGAAGTACTCCTGCAACCTGAGAACGCAGAGCCTGGGTCGGTACATAGGGTTTAATTAGGTCAGTTAAGTAGGGAGGTGCTAGTCAGTGAATAATTTTATGTTAATAGCAGAACCTTAAAATCTGACCTCACAGGGACAGGAAGCCAGTGAAGAGACACCAGAAGGGTTGTAATGTGGTCAAACTTTCTGCTTCCTGTCAAGAGTCTGGCAGCAGCATTTGGAAGCAATTGGAGACCCCTAATGCTGGACTGCCTTAGACCAGAAAATACAAAATTGCAGTAGTCCAGTCTAGAAGAGACAAACACATGAATCAGGGTCTCAGCATCAGCCATAGACAGGATGGGACAAATCTTTGCTATATTTTGCAGGTGGAAGAAAGCAGTCCTCGTAATATCTCTATTGTGTAGGTCAAAGAACAACGTGGAATCAAAAATCACCCCAAGGTTCCTCACTTCATTAGTGTGATGTATGACACATGAGCCTATTAAGCGTTAGCTGATTAAACTGATGCCGATGTCTCACTGTGCCAACAACCATCATTTCAGTCTTGTCTGCGTTTAAAAGTAAAAAAATTGCTAGACATCCAACTTTTTACTGGCAGAAGGCAATCCTGTAAGAATTATATGTGTATGAGATTACCAGCAGTTATCGGGATGTACAAATAAGTATCATCAGCCTAGCAATGAGTAATATATAACAGGAGAAAAGCAGGGCCCCTAAGACAGACCCCTGTCTAACCCCATATTTCATGTTGCCAAGGTTGGAGGCAGTGAGAATGACTGGTTAGGTATGATGTCAACCAAGCAAGGGCATACCCAGTAATCCCAAAATGATTCTCCAACCTGTCAAGTAGAATATGGTATCCACCATATTCTTGCTTTATTTGTTTATTTGGGGGACAATGTACAACATCATTAAGCTCAACGAGACAGAGATGAGCTGCACCAGATTATAGCTAAATAGCTAGTTTCCATCCGCAGTCCCTGGGCACATCAAATAAATTAACAGTGAAATAGCACAATATTCTAAAACTCCTCTCCAGCAATAAATCACTTTCACAGGCAAACAAAGTCACACCATATCTCAGTCAGTCACAATCAGTCACATCACATAACATTCATCTACCACAGAACACTTCACCATTCTGTACACAATACTAATCAGTTTAATTTCTACTGGTATTTACAACATATCTTAAGTCACGTTAATATCCACACCCCCTAGTGGCTGTACTATTACACATCGAAATCACAGAACAGAGTAGATTGCATATAAGAAAACATGGCAATAACATTGAGCCATTTTTTACACAGGAAAAAAAAACAGCCTCTGAGTCAATGCTGACAGGTCTGACCATTCAGCAGCCACTTTTTTAATTCACTGTTGAAAGTAAAGTAATTTGTTTGTTTGTTTTTTTAATTCCGTGGGAAGATTGCTCCATTCTTTTATCGCTCTATATGAAAAGGCTGACTGTGCAAAAGTTGTTTTACGTTTTGGAACAGTACACTGCCCCCTGGTGATGGAGCGTGTACTTCTGTTTGTCACCTGAGATGTTAACTGGACTAAGTTCTGAAGAGGAGCAGGTTATGTATAATTCTCAGGGTTCTCAGCAAGATTTTTTCTTAGAGTAATGGGATGGAAAAATCACTTTAAGAAGCCGAGGGTCCGGGGACTGCATTGGCTTCGACCCCGCTGAAGCTTTTGCTTTATAGGCTTATAAAGGGCCTTCTTTGGTGTTTTTTTTAACTTCTAAATGTAGATTAATCAGAAATTAATTTCGGAGGTAAAAAAAAAAAAAAACATTTGTAAGGAATTTCTATAGTAAACTGCTGTGTATAAATAAGCTCCTGTGCAGTGACACACATTTCTGCACTCTTCCATGTTTTGGTGTGATGCCTCTTTTTTTTAAAAAAGCAAAACACTCAGTCTGCGAGTCTGAGCAAAAAGTGATCTGAGTGATGGACTTGTGCTGAGAGGAACTTCTTTGAGAGACTGTTTGTCAGTATGGTCCTGGTGTGAGGGGAGCGCTGTACTCATCATTTGAGTCGTCACAGCAGGTCCTGGATAACATTGCTACTGTAAATGATTTTGCTGAGCAAGGAGTTGCATTTATCCAGGATTACAGTCAGATCCTAACGAAGGTCGAACAGCAGCACCAATACCTGCTGCAAGTTGTTGAGTGGCATTGACGTCAGTTCCCAAAGGCGAAGAAAATCGGAACCAAACACCACTCCCCATGACTGTTTTCACCAAATAGATGGACAGTGACATGTAATTCAGTACTTTAACATTTCTTATAATCCCCCTCACGGCACCCTGCACTTCCCAGAATGCACCACGGTGCCAGCAGAGTTTCGGCGTCTCACAAGGCATGTAAACAATGGCTAGCGAAGATGTGGATGGCGTTAATCCAGCGAGTTCATGGGCGATTATGATGATGATATGTTTTCCCAAGTTGAGAGGGTTATCTAGAGGAGGTGTAGCACCTGTGATGGACTTCTGCTGTGCTTGATGTTGTCTTGTTGTCTTGTTGTCCATACTTCATGAGGTTTGTTTACATTGTGCCCTGAACCAGAACTCTGCTGAAACTGACCTCTCACGGGAGGCACGGTCCGTGAGATGGCGCGAGATTCACAACTGCAACACAGCGAATACTTTTTTTTTAATCTCTCCTGTATGGGCAGTTAAAGGAAAAAGGATTGTTGTTTCAATTTGAAGTTCATTTGTGAACAGCTACATTACTCTTGCTGGTTTGTGCTAATATGCTCAACTATTGCAATTTCCACCCAGCGTGCGGTAGTGGTTAGAATACTCATATCAAAATAAAATTTCGCACAAACATTTTCTCATCAAGATGAATAATTTTGTCAAGAAGCACCTTAAGAAAGTCACATTTTTTATTTTGGTATACTGTAGAGCAGGGGTTTTCAAAGTGTAGGAGAGTGAGTTTTTTTTAAAACATTTAAACATCTCTGTGTGTTTTTAAATGTCTCTGGCCTAACTAACACATTTTAACATAAATAATAAGGGATGGGTATTGATAAGATTTTATCTATCGATGCCATTATCGATTCCACTTATCGATCAGATTCCTTATCAGTTCCCTTATCAATACCTCCTGAAAATTTTCTGTGTATTAAAAGTAGGGTTTGCAGGTTTTCTGTGTCAATAATATTTTATTGAGTCTTAAAGTAAATAAATATGAAATTGGTCACTGGATCCTTGATCTCTGCACATAAATAAAATAAACAAAATCTGTAGTTTTTCTCAAAAGCATTTCCTTTCGGACATTAATGGCATGAATCTAACTCCATACCTCTGAGCTGAGCTCTTGCAGCCGGCTGCCCTGTAAGTCAACATTGATGTCATTCATAAGGAACGCAGGACGTCTCATTTTGGGAGGGAAAAAAGTGTTTTAGTTTGTTGTCTGTGTTCCAACGTTTGGAAAGAGGTGTCATTTGATTTAAAACAGTGTTTTGCTTTGAACTTATTAATTCCAGACAGACTCTAACTTGACTCGGCAGGGAGCGGCGCAGTGTTTGGAGCTGTGCCAATGGAATGGAGGACGATTCTGGTTTCTTGCCTGCAGCTAGACAAGAGTAGTGACTTTAGTCTGCACAAAAGTGACTCAGGATTGACATTTTTAAATGGCTTTGAGAGGGGTTAAAGGCCCAGTCACACGGCACTTAACGAAGGGTGAGGAGGCCCTGACGAAACAAGAAATCTGGACTTTCGTTGACTGTCGTTGACATTGTTTAACCTTCGCGCAGCCTCGTTCCTGCAGCTACGTCAGGATTTTTAAACTGTTGAAAAATTTGAACGAAGGGCAACGAAAGCCTCAATTCGTCTGTGTCTTGTTTTGCTGTCGTTCTTGACGTTTTTAATCGTTTGTTTAGTTTTTCTCATGTTATTGTTTAATTTGACTTCGTTGGAGCAGCTGAACATTTTCACACAGCGCAGAAGCTGGTTTGTGAGCACGGAGGCTGCTGCTTCATGTACCGTTGGAAACTACAGGGCAAACTCAGCCTGCTTGCTTGGATTTTTTTATCTGTGTGTGTGTGTGGGTGGGGGGGGAGCTTCAATGGGCCAGAATTACATAGGCCAGAATTAATCTTTTGTGTGATTTAATTATTTTGCCACAAGCAACTGTTAAATTTGAAACAACAAAAAATTTGTGTAATTTCCGACGGTACTTGAATGCAGCATCAACGGCAGCAGGAGCTCCTGCGTGCGCTTATTATTTTGTATTAAATATAACAATATGAGTGTAGGAATGACAATCCAGTCCCTATGTACATGTGGCAACAGGTAGTTGAATCAAAATGATTATATAAAGAGCTGTTCTGAAGGCAGAATTCACGTTGTGGATCAGTGATCAGCTGGTGGAATAACTGCACATGTGAGTCAATGTACGCGTTCACGCACTGATTAATTTACTGCTCTGATATATTCAATCATCTTTACACTTAGATTTATATTTATTCTTCCTTTTGACTGTTTTCTGTTATAAATAAATAAATAAATAAATATGTATGGCATAGAACATAATACTGCGATACAGCAGTGACCACAGCACTTTTTTTTTTTTTAAATTGGAGGAAGACGGAGCGCGCAGCGTGTCGTCAGACAGTGTGGATTCTGATAATGATGGAGATGATCCCTCTTTTGTTCTGGATGAGAAACCAGAGCAGGTGGTCCACCATGTGCACAGATCTTCACAGCTTCTGTTTGCAGTTTCTCCAGGACTCAGGCGCTATGAGCTCCGTCCCAGTGCTGAGTCCTGGAACGCAGAGATGCAGACACACACTGCTGCAGCTGTGGCTCCAGGCGCGTTTCGTCGAGATCGTGAGCTTCAGTTTTGTTAATTTCTTCTTTCGTCCCTTTTGCGCTCTTGCTTCGCAGACTGTTCGGTGATAAAAGCTCTTTCGTCCATCTTTTCTCAACGAATTGTGACGTTTTTTACTTTTTCCCTTCGTTCAGGAATCGCCGTGTGCTGTGTGAGTGGGCCATTAGAAGGGGACTTGTCACTTCTGAAAAGTGGAGAAGCAATGAACCAAGGAAGCAGCGGATTTGTAGCACTGCTTCGTCGTTTCAAGCTTCAAAGCAGAGCCGTTACAGAAGCAGTTGATTACAGGCTGCAGGGTCTGCAATCAATGTAAAGAAATGATTATTTTCCCGACAAACGCCCTCAAAAACAGCAGCCGCTATGAAGGACCAATAAGGAGGACTCATTAAGCAAAAAGGCTATTGATGTCGGTGGGTCAAATCATTTTTTAATGATTCTCGAAAAGAACCGGTTCATTATACCCATCCCCCGCACCCACTTAAAGAACTCTGGTGCTCCCCAGGGGGAGCATGCCTCACAGTTTGAAAACCACTGCTGTAGAGGACCACCCCTAACGCAGGGTGCTGACTCACTGAGAGTGAGATGATTTAAAGTAATACGACAATAGAGATGTTGTGAGAAGTATTATTCTTGGTTCATTATGAAACTATTGCAGGCCACTCTTTCTTGAGGTAGTTCCATAAATGCTGAGAAAGCAACGGCTTGACTGAGATGATTGGAAAATGCAATTTTGTCAAGTGATGCCCTCCTCTGTTGACTGTCAAAGGGGAGTAATACCAGCACGATGGGTTTGTGTCCTAAAATGGTTTTCTGATTTTCCTGTAAGTGGCTTGTTAAGGCAATGATGGTCAATGGATTTTACAATTTTGTACAAATGTGTTTGATGTACGTGGGCACATTAAGGGCCCTGAATTGCTATATATATGGTGCACGGTGTGCATAGCAGAAGCGAATTTGGGGCATGTCCAAATCCACTTTACTATTTACACAGCACATAATTTTTCATAAATAATAATATATCTAAATGGAATAGTTTTGACAGTATGTTGAGTGCTTGGTCTTCAATGCAACGGTCAAAAAAGGTCAGCGTTCATTGGGTTGTATGATGTATGTTATCCGGTAATGTGATAAACTAAGCATATAATAACAGAAGGTGCAAATTGTTCCCTTTTAAAAACCCTTTTAGTTCAACCATTAGTTTGCGTAACTTTTTGCTAAAATTTAAGCAACTTTAATTTTTGTCCCCTGTACAAACTGAAGTTGACCTTTCTTGACATTTTTTCTGTACGACTTAAGGGTACAGAAAACCAAGCTGCAATCCCTGGCCATCAAAAATGAGCCATCTCTACCAAGATCGCGGAGCTAAGATAAACCTTTGGGCAGAAATCTATATAATAAAAGGCAAGTGGTGTGTGTGTGTGTGTGTGTGTGTGTGCGTGTGTGTGCGTGCGTGTGTGTGTGGGCGTGCGTGCCTCGGAGGATGTTCATTCAGTTGTTTAATTTTGTAGAAAAAAGCAGATCACAGATATGACACAAAACTAAAGTCATTTCAAATGGCAACTTTCTGGCTTTAAGAAACACTATAAGAAATCAGGAAAAAAAATTGTGGCAGTCAGTAACGGTTACTTTTTTAGACCAAGCAGAGGGAAAAAATAATGGAATCACTCAATTCTGAGGAAAAATTATGGAATCATGAAAAACAAAAGAATGCTCCAACACATCACTAGTATTTTGTTGCACCACCTCTGGCTTTTATAACAGCTTGCAGTCTCTGAGGCATGGACTTAATGAGTGACAAACAGTACTCTTCATCAGTCTGGCTCCAACTTTCTCTGATTGCTGTTGCCAGATAAGCTTTGCAGGTTGGAGCCTTGTCATGGACCATTTTCTTCAACTTCCACCAAAGACTTTCAATTGGATTAAGATCCGGACTATTTGCAGGCCATGACATAGACCCTATGTGTCTTTTTGCAAGGAATGTTTTCACAGTTTTTGCTCTATGACAAGATACATTATCATCTTGAAAAATGATTTCATCATCCCCAAACATCCTTTCAATTGATGGGATAAGAAAAGCGTCCAAAATATCAACGTAAACTTGTGCATTTATTGATGATGTAATGACAGCCATCTCCCCAGTGCCTTTACCTGACATGCAGCCCCATATCATCAATGACTGTGGAAATTTACATGTTCTCTTCAGGCAGTCATCTTTATAAATCTCATTGGAACGGCACCAAACAAAAGTTCCAGCATCATCACCTTGCCCAATGCAGATTTGAGATTCATCACTGAATATGAGTTTCATCCAGTCATCCACAGTACACGATTGCTTTTCCTTAGCCCATTGTTTTTTTCTGTTTAGGTGTTAATTGTTGGGAAAGTGTAGGTACACGGACCCACAACAGGGGGCGCAAATGAACGGACAATGGAGGAAGTCAAATAACAACACTTTACTGTTGTGAATGGGCACAACAAATACAACAGATTACAACAATGGACAAAAAGCCAAATCACAAAAGGTGTCGTGTGGGCAGGCTCGAAGATAGGAGACGTCTGTCCAAAGCAGAACCGGAACCACACGATTTCCTCCGCCACCAGACCCCGGGAATACTGGAGCCGCCAAGTCCCGAATTCCCAGGTGGCCACTGCCTCCGCGTGTCGGACCTGGTACTGCTGGCGAGGAACAAAGAAACAATTAAATGTGGGCGCGTTTGCACCCAGCAATCCGCACGGCAGGAAAACTACCTCCACCTCTCGTTGGAAAAGGAGTCTGTTATACAACGCACAAAAGTCACAAAAGGTTACTGTCACACAGTTAGCTGAGAATGTTACCTTCCAGGTAGAACGATATCTCGGCAAAGAGGTGGAGACGTCGTCCTGCTGATGTACCCCTGCTGATCAGATG
The DNA here is from genome assembly GCF_902500255.1 of Thalassophryne amazonica. NCBI lineage: Eukaryota > Metazoa > Chordata > Actinopteri > Batrachoidiformes > Batrachoididae > Thalassophryne > Thalassophryne amazonica. Next base: position 76,240,556 of record NC_047116.1, on the reverse strand, counting down.
ATTGGTAACAGCTGTTGCAGGTGATGCGTGACAGCTGTCACCCTGGCTGCTCCTGTGAGGCGGCTGCGCCCTCTGGTGGTGGGCCAGCAGTACCTCCTCTTCTGGCGGCCCACACAACATTAATGATGGCTTTCATTTAGCTTTTCTGTATGTAAATCCCATTTCCTTTAGGCGATTTCTTACAGTTTGGTCACAGACGTTGACTCCAGTTTCCTCCCATTCGTTCCTCATTTGTTTTGTTGTGCATTTTCGATTTTTGAGACATATTGCTTTTTCTGTCTTGACGCTTTGATGTCTTCCTTGGTCTACCAGTATGTTTGCCTTTAACAACCTTCCCATGTTGTTTGTATTTTGTCCAGAGTTTAGACACAGCTGACTGTGAACAACCAACATCTTTTGCAACATTGCGTGATGATTTACCCTCTTTTAAGAGTTTGATAATCCTCTCCTTTGTTTCAATTAACATCTCTCTAATTGAAGCCATGATTCATGTCAGTCCACTTGGTGCAACAGCTCTCCAAGGTGATCACTCCTTTTTAGATGCAGACTAACGAGCAGATCTGATTTGATGCAGGTGTTAGTTTTGGGGATGAAAATTTACAGGGTGATTCCATAATTTATTCCTCAGAATTGAGTGAGTCCATATTTTTTTTTTCCCTCTGCTTGGTCTAAAAAAGTAACCGTTACTGACTGCCACAATTATTTTTCCTGATTTCTTATAGTGTTTCTTGAAGCCAGAAAGTTGCCATCTGAAATGACTTTAGTTTTGTGTCATGTCTGTGATCTGCTTTTTTTCTACAAAATTAACTGAATGAACATCCTCCGAGGCCGGTGATTCCATAATTATTGCCAGGGGTTGTACATGCTTCCCCTCAGTCGTGTCGTCGGCAAGCATGGAATTAATTTTCACTGCTATGCTGACGACACACAACTCTACCTCACCATCTCTCCTTCTTGTCCCCCCTCGGTCACAGTCGCCCACCTCAGCTCCTGCCTGGAGGAGACAGAGGCGTGGATGAGTCAAAACTTCCTGCAGCTAAATGGCTCCAAAACAGAAGCCATCCAAACTGGTACCCCCCCATCAACTCCGCTCCTCCCCAATCACCTCTTTCATTTTTTGGACACAACATTCCCCTCTCTCCCTCTGTGATAAACCTGGGGGTCAAATTTGACCCCCACCTCTGCTTTTACAATCATGTCACCTCCATCTGTAAAATTGCCTTCTTTCACCTCCGTAATATCTCCAAACTTCGTTCTTCTCTTTCCCTCCCTGCTGCAGAGAAGCTCGTCCATGCCTTTGTCTCCTCCAGGCTGGATTACTGTAATGTGATCCTCATCGGGATCTCTGGCAGGAGCAATCAAAAGCTCCAGTATGTTCAAAACAGTGCTGCCAGGGTCCTGATGAGGGTGCGCAGCCACAAGCACATCACCCCCATTCTTCACTCCCTCCATGGCTCCCCATTCACTGCCGTATTTAATACAAAGTCCTCCTGCACACTCATCACTGTCTTCACGGTGTGGCCCCCCCTTACCTCACTGAACTGCTCACACCACACGCTTCCACTAGGACCCGGACAGGCCAACAGCACTGTCGAGCCGTGCCCAGGACACGGTTCAAGACCATGGGTGACAGGGCCTTCTCAGTGGCTGCTCCCTGTCTATGGAACACCCTCCCAGACCACCTCAGGGCTCCACAGACCGTGGATGCTTTTAAAAAAGGACTCAAAACCTACCTTTTTACTCTGGCTTTTAGCTAAATAACTGCTGCTGTTTTATTGTTCTTATTTTGATTTTATTGTTACTGTTTTATTGCTTTTATATTGATTTATAGTTTTCTGTGTTCTTCTGTTTTATACTGTAGCACTTTGGGATTTGGTGTCAAATGTAAAGTGCATTACAAATAAAATGTATTATTATTATTATTATTATCACAATGCAAATATAAAACTTTAGTTATTCATAATTTCTTTACATAGAATATTGGACTGGTTAAGCACCTTCAGAAAAGCTTATTGACAACAAAAATTCATGTTAGAAAATTGAAGACAACTGAAAATAGATTAAACCTTCAATAAAGACTTCCAGAAAACCCAAGAAAATTTTCTGTTGATACTTAGAAAATATATCATAACTGTAAACTGATTTTCACCAAAGGTCAGCTGTCCTCGTACATACTACAAATGACCACATCTGGAACCCGTGATTCCCCACAGGTCAACATCCTAGTTAACTTTTAATTTTAACCACTGCCGGGTGAGACTACTTTGAGTTAATACGGACTATTGCTAACAGGCTACCCTCACTGATCAAGGAAGACACAACTAATCTTACTTAAACACCCACAGGTTTGTCAAGATGACTATTAAGCCAAGCAAACTGGAAGTAAAAATATCTAGTGTGAAACAGTTTTGACCTTGTTAAACATTTAAGCATTTTTGAGCATCCCTGCAGCATCAAAAGATGTGACCTCACCACAGTTACACACCGTGGGTGCTGGACATGAAAAGGATGCTGATATTGACACAATGACACTTGTACTGTGATGTGCGTTGTTTTGCACCAGTTGAAAAATGTGGCCCTGTGTTTTGTTTTTTGCTGCTTTTTAAATCACACACACACACACACACACACACACACACACACACACACACACACACACACACACACACACACACACACACACACACACACACACACCCAGCTGTGATTCTGTTCAATTCAGTCTTTGCTCTGTATGTGTATGCTGTTTGGTATTTCCAGTAAAAAGAAAGCATCAGAAGTTATGAATCAACCACATGACTGCTCATCCTGTGTTCCTGCAGATTATTTAATTCTGCAAACACTAAACTGCAAACTTTACTCAGTCAGCTGTTGGGTTTTAGTCCTCCTTCAGGCACTGTAAAACCTGTTGCACAAAATACTTTCAAGTTGGAAGATGCAACAAGAACTGCAGTGTAGGTTTTTTTTTACTTTTCATTCTTTGTGTCCTGAAGAAGTTGAGTAATTCAAACACAGTTTTGTAAAGAAAGTGTTTTTTTGTGCATTAATGTTTGAGGGGTGGAATACTTGCCTCCTTCATCCTTGTAGACATTCAAACATTATTTTACACAGAGGTCTTGATCAGAGAAAAATAGTCAATGTAGTGAGTCCCTTTATTTTGACTCATGCAGTTTGAAAATCAAAACCTGTAAAATGTTTGGTGTTGAGAGGTTTTCACATCTGTGTCGGTTGTGTTTTCCAGCTCTCTGGTGGATGTGAGTTGACGGTTGTCCTTCACGACTTCACAGCAGGCTGCAGCACTGAGATGTCAGTCAGTACCGGTGAGAGAACAACCTGTCATTTTAAAACTACTTATTCCAGATCAACCTGTAAACCGGATCCATTTGTTTCACTTTATATTTTATTCGCTACATCTGAAGCAGAATATATATATATATATATATATATATATATATATATATATATATATATATATATATATATATATATATATATATATATATATATATATATATATATATATATATATATATATATATATATATATATATACGAGGTCTATTAGAAAAGTATCCGACCTTATTATTTTTTCAAAAACCATATGGATTTGAATCACGTGTGATTGCATCAGACATGCTTGAACCCTCGTGGGCATGCGAGAGTTTTTTCACGCCTGTCGGTTACGTCATTCGCCTGTGGGCAGGCTTTGAGTGAGGAGTCGTCCACCCGCTCGTCGATTTTTTTCATTGTTTAGGAATGGCTCAGAGACTGTTGCTTTGTTTGATAAAAATTTTTTCAAAACTGTAAGGCACAACTGAGTGGACACCATTCAATAAATTCAGCTGGTTTTTGGTAAAAATTTTAACGGCTGATGAGAGATTTTGGTCTGGTAGTGTCGCTTTAAGGACGGTCCACGGCGCCTGACGGCGATCTGCGCTTCGAGGCGGCAGCGTCTCGCCGTTTCAAGTTGAAAACTTCCACATTTCAGGCTCTGTTGACGCAGTAAGTCGTCAGAGAACAGAGAACTTTCAGAAGAAGTCGGCATGAGGAGTTTATTTGGACATTCCATTGTTAACGGTCATTTTGTAATGAAAGAACGTGCGGGCAGAGTCGCATGTCGGGCTGGACCCGACCGTGGGGGGTCGCGGCAGGAAAAACACCTCCGTTGGAAATCTTAACGGGCAAGTTGGAACATGCCCAAGCTGTTAAACAATTTCTCAGTTACTCACTTGTTGAAAGCCATTAAAAGCCGCCTGAATTCTACAAATGGTTTTCAACACGGAGGTGTTTTTCCTGTCGCGGCGCACACAGATTTGCTGAGTCGTCACGGAAACGACTCGGCGAATTTGCGCGTACGTCTTTCATTAAAAAAATGTCCTTAAACAGTGGAATGTCCGCATAAATTCCTCATGCCGGCCTCTTCTGAATCTTCTCTGTTCTCTCACGATGTCCTGGGTGAATTAAGCCTTAAATTAGGATGTTTTAAGCTCGAAACAGGGCGACGACAGCGCCTGGAAGCGCTGCAGGACGTCCCGCTCCGTGGGAAGTCCTTACACCGACAGAAACACCCCATAATCTCTCATCAGCCGTTAAACTTTTCACAGAAAACCATCTTAATTTCTCGAATAGTGTCCACTTGGATATTCCTCACAGGTCCAGAAAAATTTTTGATAAAGCAACGCGCGCCGTCTCGAGCAGCGTGTGAAACAAAGGAATTCAGCCGAGAGGGCGGGACCACATCTCACTCAAGGCCTGCCTACAGGGAAATGACGTCACCGACACGCGTGAAAAAACTCACGCATGCGCACGAGGGTTCAAGCATGATTGGTGTAATCGCATGTCATTCAAATCCATATAGTTAAAAAAAAAAATAAAAGGGTTGGTTTATTATCTAAGAGACCTCGTATATATATATATATATATATATATATATATATATATATATATATATATATATATATATATAATATATATATAGAATATATATATATATATATTTTTTTTTTCTTTTTTTTTTTTTTTTCTGTTGCAAGTAGTACAATCATTCTACCCTACAAAAAGAAATGTTCATGTGTGTAATTGAAAGCCTAATATTGCTATAACTTTCATCTACATGAGTGTACTTCATGTACATGATTTTTTGACAGAAAGGTTATCTAAACAAACTAGCATGTTGTTCGTGGGGATCCACAGACTCCACATTGGGTAGTGTTTATAAAATATGAATGTGACATTTTTCAAGGTTTGTAATAAATTGTGCAAAGTGTCTATAATGAGTTGGAATGGTGTGTGAGTCCAGAATGTTTTTTAGAACCTTAGACCTCAACAGTTTTTTGAAAAACTCAACCCTTTTGTTTCCTGTTAATTATGTAACTTTTAAATGTTAATTTACTTTTTTAGAACTTAAATTTTATTTAAAAAATTATCAACCACAAAGCAAATCGCATAACATACATCAAAGATGGAATTCACATAGGTTTGAGCAAATTGTAAAGACATTCAGTAAAATAAACATCTCTGCACAATATTTTACAGCAAGTTACATGTGGTTTCAGTATCACAATATATTCAGGGAAGAAAAGTCAACTTTTGAGTTACTGATCTGAGGCACTTCTGTTTTGTTTTTTACTTCTATTTTGTTATTTGATTTTTGAGTGGACCACAATGGAAATAATTGTTTTCACTGTCTTGTGTCATCCATATATTTTAATGTATTTACAATTAGACATATATTGAACTTACTCAATAAAATCACACGCACGCACTCATGCTTTTATTACACTAAACAAAAATATAAATGCAACACTTTTGTTTTTGCTCCCATTTTTCAGTTTTATTGCTCAGCACAATGTCAAAGATGTTGCAAGTATTGAGGGAGCGTGCCATTGGCATGCTGACTGCAGGAATGTCCACCAGAGCTGTTGCCCGTGAATTGAATGTTCATCTACCATAAGCATCTCCAAAGACATTTCACAGAATTTGGCAGCGCATCCAATTGGCCTCACAACTGCAGACCACATGTAACGACACCAGCCCAGGACCTCCACATTCAGCATGTTCACCTCCAAGATCGTCTGAGACCAGCCATGCGGACAGCTGCTGCAACAATCAGTTTGCAGAGCCAAAGAATTTCTGCACAGACTGTCAGAAACCATCTCAGGGAAGCTCATCTGCATGCTCGTGGTCCTCATCTGGGTCTTCACCTTACTACAATTTGTCATCGTAACCGACTTGGGTGGGCAAATGCTCACGTTCGATAGCGTCTGCCTGCTGATTAACTCAATGTGAAGATGGGTTGCACTGCGTGAGGAAAATGGTGGTTACATCAGTTTCTGACCACTGCCCTAGTAAAGCAAAACTGCACATTTCAGAGTGGTCCTTTATTGTGGCCAGCCTAAGGCACAGCTGTGCAATAATCATGCTGTCTAATCAGCATCTTGATAGACCACACCTGTGAGGTGGGAAGGATTATCTCAGCAAACGAAAAGAGCTCACAAACACAGATTTAGATTTGCGAACAATTTTTGAGAGAAATAGGTCTTTTGTGTACATAGAAAAGGTTTTAGATCTTTGAGTTCAGCTCATGAAAATGGGACCAAAAACAAAAGCATTGCATTTATATTTTTGGTCAGTGTGTATAGATGATTTACCACCCCCTGCTAGAATGGCATGTGAGTCCAGAATGTAAATATCAATGTCTATTGTTCAGTGTTGTTAGCTAATGTACGTGTCATCTCTAAAAATATTAATCTTATCAATGTTAGGTTTTGGCACCTTTCATCCCTGACCCAAAGTATATAAGCATACCAAACGGCAAATGTCAGCTCTCCACAGTTTGCGAATGATCAAAATTTTGGTCTTTTCTGCAATCTGCTGTAAGCAGGTGCTTTTAACTTCACAGAGACTGTGGCAGAAGACATTAAAAGCAATACACATTTCAGTCATGGCACCAACATGACACTTAACTGACTAAACTAACTATAAAAACACAATAAATCAATAACACTAACAACACTGTTAAACTAACATCAGCCACAATAACAACATTTAAAACTTCAAGACCAAACTCCTATGGTGCATTGCAGCACAACATCCAGTGATGACTGGTTAGCTTTCTGTTTTTACAGTATTCATCCTTGACCCAAAATACATAAGAATACCAAAGAACAAATGTCGGCTCTCCCTGGTTTCACCGTGATTACCCACGCAAGCACACAGAGGCACTTGGCTGTTATAATAGATTAAAAAACATCGTTGTTGGAGCTGGGTTGAAGACATCATAACTGAATGAATAAACACAGAATGGAACATTTATCAAAATATTTATTTTTGGCTAAAATACAAAATAAAACTGAGCAGTGGAGCATCCCGGTTTGGATAAGGAAACTTCCGATCCTTCATAGCTGTGCACAGGTAATGTGCCCAGGCCCCACTTGGCCAATCTGTACTACAACCCCAATTCCATTGAAGTTGGGACATTGTGTAAAATGTAAATAAAAACAGAATACAATGATTTGCAAATGCTCTTCAACCTATATTCAACTGAATACACCACAAAGATAAGATATTTAATATTCAAACTGATAAACTTTATTGTTTTTGTTCAAATAGTTGCTCATTTTGAAATGGGTGCCTGCAACATGCTTCAGAAAAGTTGGGACAGTGGTATGTCTACCACGGTGTTGCATCACCTTTCCTTCTAACAACACTCAGTAAGTGTTTGGGAACTGACACTAATTGTTGAAGCTTTGCAGGTGGAATTCTTTCTCATTCTTGCTTCATGTACAACTTCAGTTGTTCAACAGTCCGGTGTCTCCATTGTCGTATTTTGCGCTTCATAATGCGCCACACATTTTCAATGGGCAACAGGTCTGGACTGCAGGCAGGCCAGTCTAGTACCCGCACTCTTTTACTACAAAGCCATGCTGTGGTAACACGTGCAGAATGTGGCTTGGCATTGTCTTGCTGAAATAAGCAGGGACGTCTCTGGAAAAGACCTTGCTTGGATGGCAGCATGTGTTGCTCCAAAACCTTTCAGCATTGATGGTGCCATCACAGATGTGTAAGTTCTCCATTCCATGGGCACTAACACACCCACATACCATCACAGATGCTGGCTTTTGAACTTTGCGGTGGTAACAATCTGGATGGTCTTTTTCCTCTTTTGTCATGACGTCCATGATTTCCAAAAACAATTTGAAATGTGGACTCATCAGACCACAGCACACTTTTCCACTTTGGGTCTGTCCATTTCAAATGAGCTTGGGCCCAGAGAAGGTGGCGGTGTTTCTGGATGTTGCTGATGTATGGCTTTTGCTTTGCATGGTAGAGTTTTAACTTGCACTTGTAGATGTAGTGACGAACTGTGTTAACTGACAAAGGTTTTCTGAAGTGTTTCTGACGCCATGCGGTAAGATCCTTTACACAATGATCTCTGTATTTAATGCAGTGCATTCAATGTTGGTTTTCGGCCTTTCCATTTATGTGTAGAAAGTTCTTCAGATTCTCTGAATCTTCTGATTATATTATGGACTGTAGATGATGGAATCCCTAAATTTCTTGCAACTGAACATTGAGAAACATTGTTCTTGAACTGTTGGACTATTTTTTTTTTTCACGCAGTTGTTCAAAAAGTGGTGATCCTCACCCCATCTTTTCTTGTGAACGGCTGAGCCTTTTGGGGATGCTCCTTTTTATACCCAATCATGACACTCACCTGTTTCCAATTAACTTGTTCACCTGTGGAATGTTCCAAACAGGTGTTCTTTGAGCATTCATCAACTTTCCCAGTCTTTTGTTGCCACTGTCCCAGCTTTTTTGAAACGTGTTGCAGGCATCCATTTCAAAATGAGCAAATATTTGAACAAAAACAAAAAAGTTTATCAGTTTGAAAATTAAATATCTTGTCTTTGTTGTGTATTCAATTGAATATAGGCTGAAGAGGATTTGTAAATCATTGTATTCTGTTTTTATTTACATTTCACACAACGTCCCAACTTCATTGGAATTGGGGTTGTCAATACTGGAGCACAAACTATTCAGGCAGATACAGGATTTTATTTACATCAATTTTGAAGAAATACACAGTATAGCACTCTATGGTGAATCTGCATTGAGTAGACACTCTTAGTTTCATAGTGGAGGAGAGCAGTGAAGGATGTTCTTTCACCAAAACAGACCATACCTCGGCTTTCATCTCCGAGGCAATTTGTAGCTAAACTTTCAGGTCTTCTTTTTAAGAAAATTCTCTTTTATACCACTTCATCATGAAGCTGTTTAACTGGTGATGCAAAATGCAAAGCTTGCACTGTGCACAATTTCCCCAATCACAGCCACTTAAGTCTATAACTTCTTCTGAATTGTCTGGGTGGCTTTCCTCACTCTTCTCCTTCTTGCACAGTCACTCAGTTTTTGACAACTGTCTACTCCATGTACATTTACCATAGAGTGCCATGCTGTTTTTTTCTTCATAATTGATGTAAATAAAGTCCAAGACACATTCAGTGGCAGCTTTACCATGAGAGCGTCTTCCACAACTACCACAAAAGACTCCAAGCTGTCATTGATGTTAAAGGGAGTAATACATTGTATTAAGAACAGGGGTGTGTAAGCTTTTGATCAGAGTCATTTGGGTAGTTTCTGCTGTCATTATGATTTAAAAAGAGTAAACACAGCTGTTTAACTATAAATGGCTTCACCAAACCACTAACCATGAGTGGAAAAAAAAGGGTTTTGTGTTTTCATTCATATTCTCTGAAAACAACAAAAATTCTGCCAGGGTGTGTAAACTTTTGAGCACGACTGTATATACAGGCAGCCCTGATTAACTGATTCCATCTGCAGAAAGTGATGTTAATCAGTGAAATCACCTGGTGGAGCGGATGGTTGCAAAGAAAACCTGCACCTTCTCGGCCCTTTCTGGAATTAATTTGAGACCTCTGTTCTACAGAGTTTGGTTAGTTTGTTCAGAATTTGTGTAATATGTTTTCATGCCTCTAGGCCAGACAGTGGAGCTGTTGGAGCGACCGAGTGAGCAGCCTGGATGGAGTTTGGTCCGGACCACAGATCGCAGCCCACCGCAAGAGGGGCTGGTTCCCAGCTCTGCACTGTGCATGTCACACTCCCGCTCCAGTGTTGAAATGGACAGTTTTTTTAGTTCGGGAAAAGGTAGGAATAATCAATGACTTATTGATGTTTTTGTTTTTCCTCTGTGATTTAGGGTTTAAACATGAGCTTGAGTTACGCTGAAAATGTTATTGCTGTGTTGAAAAAGGTTGCTAATGTTGCATGACAATGTTTCATAGCGTGTGTTTATTATTATTGTTGTTGTTGTTTTTATATAGCTGTAATATTTTAAATTGAACTGCCTATTGTGGTTGTGCACATAGTAGTGTAGTAGCCAGCCCTATATGTCCTGTACAAGATTCAGAAATGGTAATTACTGTAAACTTTTTTTTGTTGTTGTTGAAATGTGTTGTACATGCCCCACAAAGCAAAATGAGCTTGGTTGCTACTTGTGCAGCATGGAGCCACATACTCTTGAATTTTCAGAACTTTTCAATTTTCATTATTTATGACATACATTGGCATGTAATAACACTTTTTGGGTGTTTTCGAGGGTGGGAAATCCATTTTTACAGGATTAAGAGTCAACATGTAGGTAAAATGTCAGGTGCTGATTTCCTCTATTTTTGCAAATTGTAACACTTTATTTTCTGAAATGTTTATACCCATTTTTAACATAAAAGGACAACCTGAGCTAAGTACAACATAAAGCAATTTTCTTACTGTTGGTAAAAATCCATCGAGGCTTTGGTTTGATTGGTGCTAGGGTTGAGCCACATACTCGTTTCAGACGAATATCCGGCACAGATAAAGCAATTTTGACGAGTACGAGCATGATACGAGTAAGACCCATCAATATCTGTGCTTGTGCTGAAGGCTAAGCCTCACTTAGCCTCATTGGCTAAGTGACTGTCTTCACGCGTTGTGATTGGCCAGTCACAAACAGCGCCCACCCCTCCCTACACAGACATGTCTCTCTGCAGACTCTTGCACACACACAGACACGGCCTGATCTCTCTCTCTCTCTCTCTCTCTCTCTCTCTCTCTCTCTCTCTCTCTGTGTGTGCTTGGGTGGATTCTACTTCACGTTGCTCTCTCAGTACTGCTTAAGTTTTCTTCAGCTCACCTCTGTTTCAGTTTGTGTGATATTTAAAGTTACTTGGTGAACTTGTTTCATGTCGTATGCGGTACTTTTGACAAGACAGACCTGAAAACGGCTCCGGTCGGGTTTTTTTTTTTTAACCGTATGCTTGCTCTTAGTTTGGCTGATGATATAAAGTTAGTTGGAAAACTTTGCTTGTACTGAATGTGGTGCTTTTGAGAAGAGTACAGTGAACAGGGCTGACATATCATTTCCCTGTTTACCATCACTGGATGTTTGCATAAATCACCACGTTCACACAGATCATTAAAAAATAAACAGTCTTACAGACCACTTACACACATACACACATATAGCTGAACACACAAAGGCCTATATTAATATTTTTATTGAATATGGCTGCATGCAATATCTGACACTTTCTCACTGCAGTTGGTCAGTTGAACAACCTCTCTTCCTCTCACACACTCAGTCATACACACATGCATACACAGACACACCTTAATCAATAGTGTTTAACTTTGTGTGTAAAAAAATGTCAAGGTTAGGTAGTAAAAATAAATGAATAATTGAAAAACAAAAATAAATCAGTTTGATCATAAAATTAAAAAAAGAAAGTTGTGTTGCGTATGACAACTGTTTTAGATGCATACTTAGTAGGTCATAATTTCCTACTACATTGAATGTCTATTCTGTTATTCATTTCAATTTCAATTTATTTTCATTTATATAGCGCCAAATCACAACAGAGTTGCCTCTAAGCGCTTCACACAGGTAAGGTCTAACCTTACCAACCCCCAGAGCAACAGTGGTAAGGAAAAACTCCCTCTGAGGAAGAAACCTCAAGCAGACCAGACTCAAAGGGGTGACCCTCTGCTTGGGCCATGCTACAAACATAAATTACAGAACAATTCACGGACGAATATACAAGAAATGCTATTGGCGCACAGGATGGTGGTGTTGGCTGATGGCCAACTGGTGGTTGGCTCTCACTGCGGTATTGTATCACTTCCTGTTCCGGAGCACAGCGGTGTTTTGCTGTATCTGTTAGCTGTTTAATCTGTGCAGTTAGATTGATCTAGATAACTAGATAACGATTTGTTTCACAGTGTAATCTTCACATGCCTTAACTAACGCATTCCCTCTGCTGAATCACCTCTAAATTATTTACACATTATTCACTTTGTGTGTTTTTAGGAATCCGCTAGCTTAGCACAGCTACTAGCTCTTAGCCAGTTTAGCATGGTGGCTTCTCTCCCGCACTTTTCTGCTCTGGGTGTGAAATGTTTAGTTATTCCTCGGCCTCCTTTAGCAGTAATGGTACTTGTAATAAGTGTAGCTTATTCGTAGCTTTGGAGGCCAGGCTGGGCGAATTGGAGACTCGGCTCCGCACTTTGGAAAATCCTACAGCTAGCCAGCCCCCTGTAGTCGGTGCGGACCAAGGTAGCTTAGCCGCCGTTAGTTCCCCTCCAGCAGATCCCGAGCAGCCGGGAAAGCAGGTCGGCTGGGTGACTGTGAGGAAGAAGCGTAGTCCTAAACAGAAGCCCCGTGTACACCGCCAACCCGTTCACATTTCTTACCGTTTTTCCCCACTCGGCGACACACCCGCCGAGGAACAGACTCTGGTTATTGGCGACTCTGTTTTGAGAAATGTGAATTTAGCGACACCAGCAATCATAGTCAAATGTCTTCCGGGGGCCACAACAGGCGACATTGAAGGAAATTTGAAACTGCTGGCTAAGGCTAAGCGTAAATTTGGTAAGATTGTAATTCACGTCAGCAGTAATGACACCCGGTTACGCCAATCGGAGGTCACTAAAATTAACATTGAATCGGTGTGTAACTTTGCAAAAACAATGTCGGACTCTGTAGTTTTCTCTGGGCCCCTCCCCAATCGGACCGGGAGTGACATGTTTAGCCGCATGTTCTCCCTGAATTGCTGGCTGTCTGAGTGGTGTCCAAAAAATGAGGTGGGCTTCATAGATAATTGGCAAAGCTTCTGGGGAAAACCTGGTCTTGTTAGGAGAGACGGCATCCATCCCACTTTGGATGGAGCAGCTCTCATCTCTAGAAATCTGGCCAATTTTATTAAATCCTCCAAACTGTGACTAACCAGGGTTGGGACCAGGAAGGAGAGTCGTAGTCTTACACACCTCTCTGCAGCTTCTCTCCCCCTACCATCCCCCCAATACCCCATCCCCGTAGAGACTGTGCCTGCTCCCAGACCAGACCTACAGCAGGATGAATATGTTAGTTTAAATGAGTCAACACCCCCGAGTCACACTAACTGCCAGAACGCTCGCAGCACGGGTCGAGGAGGAGGATTAGCAGCAATATTCCACTCCAGCTTATTAATTAATCAAAAACCCAGACAGAGCTTTAATTCATTTGAAAGCTTGACTCTTAGTCTTGTCCATCCAAATTGGAAGTCCCAAAAACCAGTTTTATTTGTTGTTATCTATCGTCCACCTGGTCGTTACTGTGAGTTTCTGTCTGAATTTTCGGACCTTTTGTCTGACTTAGTGCTTAGCTCAGATAACATAATTATAGTGGGCGATTTTAACATCCACACAGATGCTGAGAATGACAGTCTCAACACTGCATTTAATCTATTGTTAGACTCGATTGGCTTTGCTCAAAATGTAAATGAGTCCACCCACCACTTCAATCATACCTTAGATCTTGTTCTGACTTGTGGTATGGAAATTGAAGACTTAACAGTATTCCCTGAAAACCCCCTTCTGTCTGATCATTTCTTAATAACATTTACTTTAATGGACTACCCAGCAGTGGGGAATAAGTTTCATTACAGTAGAAGTCTTTCTGAAAGCCCTGTAACTATGTTTAAGGATATGATTCCTTCTTTATGTTCTCCAATGCCATATACCAACACAGGGCAGAGTAGCTACCTAAACTCTGAGTGAGATAGATTGTCTCGTCAATAGTTTTACATCCTCATTGAGGACAACTTTGGATGCTGTAGCTCCTCTGAAAAAGAGAGCCTTAAATCAGAAGTGCCTGACTCCGTGGTATAATTCACAAACTCGCAGCTTAAAGCAGATAACCCGTAAGTTGGAGAGGAAATGGCGTCTCACTAATTTAGAAGATCTTCACTTAGCCTGGAAAAAGTAAAAAAGCCCTCCGTAAAGCTAGGACATCTTACTACTCATCACTTATTGAAGAAAATAAGAACAACCCCAGGTTTCTTTTCAGCACTGTAGCCAGGCTGACAAAGAGTCAGAGCTCTACTGAGCCGAGTATTCCTTTAACTTTAACTAGTAATGACTTCATGACTTTCTTTGCTAATAAAATTTTAACTATTAGAGAAAAAATTACTCATAACCATCCCAAAGACGTATCGTTATCTTTGGCTGCTTTCAGTGATGCCGGTATTTGGTTAGACTCTTTCTCTCAGATTGTTCTGTCTGAGTTATTTTCATTAGTTACTTCCTCCAAACCATCAACATGTCTATTAGACCCCATTCCTACGAGGCTGCTCAAGGAAGCCCTACCATTAATTAATGCTTCGATCTTAAATATGATCAGTCTATCTTTATTAGTTGGCTATGTACCACAGGCTTTTAAGGTGGCAGTAATTAAACCATTACTTAAAAAGCCATCACTTGACCCAGCTATCTTAGCTAATTATAGGCCAATCTCCAACCTTCCTTTTCTCTCAAAAATTCTTGAAAGGGTAGTTGTAAAACAGCTAACTGATCATCTGCAGAGGAATGGTCTATTTGAAGAGTTTCAGTCAGGTTTTAGAATTCATCATAGTACAGAAACAGCATTAGTGAAGGTTACAAATGATCTTCTTTTGGCCTCAGACAGTGGACTCATCTCTGTGCTTGTCCTGTTAGACCTCAGTGCTGCTTTTAATACTGTTGACCATAAAATTTTATTACAGAGATTAGAGCATGCCATAGGTATTAAAGGCACTGCGCCCGTGGTGGTTTGAATCATATTTATCTAATAGATTACAATTTGTTCATGTAAATTGGGAATCTTCTTCAGAGACTAAGGTTAATTATGGAGTTCCACAAGGTTCTGTGCTAGGACCAATTTTATTCACTTTATACATGCTTCCCTTAGGCAGTATTATTAGACAGCATTGCTTAAATTTTCATTGTTACGCAGATGATACCCAGCTTTATCTATCCATGAAGCCAGAGGACACACACCAATTAGCTAAACTGCAGGATTGTCTTCCAGACATAAAGGCATGGATGACCTCTAATTTCCTGCTTTTAATCTCAGATAAAACTGAAGTTATTGTACTTGGCCCCACAAATCTTTGAAACATGGTGTCTAACCAGATCCTTACTCTGGATGGCATTACCCTGACAGTCATTTTTGATCAGGATATGTCCTTCAATGCGCATATTAAGCAAATATGTAGGACTGCTTTTTTGCATTTGCGAAATATCTCTAAAATTAGAACGGTCTTGTCTCAGTGTGATGCTGAAAAACTAATTCATGCATTTATTTCCTCTAGGCTGGACTATTGTAATTCATCATTATCAGGTTGTCCTAAAAGTTCCCTGAAAATCCTTCAGTTAATTCAAAATGCTGCAGCTAGAATACTGACGGGGACTAGAAGGAGAGAGCATATTTCACCCATATTGGCCTCTCTTCATTGGCTTCCTGTTAATTCTAGAATAGAATTTAAAGTTCTTCTTCTTACTTATAAGGTTTTGAATAATCAGGTCCCATCTTATCTTAGGGACCTCTTAGTACCATATCACCCCAATAGAGCGCTTCGCTGTCAGACTGCAGGCTTACTTGTAGTTCCTAGGGTTTTTAAGAGTAGAATGGGAGGCAGAGCATTCAGCTTTCAGGCTCCTCTCCTGTGGAACCAGCTCCCAATTCAGATTTAAAGCTCTCTTTTTCAGAGGAGCTACAGCATCCAAAGTTGTCTTCAATGAGGATGTAAAACTATTGACGAGATACTCTATCTCACTTACAGAGTTTAGGTAGCTACTCTGCACTGTGTTGGTATATGGCATTAGAGAACATAAAGAAGGAATCATATCCTTAAACCTAGTTACAGCGCTTTCTGAAAGACCTCTAGTGTAATGAAACTTATTCCCCACTGCTGGGTAGTCCATCAGAGTAAATGTAAATGTTATTAAGAAATGATCAGACAGAAGGGAGTTTTCAGGGAATACTGTTAAGTCTTCTATTTCCATACCATAAGTCAGAACAAGATCTAAGATATGATTAAAGTGGTGGGTGGACTCATTTACATTTTGAGCAAAGCCAATAGAGTCTAATAATAGATTAAATGCAGTGTTGAGGCTGTCATTCTCAGCATCTGTGTGGATGTTAAAATCGCCCACTATAATTATCTTATCTGAGCTAAGCACTAAGTCAGACAAAAGGTCTGAAAATTCACAGAGAAACTCACAGTAACGACCAGGTGGACGATAGATAATAACAAATAAAACTGGTTTTTGGGACTTCCAATTTGGATGGACAAGACTAAGAGTCAAGCTTTCAAATGAATTAAAGCTCTGTCTGGGTTTTTGATTAATTAATAAGCTGGAATGGAAGATTGCTGCTAATCCTCCGCCCCGGCCCGTGCTACGAGCATTCTGACGGTTAGTGTGACTCGGGGGTGTTGACTCATTTAAACTAACATATTCATCCTGCTGTAACCAGGTTTCTGTAAGGCAGAATAAATCAATATGTTGATCAATTATTATATCATTTACCAACAGGGACTTAGAAGAGAGAGACCTAATGTTTAATAGACCACATTTAACTGTTTTAGTCTGTGGTGGAGTTGAAGGTGCTATATTATTTTTTCTTTTTGAATCTTTATGCTTAAATAGATTTTTGCTGGTTATTCACGGTTTGGAGGATTTAAGAAAATTGGCCAGATTTCTAGAAATGAGAGCTGCTCCATCCAAAGTGGGATGGATGCCGTGTCTCCTAACAAGACCAGGTTTTCCCCAGAAGCTTTGCCAATTATCTATGAAGCCCACCTCATTTTTTGGACACCACTCAGACAGCCAGCAATTCAAGGAGAACATGCGGCTAAACATGTCACTCCCGGTCCGATTGGGGAGGCTTTCAGGCTCCTGTCTTGTGGAACTAGCTCCCAATTCGGATCAGAGAGATAGACACCCTCTCTACTTTTAAGATTAGGCTTAAAACTTTCCTTTTTACTAAAGCTTATAGTTAGGGCTGGATCAGGTGACCCTGAACCATCCCTTAGTTATGCTGCTATAGACTTAGACTGCTGGGGGGGTTCCCATGATGCACTGAGTGTTTCTTACTCTTTTTGCTCTGTATGCACCACTCTGCATTTAATCATTAGTGATTGGTCTCTGCTCCCCTCCACAGCATGTCTTTTTCCTGGTTCTCTCCCTCAGCCCCAACCAGTCCCAGCAGAAGACTGCCCCTCCCTGAGCCTGGTTCTGCTGGAGGTTTCTTCCTGTTAAAAGGGACTTTTTCCTTTCCACTGTCGCCAAGTGCTTGCTCACAGGGGGTTGTTTGGACCGTTGGGGTTTTTCCATAATTATTGTATGGGTTTTGCCTTACAATATAAAGCACCTTGGGGCAACTGTTTGTTGTGATTTGGCGCTATATAAATAAAATTGATTTGATTTGACAGGAGGATCGCCAACACGAATACAACTCCTATCTCTGGATGGAGCTGCACCTTAAACAGAGAAAAAACAGAATCAGGCATCAGAAAGACAAAAAATACTGTATAATTTGCCAGCATTAAACAACAAGAAAACAGAGAAATACTAAGGTGATCGTCGGCCACTAGCCCTAAACTTCACTAAAAGACACAGAATTTAGGTAAAGTTGAGGCCGCGGCCCCCTCCAATTACTAATAAATGAATTAAGAGTAAAAAGCGTAAAACAAAACTGTACCAGTATGCTAGCCATATGAAAGGGAAAATAAGTGTGTCTTAAGTCTCGACTTGAAAGTCTCCACAGAATCTGACTGTTTTATTGACGCAGGGAGATCATTCCACAGAATAGGGGCATGATAAGAGAAAACTCTGTGACCCGCAGACTTCTTATTCACCTTAGGGACACAAAGCAGTCCTGCACCCTGAGAACGTAAAGCTCGGGCCGGTACGTAAAGTTTAATTAGGTCAGCTTGGTAGGGAGGTGCCAGTCCATGAATAATTTTATAGGTTAGTAGCAGAACCTTAATATCTGATCTCACTGGGACAGGAAGCCAGTGAACGGATGCCAAAATGGGTGTAATGTGGTCGATCTTTCTGCTTCGTGTCAAAAGTCTGGCTGCAGCATTTTGAACCAATTGGAGACCCCTAATGCTAGACTGCGGTAAACCAGAAAAAAGAACATTGCAGTAGTCCAATCTTGAAGAGATAAATGCATGGATCACGGTCTCGGCATCAGCCATAGACAGGATGGGATGAATCTTCGCTATATTTCACAGGTGGAAGAAAGCTGTCCCCCTTTCTAATGTGGAGGCCAAAGGACAACGAAGGATCAAAAATTACCCCAAGGTTCCTTACTTTGTCAGTGTGATGTATGACACACGAGCCGAGGCTGAGTGTTAACTGGTCAAATTGATGCCGATTTCTCACTTGACCAAGAACCATCATTTCAGTCTTATCAGAGTTTAACCCTTTATCTACGGCGATGGCGCCCACGCCATATTTTCCATATGCATTTTTTTTTTTACTTTAACTCCGCCATAGTTTGTCCAATCTGAATAATTCAAAGTGCATTGTTAAGCTAACACCAAGGGCTTTCCAATGATATATGGTGTATTACGGTAAACGTAAGCCTGTGACATCATCACGCAGAGGAAAAACAGTTCACACTAGTGCACCGCTGATTCTCATTACCGTAAGTTCTCATCTAAGCCCTCAATCTGAAAATTTTCAACACTGACAGCAAGCAAGAACCCGTGCTTTCCAACAGTATGCTATATGTTGCATATATTACGGTAAAGTGCGTTCGGTGACTTTTGAAACAAGGGAAAAGTATGAAAAAGAGCGCAAAAGTGACAGAAAAGTACAGAGACAGACAGCAAACATAAATGTAGTAATTTTTGAGGAAAAGGCAGGGTGTTAGTGTTGTGAAGGTGTGTGTGCGTGTTTGTGTGGGTGTGATGCTCCATCAGGCACAAACCACTGCCCGGTGCCAACAAGCAGTGGAAATCCAACTTGCCAACGATCCACAAAGGGGCAGTGTTCTTGCAAGGTTTGCAAGAGGTCAACCTGCTGGATGTGTAAACTTTGTAAAATTGGCCTCTGTCTTCAGCCAGACAGAAACTGTTACAAACAGTACCACACTGACAATGGACTGATATAGTTTAGATCTAATTTTGATTCTTGGTTATATAGCTGTACATAGTTTGACACTTTATTGTTTTATTCATATTGTATAATTTTGCACAAAATGAGTGATTAAATGAGTGATTTATTGCACATTTTAATAATACAGATAATTGATATATTTATGTATAGTTTTGCACTTTGTTGTTATTCATATTGTTTGGTTCTGCACTTTAAAATTGGTTACTTTTTGCATATTTTCGCCTTGTAAAAAGTTTACTTTTGCACTGTTTCTGCACTGTTTCTGAGTTCTAGACACACAGAATTAATTATTTTGATTGTAAACACGTACAGCTTCCTGTTAAAAATGTGAAATCCAAACTTCCTTTACATAATCATTTTTCACTAAAAAACTGAAAAAAAAAATCAAGTTCGTTTTTGTGGTTTTTTTTCTCATTTTAAATGCTAAAACCTATAAATAATGTGTATAAATAGTTAATCAAGTGTAATATAATTGAAATTCAGGTACTCTTGGAAAAGGGTACCAAAGCACACAAACATAGAACATTATTTCTTAATTTTATTGCTATAATAAAAAATTATAACCAATCGTCCATTTATAGCCTCAGTAGGTAAAGGGTTAAAAGTAGGAAGTTTCTAGACATCCAATTTCTCACTGCTGCAAGGTAATCTTCTAAGGATTTTATGTGAATGAGATTACCAGCAGTTATTGGCATGTGTAACTGAGTATCATCTGCATGGCAGTGAAAGGTTATCCCAAAACGCCGCAATATGTGCCCAAGAGGTGCTATATAAAGGGAGAAAAGCAGGGGGCCTAAGACAGACCCCTGTGGAACCCCAAATTCCATGTCACTAAGGTTAGAGGTAGTGTTACTGTACAAAACACAGTGAGAACGACTGGTCAAGTATGACGTCAGCCATGCAAGGGCACTGCCAGTAATCCCAAAATGATTTTCCAGCCTATCAAGTAGAATATGATGATCCACTGTATCAAATGCAGCACTGAGATCTAACAGCAACAGAATCGTAGTGGTGTCCGAATCCATTGCAAGCAGAAGATCATTCACCACTTTAGTGAGAGCCGTCTCTGTGGAATAATATTTTCTAAAAGCAGACTGCAGTGGCTCAAAGAGATTATTCTCAGTAAGATAGTCTACGAGCTGCCGTGACACCACTTTTTCCAGAATTTTTGAGAAAAATGATAGATTTGATATCGGTCGATAGTTGGTCAAGATTAGGTTTCTTAAGTAATGGTTTAATCACTGCAGATTTTAAACATTTAGGAACAGATTCAGAAGTTAAAGAAAGATTAATAATTTCCAGCACAGTCGGCCCAAGAGTGGGCCACAGGTCCTTAAACAGTTTTGTTGGTATAGGATCAAATAAACAGGTTGTGCTTTTTGTTGACATTATGAGTTTTGTCAGCATGCCTAGTGAGATACTGTCAAATTCTGTAAATCTAGGTAATACCTCAGTAGTGGCACCCACATCAATAGCAGGGTGTAGTGGCTGGATTAAGGCATGCCGGGATATGTTTAACCTGATGTCTTCTATTTTCTTCTCAAAGTAATCCAGGAAATCTTGTGCTGTAAAAGGAGCACGAACTACAGGTGGTTGTCCATGAATAAGTGTTGCCACCGTGTCGAACAAGAACTTTGAGTTATGCTTGTTTTTGTTGATCAAATCAGAGTAGTAAGTCCGCTTTGTAGCCAATAATACATGCTTATAGTCTAAGATATCATCACGCCACGCAAGGTGAAATACTTCTAATTTCGAACGGTGCCATTTCCATTCTAGACCTCTTGCTTTATGCTTGAGGTCGCGCAGATAATCATTTATTCACTAATACACTTAAGAATACTCATGTTCTGAGTTTAGAAACAAAACTCGTTCTGTAAAATAGCTCCTTTACTATTGTGACCAAAAACATTGAATTTTAATATTGAGGCTGTTCTGTAAATATTCATTCATACAATTAAAAATATTCATGTTCTGAGTTCATAAAAACCTTGTTCTGTAAATAGTTCTCTTTTGTGATAAAAATATTTATTTGAATCTCAATTTTGAGGCTGTTCTGTAAACAGTTTTCAAATAGACAATAAATATAGCAACTTCTGATCAATCCATATCAATTTCAATTTCAGTCTTAAATAATGTACTGATTTAAGCCCCACCCATTTCGGGTTAAACCACGCCCCGCCCACTATGAGTACAAATATGGATACAGATAATTTAGATGGTTGAACAGGTACAGATATAGATAGTGGTGTACTCACTCATCACTACTTAGTGCCCTGTTGTATCTACTGTCACTTGCTACACTTAAATTGTAACGTAAATTCTTGAATTTACTGTGTGACTAGGAACAAATGCATAAAAGAAACAAAACTTTGTTTTTGAAATCATGTGAATAAATTGTGTATTTTAGCAATTCAGCACATACACTTCTGCTTATTAACTGATTGACTTGCAATTAGTGCCATTTGGATTATATTACTCTACTGGTTCAAACAAACCAATCTGGACCAAATGCAGCTATCCTGTATTTCAGTTCAGTTGCAGCTGTTTAAAATTTCAAAACACACATTGTAACGTTTTGTTTGTGATCTGTATTGACTTCTGCTGGTAACATGGATAAATGCTATGTCCTTCTGATATGAAGATAACTTGTGTATATTGTATATATATTTTTTTGTTTTTCCACTTTTTTAATCAAATATTCCAGTGGACCAGCAATCTGCAGCAGCCACTAGACCAAACATTACATCAACTAGAATGAAATTATTCAGACCAGATTATAGCTGCATTTTATTTATTAAAAAGATAGCTATGGTGTTGTCTCTGTGCTTGCGGCAGTAACTAAGTAGATTTTCTCGAGTACAATACTAAAGTATAAATTTGTCATCAGTGTTGGTCTCTTCTGACACGTTACACCTCTTTTTACTTTACAGATTACGATTAAGAAAATGCAATTATGATGAAAATTACATTATATCAGAATTGCTTTATTGGTCCACAGGGGACATTTACAAGCTACCTAGCTTCTGCAACAGCTCCTGCAGAGGACCCAAACTTCTCTTTCCTGGGACACATTAGCCACCTCTGACTGGGGGATACTGAGGTGTTCCAGGCCAGTGTGGAGATATAATCTCTTCACCTAGTCCTTGCTCTTCCCCAGAGTCTCCTCCCATCTGGACGTGCTTGGAACAGGGGGCATCCTTAACAGAAGTCCAGACCACCTCAGCTGGCTCCTCTCAATGCGAAGGAGCAGCGGATCTACTCCGAGCTCCTCACGGATGACCAAGCTTCTCACCTTATCTCTAAGGGAGACACCAGTCACCTTCCTGAGGAAACCCATTTCGGCCACTAGTACCTGCAATGTAGTTCTTTTGGTGTTGACCCAAGTCTCCTGACCATAGGTGAGAGTAAGAACAAAGATTGACCAGTAGATTGAGAGCTTCGCCTTTTTGCTCAGCTCCCTTTTCATCACAGCAGTATGGTGGAACGCATGCAACGCCGTCCCTACTGCTCTGATTCTCTGGCCATTCTCATGCCCCATTGTCCCCTCACTCATGAACAAGGCCCTGAGGTACTTGAAGTCCTTCACTTGGGGCAAGACTTCATTCCCTACTCGGAGTAGGCAGTACATTGGTTTCCTGCTGAGAACCATGTCTTCAGATTTAGAGGTCCTGATCCTCATCTCTCGGCTGCGAACCAATCTAGTGAGTGCTGCAGGTCCCAGGCTGATAAAGCCAACAGGACCACATCATCTGCAAAAAAAGAGTGATGAGTCCCTGACCCCACCAAACTGAAGATCCTCCTCGCTCAAACTATGCCTTGATATCCTGTCTATGAATATCACACAGGATTGGTGACAAGGCATGGCCCTGACGGAGGCCAATCCCCACCAGAAACAAGCCTGACTTACTGCTGAGAACCCAAACACAGTTCTCGCTTTGTGACTACAGAGATTGTACATAGTACCTAGTTCCTAGCTTCTAGTAATGTATTAAATGTAAATTAATTAATTGAAATTGGCAATAAATTTACCAGGCTCAACAGTGAAACAATTTACACATGAATGCGTCAAAAGTTGCAGTCCAATGATACATAATTAGTGGGCTCTTTGTGTATTGAGCACTTTGATTTGTGAGAGAACGTAATCAGCATGCTTAAATTCTGACCTGTAAATGTTTTCTACAGGCATCACTAGAAATATGACACAGATCATATCATTGGGGCCGAAGCCTATCACAGCGGTCATTGGGTGAAAGGCGGGGTACAACCTGAACAGGTCACCAGTCTGTTGCATTGCTGAGACATAGAGACAGACAAACACATTCACAGCTACGAGCAATTTAGAGACTACACTTACATCTGAAAAATATTCATACTTATTTTGGGGTCATTTAAATCTTTGCTACAAAATCCATCCATTTTCAGTACCTGTTTACTCCAGTTAAGGGTCACGAGGGGGCTGTAGCTTATCCCATCCCAGCAGTCATAGGGCATGAGGTGGGATATACCCTGGACAGGACGCCAGTCTGTCACAGCGCCACATATAGACAAACAAACACAATCACACCCGCATGCACACGGGCAATCAATTTAAAGATTCTGTTCCACCAAGCCTGCATGTCTTTGGAAGTTGGAGGAAGCTGGAGCACCTGGAGGGACCCTATGCAAATACGTGGAAACAATGCAAATTCCACGCAGAAAGGCCACAGGTAAATGATCCTAAGACCTTCTCACTGTGAGTCAACACTGAACCGCTAAGCCAGTGTCACCCATGCTGTACCCCAGAGGATTCATTTTTGTGTTTTAACAAATACAGTGCTCTCAGTTGATCAAAAATATATTAATAAGCCTCAAACTTTAATGTTTAACAAAGAAAAGGTGAGTTTTGGCTTTCTCAGTGGAATATATATATATATATATACAAACAAATTTTCTCATCTAACTTACTCATTCATTTTTTGAGTAAATATAACAAATAAACAACTTAAGATTAACAAAACACAAAGGACTACTTTGTGTCCCTATGGTGAATAAGAATTCTGCAGGTCAGAGGGCTTTCTCTTATCGTGCCCCTGTTCTGTCGAATGATCTCCCTGCGTCAATGAAACAGTCAGATTCTGTGGAGATTTTCAAGTCCAGACTTAAGACACACTTATTTTCCCTTTCATATGGCTAGCATACTGGTACAGTTTTGTTTCACGCTTTTTACTCTTTTAATTCATTTATTAGTAATTGGAGCGGGCTGCGGCCTCAACTTTACCTAAATTCTGTGTCTTTTAGTGAAGTTTAGGGCTAGTGGCCGGCGATCACCTTAGTATTTCTCTGTTTTCTTGTTGTTTAATGCTGGCAAATTATACAGTATTTTCTTGTCTTTCTGATGCCTGATTCTCTCTTTTTTTCTCTCTGTTTAAGGTGCAGCTCCATCCAGAGATGGGAGTTGTATTCGTGTTGGTGATCCTCCTGTCCTGTGTGCCAATAGCATTTCTTGTATATTTGTCCATGAATTGTTCTGTGAATTGTTTGGTAATTTATGTTTGTAGCATGGCCCAAGCAGAGGGTCACCCCTTTGAGTCTGGTCTGCTTGAGGTTTAATCCTCAGAGGGAGTTTTTCCTTACCACTGTTGCTCTGGGGGTTGGTAAGGTTAGACCTTACCTGTGTGAAGCGCTTTGAGGCAACTCTGTTGTGATTTGGTGCTATATAAATGAAAATAAATTGAAATTGAAGTTATTTTCCCTCGCTGTAAGTCTTACATTAAAGAAGAGCCCACAATTTCTCAATTGTTTTTAAAGGACATTTTGCATGTTATTTAACATCTAAGTTACCAACACAGCATCAAAGTATTCATGATTGTAAGTCTATCCACGCACATGCAGTAGTAATTAGTGGTTGCTGATGTACCTTATGGCTAATTATCCCTCTCGCTTGGCAAGGGGGATATTTGGGTGAGTGCCCTTTCAGTGTTTTTTTTTTTCTTTTGTATTTTGTTCTCCTCAGTGGAGCTGGTAGGCTTTGTTGTTTTTGTTTTATTTTGAGAGAGATTTTTGTTGGAGTTTGGATTTTAAGTCCAACTTCATCCTGAAAAGGTCCAACTAGCTCATCCTTTATAATAGCAGACCACACCGGTATCCCTCCTCGACCTTGCTGGCATCTGACTCGGAAAGGTGCTGTATCCATTAGTGATCCAACCACAGGACCACCTATGCGGTCCATCAAGAGTCACTCTCATTTCCTCTGTCCATAGAACCCTTGAAAAATCTGTCTTCAGATATTTCTTTGGCCAGTCTTGACATTTTAACTTGTGAGTCTTGTTCAGTGGCGGTCATGTTTCAGCCTTACTTTCTTTGGCCATGTCTCTTATCACCGAACACTTTTTACATCTGGATACTTGAGGTAGGTTGCAGTTCTGGACTATGGTGACAGAGGAGATAATTGGTTCCTAGTGGGATCATGTTTAATTCAAGTCTTTTGCAGTTTAGTTTTAGTATTTTCATCTCTACATATTTCTTGTGACCTTTTGATTTTTTTCATTGTTGAATCCCTCTGAACATTATTTTACAATTTTTGGCTTTTTAGTGTCTGTGGAAAAAAATAAAGAAAAATGAAAGGGAGGATGCTACCTAGTGGTCTCCCTACAGAGGTCTTCCAGGCACATCCAACTGGAACAAGCCATGGGGAGTACCCAGTACACTATGGAGTGATTATATTTCCCAGCTGGCTTGGGAATGCCTCTGGATTCCACATGAAGAGTTTCAGGACTTGGCAGAGGACAGAGAAGTGGATAAGCAGCAGAAAATGAATGAGTGAATGTTAAAAAAAATAATAATTTTTTGATCATTTTGCCTGAGGTAAAGAAGCTGCCTGATAATTATGCACACCTTAGGTCAGCACACTCACTTATCTGATAATTGTGCACGTGGAGTACGAGTTCCATACAATTCTTTACCGTAATCCTGCTTTATTTAATCACAAATTGTACTTGTATGTTTCACTGTGGCAGCATATATGTTGTTGTCAACTGACATGAGAAGTGACTGTTATTCCCTTAACCTGATGATGAGCCTGAGGTTTACTCTGACCTTTATCGCGATCATACTTTTGAGAAGCTCAATTTGTGCTTCCTCTGTTGTCACTGTCCTCGGTGCATGTGTGGGTACGTGTGCTGGTCTTGTGATCTCTCTGAAAACTAGGTTTCCTTGTCCTCTTGGAAACACTGTGAAGCTACTGAAGCTCTTTTTAACCTGCATTAGTTACTGTGGCTGGAAAAAAGGAGCTGTAATTTAAGTGCCAACAGTTTCAGAAAGCTTGTGGCAAACATTTTCTCTGGCAATGCAGAGGCTGAGGGTGGAGTGTATTTTTTTCTTCTTTTTTTGTAGATTAGATCAAAAAGGATTTAATTGGGAATTCCACTGCATCACACTGTTAGAGTAAACTGAGTAGTTACTTATTTAAATATTTTGTCAAGTGGCAAATACTGCTTAATCCATCGTTTCCCCGTGGATTTGAGGCTATGATGCACGGATGACGTCACATGTCCCCTGGCAACACCGATCAGATTCTGCATTCAGCAAAAAGATTTTCCCAATTTCAAGACATATCTGTGCGCTGAAAGGAGCTGGGTTTGAGTGGGATTCAGTGAGGCCTGAACGCAAATGTGGATAGAATCGTGTTTGCTTGGGGATCATGATTAGTGCTGGATTGAAAAGATCAATTTGCAAATTTTAAATTGATTGTGATTTTAATTCCCACAGATCGATTCACACATCCAAAGATCGATTTTTTTTTTTTTTTTAAACGTGTGTGTGTATGTATATATACAGTGGGGCAAAAAAGTATTTCGTCAGCCCCTGATTGTGCAAGTTCTCCGACTTAGAAAGATGAGAGAGGTCTGTAATTTTCAACATAGGTACACTTCAACGATGAGAGACAAAATCAGAAAAAAAAATCCAGGAAATGAAATTGTAGGATTTTTAAAGAATTTATTTGTAAATTATGGTGGAAAATAAGTTTATGGTCACCCACAAACAAGCAAGATTTCTGGCTCTCATAGACCTGTAACGTCTTCTTTAAGAAGCTCTACTGTCCTCCACTCGTTACCTGTATTAATGGTACCTGTTTGAAATTGTTATCTGTGTAAAAGACACCTGGCCACAGCCTCAAACAGTCCAACACTCCAAACTCAACCATGGCCAAGACCAAAGAGCTAGCGAAGGACACCAGGAAGAAAATTGTAGATGTGCACCAGGCTGGGAAGAGTGAATCTATGATAGTCAAGCAGGTTGGTGTGAATAAATCAACTGTGGGAGCAATTGTAAGAAAATGGAAGGCATACAAGACCATTGATAATCTCCCTCGATCTGGGGCTCTATGCAAGATCTCATCCCACGGGGTCAAAAATGATCATGAGAACGGTGAAAAAAAAATCCCAGAACTACACGGAGGGACCTGATGAATGACCTGCAGAGAGCTGGGACCAAAGTAACAAAGGCTACACATTACGCACAGAGGGACTCAAATCCTGCAGTGCCAGGCGTGTCCCCCTGCTTAAGCCAGTACATGTCCAGGCCTGTCTGAAGTTTGCCAGAGAGTATATGGATGATCCAGAAGAGAATTGGGAGAATCTCATGTGGTCAGATGAAACCAAAATAGAACTTTTTGGTAAAAACTCAACTCATTGTGTTTGGAGGAAGAAGATTGCCGAGCTGCATCCCAAGAACACCATATCTACTGTGAAGCATGGGGTTGGAAACATCATGCTTTGGGGCTGTTTTGCTGCAAAGGGGACAGGACGGCTCATCTGTGTTAAGGGAAGAATGAACAGGGCCATGTATCATGAGATTTTATGCCAAAACCTCCTTCCATTAGTGAGAGCATTGAAGATACAACATGGCTGGGTCTTCCAGCATGACAGTGATCCCAAACACACCGCTCAGGCAACTGAGTGGCTCCGTAAAAAGCATTTCAAGGTCCTGGAGTGGCCAAGCCAGTCTCCAGACCTCAACTCCATAGAAAATTTGTTGAGGGAGTTGAAAGTCCCATGTTGCCCAGCGACAGCCCCAAATCATCACTGCTCTAGAGGAGATCTGCATGGAGGAATGGGCTAAAATACCAGCTACAGTGTGTGTAATCCTGGTGAAGACTTATGTTTGACCTCTGTCATTGCCAACAAAGAATATGTTCCAAAGTATTGAGTTGAACTTTTGTTATTGACCAAATACTTATTTTCCACTATAATTTACAAATAAATTCTTTAAAAATCCTACAATGTTTTTTCCTGGATTTTTTTTCTCATTTTGTCTCTCATAGATGAAGTGTATCTATGATGAAAGTTACAGACCTCTTTCATCTTTCTAAGAAGGGGAACTTGCACAATCAGGGGCTGACTAAATACTTTTTTACGCCAGTGTGTGTGTGTGTGTATATATATATATATATATATATATATATATATATATATATATATATATATATATATATATATATACATACTCAACAAAAATATAAACGCAACACTTTTGGTTTTGCTCCCATTTTGTATGAGATGAACTCAAAGATCTAAAACTTTTTCCACATACACAATATCACCATTTCTCTCAAATATTGTTCACAAACCAGTCTAAATCTGTGATAGTGAGCACTTCTCCTTTGCTGAGATAATCCATCCCACCTCACAGGTGTGCCATACCAAGATGCTGATTAGACACCATGATTAGTGCACAGGTGTGCCTTAGACTGCCCACAATAAAAGGCCACTCTGAAAGGTGCAGTTTTGTTTTATTGGGGGGGGATACCAGTCAGTATCTGGTGTGACCACCATTTGCTTCATGCAGTGCAACACATCTCCTTCGCATCATCCGTGAAGAGAACACCTCGCCAACATACCAAACGGCAGCGAATGTGAGCATTTGCCCACTCAAATCGGTTACGACGACGAACTGGAGTCAGGTCGAGACCCCGATGAGGACGACGAGCATGCAGATGAGCTTCCCTGAGACGGTTTCTGACAGTTTGTGCAGAAATTCTTTGGTTATGCAAACCGATTGTTCCAGCAGCTGTCCGAGTGGCTGGTCTCAGACGATCTTCGAGGTGAACATGCTGGATGTGGAGGTCCTGGGCTGGTGTGGTTACACGTGGTCTGCGGTTGTGAGGCTGGTTGGATGTAGTGCCAAATTCTCTGAAACGCCTTTGGAGACGGCTCATGGTAGAGAAATGAACATTCAATACACGAGCAACAGCTCTGGTTGACATTCCTGCTGTCAGCATGCCAATTGCACGCTCCCTCAAATCTTGCGACATCTGTGGCATTGTGCTGTGTGATAAAACTGCATCTTTCAGAGTGGCCTTTTATTGTGGACAGTCTAAGGCACACTTGTGCACTAATCATGGTGTCTAATCAGCATCTTGATATGGCACACCTGTGAGGTGGGATGGATTATCTCAGCAAAGGAGAAGTGCTCACTATCACAGATTTAGACTGGTTTGTGAACAATATTTGAGAGAAATGGTGATATTGTATATGTGGAAAAAGTTTTAGATCTTTGACTTCATCGCATACAAAATGGGAGCAAAAGCAAAAGTGTTGCGTATATTAACTACCAATACTTCATTAATTTGCTGTCAAATGTCAATATAATACTGGTAATGTGTTGCATAACTAGACAATTAGGTAAAACCTCAAAAATGCTTTTAATAACACTAACCCAAATCAATATCTGATTGAATTGAATTGAAATAATCAATTCTGAATCTTAAGAATCAGAATCGAATCGATTCTTGAAATTTGAATCGATACCATGCTCTAATCATGATGTCATACTTCCTCACTATGTTTGTGCACTGACTGTGTCTTCTCACTGGGCTGGGGTTCAGAGCAGCTGCAACAGCACGGCCATCAAACAACCTTCTTTCTCTGCTGCGCCTTCTCACCAAGAGAATCTGTCATGCACTGTGACATCCAGACACAAAAAGTACACAGCCACGCTGTCTTTTTCTGCAGTCTGACCTTGGCTAAATACACAGCCACGCTGCATGTAGTTGTGTTGGGGTGTCCTCTCTCTCCACTGTGAATCCAGACCAGTTTGTAACTCAAATTTCATTGAATGAATTGAAGACTGTACTATTCAAGTAGTAATAATTAGATTTAGTAATTGATGAATTGTCCAATGACAGATTGGTGTCCTGTCTCGAATGTACCCTGCGTCATGCCCTAGGATTGGTGGGATAGGCTCCAGCCCCCTTGTGACCTTTGATTTGCGTAGCATGTATAGAATATGAATGAATGAATAAAATGTTAAATTGAATAATTTTATTGGTAATGCGACATTTGATTTCCCTGTTCCAATATTGTTTGTGATCATGCAGCTTTGGCCCAGACCACCTCTGTAAGTCTGGTCACGCACGTACCAGTGGGCGTGCCCTGGCCATAGCCCCAAGCACTCACACTAGTCAAACAAAATTGTCCTAATGCAGTCAGGTGCAGCCACGAATGTCTAGTGTGAGTACACCCTGAGTCATAGTTGTATTAATGTTTCTCTGAGTGTTTGTGCTTTTGTTGTTGGATAAAATGAAGTGGATTTAACACCCCGCTCCCCCCATGGGTTAGGTGTACCTCATCTGAGGTTTTAACCAAAGGACTGCAGTAGACATTATGCAATTATTCTTGTCTGACAAATGGAGAGGATCCCGTTGAGATTTGAAGTATAATGTCCCTCATTCTGTGAATACGAAGTGTTCCAGTATTTGGTATTTGCCATAAATCTGCATTAAGTTTCCACTTCAGTCCACACAGGCAAAAAGGAGGAAAGAAAAAATCTGACAGCTGTATGCCAGTTAATCATGCTGTCATTAATCTGTTGGTGGAGGTGTGCTAGTTGAGTTCCCTACTAGTTATAACTGTGTTTTTGTAACAGCAGCAGAAATTGTACTTCAATCAATCAATCAACTTTTTTCTTGTATAGCGCCAAATCACAACAAACAGTTGCCCCAAGGCGCTCCACATTGCAAGGCAAGGCCATACAATAATTATGAAACACAGTCTACGTCTAAAGCAACATAACCAAGGGATGGTCCAGGGTCACCCGATCCAGCCCTAACTATAAGCCTTAGCGAAAAGGAAAGTTTTAAGCCTAATCTTAAAAGTAGAGAGGGTATCTGTCTCCCTGATCTGAATTGGGAGCTGGTTCCACAGGAGAGGAGCCTGAAAGCTGAAGGCTCTGCCTCCCATTCTACTCTTACAAACCCTAGGAACTACAAGTAAGCCTGCAGTCTGAGAGCGAAGCGCTCTAATGGGGTAATATGGTACTATGAGGTCCCTAAGATAAGATGGGACCTGATTATTCAAAACCTTATAAGTAAGAAGAAGAATTTTAAATTCTATTCTAGCATTAACAGGAAGCCAATGAAGGGAGGCCAACATGGGTGAGATATGCTCTCTCCTGCTAGTCCCCGTCAGTACTCTAGCTGCAGCATTCTGAACCAACTGAAGGCTTTTTAGGGAACTTTTAGGACAACCTGATAATAATGAATTACAATAGTCCAGCCTAGAGGAAACAAATGCATGAATTAGTTTTTCAGCATCACTCTGAGACAAGACCTTTCTGATTTTAGAGATATTGCGTAAATGCAAAAAGGCAGTCCTACATATTTGTTTAATATGCGCTTTGAATGACATATCCTGATCAAAAATAACTCCAAGATTTCTCACAGTATTACTAGAGATCAGGGAAATGCCATCCAGAGTAACGATCTGGTTAGACACCATGCTTCTAAGATTTGTGGGGCCAAGTACAATAACTTCAGTTTTATCTGAGTTTAAAAGCAGGAAATTAGAGGTCATCCATGTCTTTATGTCTGTAAGACAATCCTGCAGTTTAGCTAATTGGTGCGTATCCTCTGGCTTCATGGATAGATAAAGCTGGGTATCATCTGCGTAACAATGAAAATTTAAGCAATACCGTCTAATAATACTGCCCAAGGGAAGCATGTATAAAGTGAATAAAATTGGTCCTAGCACAGAACCTTGTGGAACTCCATAATTAACTTTAGTCTGTGAAGAAGATTCCCCATTTACATGAACAAACTGTAATCTATTAGACAAATATGATTCAAACCACCACAGCGCAATGCCTTTAATACCTATGACATGCTCTAATCTCTGTAATAAAATTTTATGGTCAACAGTATCAAAAGCAGCACTGAGGTCCAACAGAACAAGCACAGAGATAAGTCCACTGTCCGAAGCCATAAGAAGATCATTTGTAACCTTCACTAATGCTGTTTCTGTACTATGATGAATTCTAAAACCTGACTGAAACTCTTCAAATAGACCATTCCTCTGCAGGTGATCAGTTAGCTGTTTTACAACTACCCTCTCAAGAATCTTTGAGAGAAAAGGAAGGTTGGAGATTGGCCTATAATTAGCTAAGATAGCTGGGTCAAGTGATGGCTTTTTAAGTAATGGTTTAATTACTGCCACCTTAAAGGCCTGTGGTACATAACCAACTAACAAAGATAGATTGATCATATTTAAGATTGAAGCATTAAATAATGGTAGGACTTCCTTGAGCAGCCTGGCAGGAATGGGGTCTAATAAGCATGTTGATGGTTTGGATGAAGTAACTAATGAAAATAACTCAGACAGAACAATCGGAGAGAAAGAGTCTAACCAAATACCGGCATCACTGAAAGCAGCCAAAGATAACGATACATCTTTGGGATGGTTATGAGTAATTTTTTCTCTAATAGTCAAAATTTTGTTAGCAAAGAAAGTCATGAAGTCATTACTAGTTAAAGTTAATGGAATACTCAGCTCAATAGAGCTCTGACTCTTTGTCAGCCTGGCTACAGTGCTGAAAAGAAACCTGGGGTTGTTCTTATTTTCTTCAATTAGTGATGAGTAGAAAGATGTCCTAGCTTCACGAAGGGCTTTCTTATAGAGCAACAAACTCTTTTTCCAGGCTAAGTGAAGATCTTCTAAATTAGTGAGACGCCATTTCCTCTCCAACTTACGGGTTATCTGCTTTAAGCTACGAGTTTGTGAGTTATACCACGGAGTCAGACACTTCTGATTTAAAGCTCTCTTTTTCAGAGGAGCTACAGCATCCAAAGTTGTCTTCAATGAGGATGTAAAACTATTGACAAGATACTCTAACTCCCTTACAGAGTTTAGGTAGCTACTCTGCTCTGTGTTGGTATATGACATTAGAGAACATAAAGAAGGAATCATATCCTTAAACCTAGTTACAGCGCTTTCTGAAAGACTTCTAGTGTAATGAAACTTATTCCCCACTGCAGGGTAGTCCATCAGGGTAAATGTAAATGTTATTAAAAAATGATCAGACAAAAGGGAGTTTTCAGGGAATACTGTTAAGTCTTCTATTTCCATACCATAAGTCAGAACAAGATCTAAAATATGATTAAAGTGGTGGGTGGACTCATTTACTTTTTGAGCAAAGCCGATAGAGTCTAATAATAGATTAAATGCAGTGTTGAGGCTGTCATTCTCAGCATCTGTGTGGATGTTAAAATCGCCCACTATAATTATCTTATCTGAGCTAAGCACTAAGTCAGACAAAAGGTCTGAAAATTCACAGAGAAACTCACAGTAACGACCAGGTGGACGATAGATAATAACAAATAAAACTGGTTTTTGGGACTTCCAATTGGATGGACAAGACTAAGAGACAAGCTTTCAAATGAATTAAAGCTCTGTCTAGGTTTTTGATTAATTAATAAGCTGGAATGGAAGATTGCTGCTAATCCTCCGCCCCGGCCCGTGCTACGAGCATTCTGACAGTTAGTGTGACTCGGGGGTGTTGACTCATTTAAACTAACATATTCATCCTGCTGTAACCAAGTTTCTGTTAGGCAGAATAAATCAATACGTTGATCAATTATTATATCATTTACCAACAGGGACTTAGAAGAAAGAGACCTAATGTTTAATAGACCACATTTAACTGTTTTAGTCTGTGGTGCAATTGAAGGTGCTATATTATTTTTTCTTTTTGAATTTTTATGCTTAAATAGATTTTTGCTAGTTATTGGTGGTCTGGGAGCAGGCACCGTCTCTACGGGGATGGGGTAATAGGGGGATGGCAGGGGGAGAGAAGCTGCAGAGAGGTGTATAAGACCACAGCTCTGCCTCCTGGTCCCAACGCTAGACAGTCACAGTTTGGAGGATCCCAAAAATTGGCCAGATTTCTAGAAATGAGAGCTGCTCCCTCTAAAGTGGGATGGATGCCGTCTCTCCTAACAAGACCAGGTTTTCCCCAGAAGCTTTGCCAATTATCAATGAAGCCCACCTCATTTTTGGACACCACTCAGACAGCCAGCAATTCAAGGAGAACATGCGGCTAAACATGTCACTCCCGGTCTGATTGGGGAGGGGCCCAGAGAAAACAACAGAGTCCGACATTGTTTTTGCAAAGTTACACACCGATTCAATGTTAATTTTAGTGACCTCCGATTGGCGTAACCGAGTGTCATTACTGCCGACGTGAATTACAATCTTACCAAATTTACGCTTAGCCTTAGCCAGCAATTTCAAATGTCCTTCGATGTCGCCTGCTCTGGCCCCCGGAAGACAATTGACAATGGTTGCTGGTGTCGCTAACTTCACATTTCTCAAAACAGAGTCGCCAATAACCAGAGTTTGATCCTCGGCGAGTGTATCGTCAAGTGGGGAAAAACGATACACTTCATGAGAACAGCAGATGTGGGCTGGAAATAATGTAGTACATAATATAGGACACTGCAGATAAACAGAGGTGCTGGAAGTTGTGTGCATGTGTGCACACATATCTCGTGCATTCACACATACCCCCCCCCCCCCCCCGCACCCTCCAGAATTGGTGTGTGTGTGTGTGTGATTTTCTTTTTCCAGAAAATCCTCCTCTATACCACTACATCATCAAGCTGTATAACTGATGATACAAAGGGCAAAAGATCCACTGTGCACAACTTTCTCCAGTCACAGCCACAGAAGCCTATAATTTCTGCTAGGTGTCTTGGTGGTTTTCCTCGCTCTCACAGTCACTCAGTTTTTGAGAACTATCTGCTCCACACAAATTTACCATAGAGTGCCATACTCTATGCCATTAATATTTCTTATTAATTGATGTAAATAAAGTCCAAGACATATTCACTGACTTGGAAATGTTCATGTATCCATCCCCTGACTTGTCTGAAGAAAACTGGCAATAAAACTGATTTACAGGTATTATACCAACGTGGCCCATTACTTCTGCAGCCCATCATCTTGGCTTTTATCATTTTTATTCATTTATATCAAGTTGTAGAGATTTGCTTTGGGTTTGAGTTCAGTGAAGATCATTTTAGAACATTTTATATTGAGAAACATTATTTACTTTTTGTTTTTGAAATGGCCTAAACAAATTAAAATTGTGAGATATCAAGTGGCCAAATACTTTTTTAGGGCACTACTCTATGTATGTATATGTGTGTCTGTGTATGTATATACAGTGGGGAAAATAAGGATTTGATACTGTCAATTTTGGAACTTTTCCCACCGACAAAGAATGGAGGTCTGTAATTTTTATCATAGCTACACTTCAACTATTAGACAGAATCTAAAAAAAAATCAAAATCATATTATATGATTTTTAAATAATTAATTTGCAGTTTATTGCATGAAATAAGTATTTGATATAATAGAAAACCAGAACTTAATATTTGGTCCACAAACCTTTGTTTGCAGTTACAGAAGTCAGACATTTCCTGTAGTTCTGCAGCAGGGATTTTGGTCCACTCCTCCACACAGTCCTTCTACAGGTCTTTCAGGTTTCAAGTTTCAGCTCCCTCCAAAGATTTTCTATTGAGTTCCACTTTGGAGACTGGCTAGGCCACTCCAGGACATTGAAATGCTTCTTACGGAGCCACTCCTTAGTTGCCCTGGCTTTGTGTTTGGGTCAGTGTCATGCTAGAAGACCCAGCCACAACCATCTTCAATGCTCTTACTGAGGGAAGGAGGTTGTTTGCCAGAATCTTACAATACATGACCCCATCCATCCTCCCTTCAATACGGTGTAGTCGTCCTGTCCCCTTTGCAAAAAAAAAAACACCCCTAAGTATGATGTTTACACCCCCATGCTTCACGGTTGGGATGGTGTTCTTCAGGTTGTACTCATCCTTCTTCTTCCTCTAAACACGCCAATTGGAGATGATATCAAAAAGCTCTGTTTTGGTATCGTTTGACCACATGACCTTCTCCCATGCTTCCTCTGGATCATCCATGTGTTCATTGATGAACTTCAAATGGGCTTTTACATGTGCTGGCTTGAGCAGAGGGACCTATTGTGCCCTGCAGGATTTTAAACCATGAGGGGGTAGTTTGTTACTAATGGTAATCTTTGAGACTGTGGTCCCAGCTCTCTTCAGGTCATTGAGCAGGTATTCCTGTGTAGTTCTGGACTGTTTCCTGACCTTCTTAGAATCATCCTTACATCCTGGCATGGAGATAAGGATGATCATCCTTACATCCTTGCATAGAGCCCCAGACCAAGGAAGATTGACAGTCATCTTGTGTTTCTGACATTTTCTAATAATTGCGCCAACAATTGTTGCCTTCTCACCAAGCTGCTCGCCTGTTGTCCTGTAGCCCATCCCAGCCTTGTGCAGGTTTACAATTTTGTCCCTGGTGTCCTTAGCTAGGTCTTTAGTGTTGGCCATGGTAGATGGGTTGGAATGTGAGAAGCAAAAGGCGCAGTCAGAAATACAAAGCAGGATCAAAAACACGACAAGGTAAATCAGGACTGTAAAGAAAGCTGGTAAGTGCATGGAGACAACAAACTAGTGCTGGTGTGGTGACTGGGAGGAGATTAAATAAGCAGGTGTTAACAAGGTGCATGTGAGGAGAAGGATCTAGAAAGGGGCGTGGCTTCTGGACAAAGAGTATAGATGGGGCAAGATTGTGAGGAAGGGAGTGCGCAAAATGAAGTGATGTAATAGACACAAAGATGCATGAACAGGTGCAAATAGCGTGAGTGAAAGGAAGCACAAAGCAGACTGAATCAAAGTGAGAGACAGGGACACGTGGCAGGTGCAGAGAGAACATAATCAGAGGGGCGTGAGGAAAACAGAATGATGAACAGAGACTGAGGACAGAATAAAATATAACAATGAATAGGAACATAGAATCGGTCATGACATGGGAACTAAAATAGGAACAGAAAATAATAAGCATGAAGAAACTGCATGAGAACTGACATGGAAAATAAATACTGAAACAAAACTGAACTGGCACTGATAAAGAAAACAAATAGGTTAAACAAACTATGAATAAACATAAACTCTACAGTTGATAGATCTAATAGCTCGGACACCTCCCACCAACAGGCTAGAAAAAACTATTGTAAAGTTCATGAGGGGCCTTAATTTAGTAGAGATCTGGAGACAACTTAACCCTAATAAAATAGAATTTTCCTGTTTTTCCAGTACCCATAAAACATTCTCGCATATTGATTTCTTTTTGATATCCTCCAGTCTGGTATCTATGGTTCAGAGCTGCAACTATGAATCAGTATTATCATCTGACCACGCCCCAGTTGTTTTATCCATTCAAATTCCCAGTTATGTTTCTAATCCTCTGCCATTCTGTTTTCAGGCTAAATGGCTTAAAACAGTACAATTTGAGAAATTTCTCGAAGAAAAAATAACTGACAGACCAAACTAACACATCAATTAAATGGGAAGCATTTAAGGCCTATATAAGGGGGGAAATAATAAGCTACACCAGAAGTAAATCTAAATCGCATGTGAATAAATTAAAGGACATAGATAAACAGATTAAAGAATTGCAAAACCAATTATTTCACCATCACGATAACGAAAAATATAAGAAGCTTCTATTGTTAAAGTCTGAATACAATGAACTCAGCACTGCCAAAATTGCAGCTAATTTATTATGGTTGAAGCAGTCCTATTACGACCAGGGAGAGAAGGCAGGAAAGCTCTTGGCCTGGCAACTTAAAACAATTCAATCCAATAGAGCCATCAACTCAATTACACTAAAAAAAAATGGAGAAAATATTGTGGACCCAACAAGAATCAACAGTGCTTTTGCTGAATATTATGAAGAGTTGTACAGCTCTGAATATCCTCAAGATGAAAATACACAAAATCAATTTCTGGATAACCTAAATTTTCCAACTCTCTCTGAGGTGATTAAAAATACTTTAGATGAAAAGCTAAGTATTGAAGAACTTAAAGAAGCGCTCAGACATATGAACAGTGGCAAAGCTCCGGGCCCAGATGGCCTCCCGATAGAAATTTATAAGAAATTCCCAGATATATTGTTACCCCATCTACTTCAGATGTTTAATGAGTCATATGAAAATGGTATTCTTCCACCATCCCTGAGAATGGCAACCATTTCTGTCATCTTAAAACCAGGCAAACCTCAAAAAGATATGGGGTCGTATCGCCCCATATGTCATGTGACACCAATGTCATGTGACACCAAAATTTTATGTAAAGCCTTGGCCCGGAGAATTGAGACCCATATCCCAAAATTAATTTGTAATGATCACAATGGCTTTGTTCTTGATCGGCAAGCCTTTCACAACACCCGCAGACTTTTAAACATTTTACATGAAAAGCATTTAGCCATTGACCACGCCTTTCTATTGTTGGACGCTGAAAAGGCGTTTGACAGAATTGAATGGAGATACCTTTTTGAGATCCTTAAGAGATTTGGTTTTGGAGAAAATTATTTGAAATGGATTCAGTTATTATACAGTGAACCAGTGGCCAATATACCCATAAACATTCTTGATCAACTCACCAGGGCTGTCCCCTAAATCCACTCTTATTTATTTTTGCTATTGAGCCACTTGCTATGGCTATTTGCAATTCCACTGAAATTCCAGGGAATAAAATTTTTCTTTATTTGCCGATGATATAGTTTTATTTCTCAGTGATCTGGAAAGGTCCATTTACACAGTAAGTAATATTTTACAAAATTTTGGTCATTTTTCAGGATACAAAGTTAACCAGGCAAAGAGCTCCCTGTTATTTCTGAATAAAAATAACTCACCTATTCAAACACGGTTTACTTGCACTTATGACAGCTTCACCTATCTGGGAATTCAGATTACTCCAGATTTAAAGAAAATAATTGAATTAAATTATGATCCTTTAGTACAAAAAGTTCTGGACTCATTAGATAGATGGGATGCAATGCCAATTTCCATGATAGGTCGTATCAATATTATTAAAATGTCAATTCTTCCAAAGTTTCTCTATCTTTTTCAATCTATTCCTCTACACATTACTAACTCTTTGTTTTCCTCATTAAACAAAAGTATAACTAAATTCATCTGGAATAACAAGCACCCAAGGTTACGTCTTTCTCTTCTGTATTTAACCTATGACTGTGGAGGGCTCAGACTCCATAACATGAAGCTGTATTACTGGGCAGCTCAGCTGTGTGCCGCTACTTCTTACTTTGCCCAAAAGGATATTCCTTCATAGATACATATTGAACAAAGCATAACAGATTTGCCATTGCAATCCTACCTTTACTCAGCCGAAACTAAACAGTTGCTTAAAAACACAAATAATCCATTTGTTAGAAACACTATATCAATTTGGTATCAGGCACATGTTGCTTTGAATGAGGTGTCTGGGCTGTCTGCTCTATCACCGATCTGGGGCAATAGATCGGTGATACTGGTGGTTGGCTCTCACTGCGGTATTGTATCACTTCCTGTTCCGGTGCACAGCGGTGTTTTTCTGTATCTGTTAGCTGTTTAATCTGCGCAGTTAGATTGATCTAGTTATCTAGATTACGATTTGTTTCCCAGTGTAATCTTTACGTGCCTTAACTAAAGCACTCCTTCTGCTGAATCACCTCTAAATTATTTACACATTATTCACTTTGCGTGTTTTTAGGAATCCGCTAGCTTAGCGTAGCTACTAGCTCTTAGCCGATTTAGCATGGCTACTTCTCCTGTCTCTCCCGCACTTTTCTGCTCTGGGTGTGAAATGTTTAGTTATTCCTTGGCCTCCTTTAGCAGTAACGGTACTTGTAATAAGTGCAGCTTATTCGTAGCTTTGGAGGCCAGGCTGGGCGAATTGGAGACTCGGCTCCGCACCGTGGAAAATTCTACAGCTAGCCAGGCCCCTGTAGTCGGTGCGGACCAAGGTAGCTTAGCCGCCGTTAGTTACCCCCTGGCAGATCCCGAGCAGCCGGGAAAGCAGGCTGACTGGGTGACTGTGAGGAGGAAGCGTAGCCCTAAACAGAAGCCCCGTGTACACCGCCAACCCGTTCACATCTCTAACCGTTTTTCCCCACTCGACGACACACCCGCCGAGGATCAAACTCTGGTTATTGGCGACTCTGTTTTGCGAAATGTGAAGTTAGCGACACCAGCAACCATAGTCAATTGTCTTCCGGGGGCCAGAGCAGGCGACATTGAAGGAAATTTGAAACTGCTGGCTAAGGCTAAGCGTAAATTTGGTAAGATTGTAATTCACGTCGGCAGTAATGACACCCGGTTATGCCAATCGGAGGTCACTAAAATTAACATTAAATCGGTGTGTAACTTTGCAAAAACAATGTCGGACTCTGTAGTTTTCTCTGGGCCCCTCCCCAATCAGACCGGGAGTGACATGTTTAGCCGCATGTTCTCCTTGAATTGCTGGCTGTCTGAGTGGTGTCCAAAAAATGAGGTGGGCTTCATAGATAATTGGCAAAGCTTCTGGGGAAAACCTGGTCTTGTTAGGAGAGACGGCATCCATCCCACTTTGGATGGAGCAGCTCTCATTTCTAGAAATCTGGCCAATTTTCTTAAATCCTCCAACCGTGACTATCCAGGGTTGGGACCAGGAAGCAGAGTTGTAGTCTTACACACCTCTCTGCAGCTTCTCTCCCCCTGCCATCCCCTCATTACCCCATCCCCGTAGAGACGGTGCCTGCTCCCAGACTACCAATAACCAGCAAAAATCTATTTAAGCATAAAAATTCAAAAAGAAAAAATAATATAGCACCTTCAACTGCACCACAGACTAAAACAGTTAAATGTGGTCTATTAAACATTAGGTCTCTCTCTTCTAAGTCCCTGTTGGTAAATGATATAATAATTGATCAACATATTGATTTATTCTGCCTTACAGAAACCTGGTTACAGCAGGATGAATATGTTAGTTTAAATTAGTCAACACCCCCGAGTCACACTAACTGTCAGAATGCTCGTAGCACGGGCTGGGGCGGAGGATTAGCAGCAATCTTCCATTCCAGCTTATTAATTAATCAAAAACCCAGACAGAGCTTTAATTCATTTGAAAGCTTGACTCTTAGTCTTGTCCATCCAAATTGGAAGTCCCAAAAACCAGTTTTATTTGTTATTATCTATCGTCCACCTGGTCGTTACTGTGAGTTTCTCTGTGAATTTTCAGACCTTTTGTCTGACTTAGTGCTTAGCTCAGATAAGATAATTATAGTGGGCGATTTTAACATCCACACAGATGCTGAGAATGACAGCCTCAACACTGCATTTAATCTATTATTAGACTCTATTGGCTTTGCTCAAAAAGTAAATGAGTCCACCCACCACTTTAATCATATCTTAGATCTTGTTCTGACTTATGGTATGGAAATAGAAGACTTAACAGTATTCCCTGAAAACTCCCTTCTGTCTGATCATTTCTTAATAACATTTACATTTACTCTGATGGACTACCCAGCAGTGGGGAATAAGTTTCATTACACTAGAAGTCTTTCAGAAAGCGCTGTAACTAGGTTTAAGGATATGATTCCTTCTTTATGTTCTCTAATGCCATATACCAACACAGTGCAGAGTAGCTACCTAAACTCTGTAAGTGAGATAGAGTATCTCGTCAATAGTTTTACATCCTCATTGAAGACAAGTGCCTGACTCCGTGGTATAACTCACAAACTCGTAGCTTAAAGCAGATAACCCGTAAGTTGGAGAGGAAATGGCGTCTCACTAATTTAGAAGATCTTCACTTAGCCTGGAAAAAGAGTCTGTTGCTCTATAAAAAAGCCCTCCGTAAAGCTAGGACATTTTTCTACTCATCACTAATTGAAGAAAATAAGAACAACCCCAGGTTTCTTTTCAGCACTGTAGCCAGGCTGACAAAG
The DNA here is from genome assembly GCF_902500255.1 of Thalassophryne amazonica. Classification (NCBI taxonomy): domain Eukaryota; kingdom Metazoa; phylum Chordata; class Actinopteri; order Batrachoidiformes; family Batrachoididae; genus Thalassophryne; species Thalassophryne amazonica. The sequence continues at coordinate 76,197,957 of NC_047116.1, read as the reverse complement.
AGTCAGAGCTCTATTGAGCTGAGTATTCCATTAACTTTAACTAGTAATGACTTCATGACTTTCTTTGCTAACAAAATTTTAACTATTAGAGAAAAAATTACTCATAACCATCCCAAAGACGTATCGTTATCTTTGGCTGCTTTCAGTGATGCCGGTATTTGGTTAGACTCTTTCTCTCCGATTGTTCTGTCTGAGTTATTTTCATTAGTTACTTCATCCAAACCATCAACATGTTTATTAGACCCCATTCCTACCAGGCTGCTCAAGGAAGCCCTACCATTATTTAATGCTTCGATCTTAAATATGATCAATCTATCTTTGTTAGTTGGCTATGTACCACAGGCTTTTAAGGTGGCAGTAATTAAACCATTACTTAAAAAGCCATCACTTGACCCAGCTATCTTAGCTAATTATAGGCCAATCTCCAACCTTCCTTTTCTCTCAAAAATTCTTGAAAGGGTAGTTGTAAAACAGCTAACTGATCATCTGCAGAGGAATGGTCTATTTGAAGAGTTTCAGTCAGGTTTTAGAATTCATCATAGTACAGAAACAGCATTAGTGAAGGTTACAAATGATCTTCTTATGGCCTCGGACAGTGGACTCATCTCTGTGCTTGTTCTGTTAGACCTCAGTGCTGCTTTTGATACTGTTGATCATAAAATTTTATTACAGAGATTAGAGCATGCCATAGGTATTAAAGGCACTGCGCTGCGGTGGTTTGAATCATATTTGTCTAATAGATTACAATTTGTTCATGTAAATGGGGAATGTTCTTCGCAGACTAAAGTTAATTATGGAGTTCCACAAGATTCTGTGCTAGGACCAATTTTATTCACTTTATACATGCTTCCCTTAGGCAGTATTATTAGACGGTATTGCTTAAATTTTCATTGTTACGCAGATGATACCCAGCTTTATCTATCCATGAAGCCAGAGGACACACACCAATTAGCTAAACTGCAGGATTGTCTTACAGACATAAAGACATGGATGACCTCTAATTTCCTGCTTTTAAACTCAGATAAAACTGAAGTTATTGTACTTGGCCCCACAAATCTTAGAAACATGGTGTCTAACCAGATCCTTACTCTGGATGGCATTACCCTGACCTCTAGTAATACTGTGAGAAATCTTGGAGTCATTTTTGATCAGGATATGTCATTCAAAGCGCATATTAAACAAATATGTAGGACTGCTTTTTTTGCATTTACGCAATATCTCTAAAATCAGAAAGGTCTTGTCTCAGAGTGATGCTGAAAAACTAATTCATGCATTTATTTCCTCTAGGCTGGACTATTGTAATTCATTATTATCAGGTTGTCCTAAAAGTTCCCTAAAAAGCCTTCAGTTAATTCAAAATGCTGCAGCTAGAGTACTGACGGGGACTAGAAGGAGAGAGCATATCTCACCCATATTGGCCTCTCTTCATTGGCTTCCTGTTAATTCTAGAATAGAATTTAAAATTCTTCTTCTTACTTATAAGGTTTTGAGTAATCAGGTCCCATCTTATCTTAGGGACCTCGTAGTACCATATCACCCCAATAGAGCGTTTCACTCTCAGACTGCAGGCTTACTTGTAGTTCCTAGGGTTTGTAAGAGTAGAATGGGAGGCAGAGCCTTCAGCTTTCAGGCTCCTCTCCTGTGGAACCAGCTCCCAATTCAGATCAGGGAGACAGACACCCTCTCTACTTTTAAGATTAGGCTTAAAACTTTCCTTTTTGCTAAAGCTTATAGTTAGGGCTGGATCAGGTGACCCTGAACCATCCCTTAGTTATGCTGCTATAGACGTAGACTGCTGGGGGGTTCCCATGATGCACTGTTTCTTTCTCTTTTTGCTCTGTATGCACCACTCTGCATTTAATCATTAGTGATTGATCTCTGCTCCCCTCCACAGCATGTCTTTTTCCTGGTTCTCTCCCTCAGCCCCAACCAGTCCCAGCAGAAGACTGCCCCTCCCTGAGCCTGGTTCTGCTGGAGGTTTCTTCCTGTTAAAAGGGAGTTTTTCCTTCCCACTGTAGCCACGTGCTTGCTCACAGGGGGTCGTTTTGACCGTTGGGGTTTTACATAATTATTGTATGGCCTTGCCTTACAGTATAAAGCGCCTTGGGGCAACTGTTTGTTGTGATTTGGCGCTATATAAAAAAATTGATTGATTGATTGATAGGGAGTTTAAACCAGGACGTGCCGACATGGGCTTTAAAATGTGGATGAAAAAAGGTACATGTAAAGTTCAGGACCTGTACAAGGATGGAGTGCTGATGTCTTTTGAACAGTTAACAACAAAATATAACTTGCCCAAGAACCATTTTTTAAATACCTCCAGATTTGAAGTTTTGTCACCAATTTATTGAAAGGTACAACAGAGCCCCCATTATCCACTATAGAGAATATTGCTGTGACTAATAAGAATAGAGGCCTTCTCTCCAAATTTTATGATATCTTGTTGGAAGCATCAAAGGACAGCAGTAATTCATATTTGCATGCTTGGAGATCTGATATGAAAAGTGACATTGCTGTTGAAGCGTGGAATAATTCCTGTTTAAGTGCCCAAAAACAGTCAATACAAGATTCAGACTATTACAGTACAAGTGGTTGTTCAGAACATATATAACTCCAGTAAAATTGAACCATTTTAACCCCAATATCCCTGATGATTGTATAAAATGTGGTAAAGAAAAGGGAACACTGTATCACTGCATGTGGCAGTGTGAAGAAATTATTATTTTCTGGCAACAAATAACTACAATAATTTCTGATATAATTGATTGTAAAATTCCCCTTGATGATAATTTGTGTATACTACTAATATATCCCACTAACTCTAAATGTGATGCAAAGAAGATGAAACTTATCAACTTTAGCCTGATACAAACAAAACTGGTAATTGCTCTGAAATGGAAAGACACTGAGAGACCTGGGGTCAAGCAATGGATGGACCTGACATTGAGCAACTTGGCACTGGAAAAATTAACCTATGTGGCCAACGGAAATATAGAGGACTTCAAAGATATTTGGATGCCCTTTCTATGATGTGTGAAAGACTTTGATATGTAGAAACTAACTTTTTTGAGTGTAGGGGAGGGGAGGGAGGGGTTATGTTTTGTTGTATTATTATTATTCATATTCTTTGTGTATATACTGTCTCTGTATACTGTTTTTGCCTATTGTAAAACTAAAAACTTCAATAAATACAATTGTGAAAAAAACTATGAATAAACAGAACCCACACGATGACAGAAAACAAAACCCGACAATAAGCACAACAGATAACACTAAAGAGAAAAGCAAAAATAAACAAGTGCTAAAAATGCAAACATAAACCGGCAGAACAAACTAGAATGGAACTGACAATGGCAGAAGTATTAAAAGTAACAAAAAACAAAGTAACAAAGCAAAACAAGAACAGGGAATAACCACATCATGAAAATAACAATTAATAAAACAAAGCTGGGGCAGATGGAGATGAACTAATTAAAGAGGCAAAATAAGGATTAACACCTGGATCAGGGCTGAGCATGACATTTTCCTAGTCCAGTGGTGTCCAAACTATTCCAGAAACGGCCGAGATGGTGCAGGTTTTCTTTGCAGCCACTGACTCCAGCAGGTGATTTCACTGAACTCATCCCATTTGCTCAAAGTGATGTGCTGGAGTCAGTGGCTGCAAAGAAAACCTGCACCCTCTCGGCCCTTTCTGGAATAGTTTGGACACCACTGTAGTTGTCGATAAGGGATGCATGCGGGAGTGGTGTAGGAACAAGGATAAGCTTGTAAACCAAGCAAAATGACTGCCTGGTACTGTGAAGTAAGTGGGTTATGAGGACATTGAAGAGGAGCTGATAAAATGGTTCCAGGAAAGGTGAATGGCAGGTGTTCTCGTGAAATCAAGGATCTGAAACACAAGGCACTGCGTAAGAAACATGGGAACCAGACTTGATGAGATTTTGTGGCAGTGAGGTAGGACAATCAACAAACAAATTTCCCACAATCAACAAACTCTTGGCAAGGTCATATTTCAACAAAGTGCAAATCCCAAGTCTATTATCTCCAGGACCAGAATCTTACAGTTTTCTGTTTCTCCATTATCCAAATCCTCAGAATTTAGAATGCTCTCACAGAACTGTATAGGCCCCAATTTCCTCAGTGGCTCAGTGGGTAATTTTTTTACAATTCAAGAGGTTCAGGGTGCAATCGCCATTTTATACCATGATCTTACTCATGTGGAAACCTAAGAATCAACATTCTTACAGGAATTCCTGAACTCAATATTGGCACATAGATTCTCAGTTTACAACTTGTTCAGTTACATGTAGCTGAGTGGGTAAATCATTAATTTGGCAGTTCAGGGTTCAGTTTCTGTTTATGCCAGTGTTACAGATTTGTTAAGCCTCAATTCACTGTGATCCTATGCTGGGACCTGCTGTTGCCAGTATGATTTACAGTCCCAAGTACCATAATTCATGAATTTGTTCCACATTGGGTCCAAATGTTCAGTCTGCTTGGACCTAAAGATCACCACTTGTGGTTGTCTACCCACTAAGTTAAGGGTCAAGGAGGCTGGAGCCTATCAAAGCAGTCATTGGAAAAAAGAAGGGGTACACCCCAACAGACACACAGTGTGTGTGTGTGTGTGTGTGTGTGTGTGTGTCCGTCCTTCTGTCTGCAGCATCACTGAATTGATCATATTTATACCTTCTTTGATTGATGTGTAAAGTTTGGACAGCTGGCATGGTGCTATTTTTCTAAGAACAAAAATCTATTTTGTCAGCTCCGAGATCTGTACAATCACTTGGATTTTATTCATATCTGGTATAATTTCAGTAATGTAGTATAGGCATGTGACCATATCTTGCTGTGTTTAGGAGATAAAAGGCAAATTTTGGTGGGAGTCTCTGTGAACACTTTTCATCAGTATGTCTGACCCTGTCACTGTCACACTGCCGACACGAGCCAAACGAGTCTTCAGTCAGCACATTCTGAGTGAACGTCTCAGACGGGTTTGGCTTGAAAAGCATTTTGACTCAACAAAGAGCATTTTTGCGCTATTGTGTGCACACATTGTTGCTGCCCTCTTCTGGCATTGTGCCTGACACTGTGAAAGCAGCATGAGGAAAATCACTCATTCACTCGGTCAGTGGGGTGTGAATGATGGTACAATCGAAAGAAACCCTTCTAAATAATCGACTTGTTACTCAGGGAATTCGAATATGTGCACCAGAGTTCACTAGTGTGTCTGAAAGAAAACCTGAGTGAGGACAGAAATGTGTGTAGCTCCTCCTCCTCCCTCATTCTCACCGCCTCTTGTTGACTTTTTTTTTTTTTGCTGAATCTCAGCAGTGTGGGTCTGAAGCGGCTCGTGTCAACCCTCCGTCAGCCGGTCAGGGATCGAGCAGCTTCAGCTGGTGGGTGTGTCACTGCTGAGCAAGGATGAAGTTTGTGTCCGTGTGTATGAGAGAGAGTCATGTGAGAGTGTGTCAGATTTATGTGTGAGTGAGAATGAAGCGAAGCCGGCACTGCTGTGAATGGATTCTGCTCCGCTGCTGCTACTGTTGCTACGGGACAGGTGGGTCACACACAGCCTACACAGAGAGCGAGTGAGTGCGTGAGTGTGAGTGTGTGTATGCACACTTACTGAGGAATGAAATGGGACAGGTTTCGGACAACTGACTGGATCGCCGTAGGACTGATGTGAGGAGAGTTGCTTGAAAGAGTTTTACGCTTTTTGTAAATCAGACTGAGTTTTGAAAATTTTGTACAACAGGAAGCACACGACACACAAAGAGGAGAAGGAGTAAGTCAGTCAGTGTGGGCACAGACAGATTGCAGAATCACATGTTGGATTGAGCAACATGTGTTCCTGTCAGCACTGTGGAGGTGGATATCCACCGACTTTAACCATTTTCGTATTGCCGTGTCAATCTGTGTATTATTCACGGCAGTTTCTGTCTGAACTCTTGCAGGATACACACTGACGTGCGACTGTAGACTTCTCAGTGTTGAGATGAGGAACCGCCTGCTGATAAATCACAGCTCTTTACCCAACTCAGGATCATGAACTGAGGGGTTGTTGGGCGGGGGGAGTTTTATTTTAGAGTGTTCAAAAACATCTACAAATTAAATTATAATAACTGAATTACTTTTACTACTATACAAAATAATAAATAGCGAATTACTGAACAATTTTTCCAAATGGGTTGAGCAGCAGCTTTTTTTTTTTTTTTTTTCCCAAAGTGAGCATCACCTGGCAGCATTCGGAGCAACAGAGTCCTCCTCCTCCACCATCTGACAAAAGTCAGGAGATGTTTTTTCAGAATCCCCATATCACATAGTCCTCACTCAGGGCAGGCAGCCTCGAGGTGACTTCAATCAATCAATCAATCAACTTTTTTCTTATATAGCGCCAAATCACAACAAACAGTTGCCCCAAGGCGCTTTATACTGTAAGGCAAGGCCATAGAATAATTATGTAAAACCCCAACGGTCAAAACGACCCCCTGTGAGCAAGCACGTGGCTACAGTGGGAAGGAAAAACTCCCTTTTAACAGGAAGAAACCTCCAGCAGAACCAGGCTCAGGGAGGGGCAGTCTTCTGCTGAGACTGGTTGGGGCTGAGGGAGAGAACCAGGAAAAAGACATGCTGTGAAGGGGGGCAGAGATCGATCACTAATGATTAAATGCAGAGTGATGCATACGGAGCAAAAAGAGAAAGAAACAGTGCATCATGGGAACCCCCCCACAGTCTACGTCTAAAGCAGCATAACCAAGGGATGGTCCAGGGTCACCTGATCCAGCCCTAACTATAAGCCTTAGCGAAAAGGAAAGTTTTAAGCCTAATCTTAAAAGTAGAGAGGGTATCTGTCTCCCTGATCTGAATTGGGAGCTGGTTCCACAGGAGAGGAGCCTGAAAGCTGAAGGCTCTGCCTCCCATTCTACTCTTACAAACCCTAGGAACTACAAGTAAGCCTGCAGTCTGAGAGCGAAGCGCTCTAATGTGGTAATATGGTACTACAAGGTCCCTAAGATAAGATGGGACCTGATTATTCAAAACCTTATAAGTAAGAAGAAGAATTTTAAATTCTATTCTAGAATTAACAGGAAGCCAATGAAGAGAGGCCAACACGGGTGAGATATGCTCTCTCCTGCTAGTCCCCGTCAGTACTCTAGCTGCAGCATTCTGAACCAACTGAAGGCTTTTTAGGGAACTTTTAGGACAACCTGATAATAATGAATTACAATAGTCCAGCCTAGAGGAAATAAATGCATGAATTAATTTTTCAGCATCACTCTGAGACAAGACCTTTCTGATTTTAGAGATATTGCGTAAATGCAAAAGGCAGTCCTACATATTTGTTTAATATGCGCTTTGAATGACATATCCTGATCAAAAATGACTCCAAGATTTCTCACAGTATTACTAGAGATCAGGGAAATGCCATCCAGAGTAACGATCTGGTTAGACACCATGCTTCTAAGATTTGTGGGGCCAAGTACAATAACTTCAGTTTTATCTGAGTTTAAAAGCAGGAAATTAGAGGTCATCCATGTCTTTATGTCTGTAAGACAATCCTGCAGTTTAGCTAATTGGTGTGTATCCTCTGGCTTCATGGATAGATAAAGCTGGGTATCATCTGCGTAACAATGAAAATTTAAGCAATACCGTCTAATAATACTGCCTAAGGGAAGCATGTATAAAGTGAATAAAATTGGTCCTAGCACAGAACCTTGTGGAACTCCATAATTAACTTTAGTCTGTGAAGAAGATTCCCCATTTACATGAACAAACTGTAATCTATTAGACAAATATGATTCAAACCACCGCAGTGCAGTGCCTTTAATACCTATGACATGCTCTAATCTCTGTAATAAAATTTTATGGTCAACAGTATCAAAAGCAGCACTGAGGTCCAACAAAACAAGCACAGAGATAAGTCCACTGTCCGAAGCCATAAGAAGATCATTTGTAACCTTCACTAATGCTGTTTCTGTACTATGATGAATTCTAAAACCTGACTGAAACTCTTCAAATAGACCATTCCTCTGCAGGTGATCAGTTAGCTGTTTTACAACTACCCTCTCAAGAATCTTTGAGAGAAAAGGAAGGTTGGAGATTGGCCTATAATTAGCTAAGATAGCTGGGTCAAGTGATGGTTTTTTAAGTAATGGTTTAATTACTGCCACCTTAAAGGCCTGTGGTACATAACCAACTAACAAAGATAGATTGATCATATTTAAGATTGAAGCATTGAATAATGGTAGGACTTCCTTGAGCAGCCTGGCAGGAATGGGGTCTAATAAACATGTTGATGGTTTGGATGAAGTAACTAATGAAAATAACTCAGACAGAACAATCGGAGAGAAAGAGTCTAACCAAATACCGGCATCACTGAAAGCAGCCAAAGATAACGATACATCTTTGGGATGGTTATGAGTAATTTTTTCTCTAATAGTCAAAATTTTGTTAGCAAAGAAAGTCATGAAGTCATTACTAGTTAAAGGTAATGGAATACTCAGCTCAATAGAGCTCTGACTCTTTGTCAGCCTGGCTACAGTGCTGAAAAGAAACCTGGGGTTGTTCTTATTTTCTTCAATTAGTGATGAGTAGAAAGATGTCCTAGCTTTACGGAGGGCTTTTTTATAGAGCAACAAGCTCTTTTTCCAGGCTAAGTGAAGATCTTCTAAATTAGTGAGACGCCATTTCCTCTCCAACTTACGGGTTATCTGCTTTAAGCTACGAGTTTGTGAGTTATACCACGGAGTCAGACACTTCTGATTTAAAGCTCTCTTTTTCAGAGGAGCTACAGCATCCAAGGTTGTCTTCAATGAGGATGTAAAACTATTGACGAGATACTCTAACTCCCTTACAGAGTTTAGGTAGCTACTCTGCTCTGTGTTGGTATATGACATTAGAGAACATAAAGAAGGAATCATATCCTTAAACCTAGTTACAGCGCTTTCTGAAAGACTTCTAGTGTAATGAAACTTATTCCCCACTGCAGGGTAGTCCATCAGGGTAAATGTAAATGTTATTAAAAATGATCAGACAGAAGGGAGTTTTCAGGGAATACTGTTAAGTCTTCTATTTCCATACCATAAGTCAGAACAAGATCTAAGATATGATTAAAGTGGTGGGTGGACTCATTTACTTTTTGAGCAAAGCCAATAGAGTCTAATAATAGATTAAATGCAGTGTTGAGGCTGTCATTCTCAGCATCTGTGTGGATGTTAAAATCGCCCACTATAATTATCTTATCTGAGCTAAGCACTAAGTCAGACAAAAGGTCTGAAAATTCACAGAGAAACTCACAGTAACGACCAGGTGGACGATAGATAATAACAAATAAAACTGTTTTTTGAGACTTCCAATTTGGATGGACAAGACTAAGAGACAAGCTTTCAAATGAATTAAAGCTCTGTCTAGGTTTTTGATTAATTAATAAGCTGGAATGGAAGATTGCTGCTAATCCTCCGCCCCGGCCCGTGCTACGAGCATTCTGACAGTTAGTGTGACTCGGGGGTGTTGACTCATTTAAACTAACATATTCATCCTGCTGTAACCAGGTTTCTGTTAGGCAGAATAAATCAATACGTTGATCAATTATTATATCATTTACCAACAGGGATTTAGAAGAGAGAGACCTAATGTTTAATAGACCACATTTAACTGTTTTAGTCTGTGGTGCAATTGAAGGTGCTATATTATTTTTTCTTTTTGAATTTTTATGCTTAAATAGATTTTTGCTGATTATTGGTGGCCTGGGAGCAGGCACCGTCTCCACGGGGACGGGGCAACGAGGGGACGGCAGGGGGAGAGAAGCTGCAGAGAGGTGTATAAGACCACAGCTCTGCCTCCTGGTCCCAACGCTGGACAGTCACAGTTTGGAGGATCCAAGAAAATTGGCCAGATTTCTAGAAATGAGAGCTGCTCCATCCAAAGTGGGATGGATGACGTCTCTCCTAACAAGACCAGGTTTTCCCCAGAAGCTTTGCCAATTATCAATGAAGCCCACCTCATTTTTTGGACACCACTCAGACAGCCAGCAATTCAAGGAGAACATGCGGCTAAACATGTCACTCCCGGTCTGATTGGGGAGGGGCCCAGAGAAAACAACAGAGTCCGACATTGTTTTTGCAAAGTTACACACCGATTTAATGTTAATTTTAGTGACCTCCGATTGGCGTAACCGAGTGTCATTACTGCCGACGTGAATTACAATCTTACCAAATTTACGCTTAGCGTTAGCCAGCAATTTCAAATGTCCTTCGATGTCGCCTGCTCTGGCCCCCGGAAGACAATTGACAATGGTTGCTGGTGTCGCTAACTTCACATTTCTCAAAACAGAGTCGCCAATAACCAGAGTTTGATCCTCGGCGAGTGTATCGTCGAGTGGGGAAAAACGGTTAGAGATGTAAACGGGTTGACGGTGTACACGGGGCTTCTGTTTAGGGCTACGCTTCCTCCTCACAGTCACCCAGTCAGCCTGCTTTCCCGACTGCCCGGGATCTGCCAGGGGGGAACTAACGGCGGCTAAGCTACCTTGGTCCGCACCGACTACAGGGGCCTGGCTAGCTGTAGAATTTTCCACGGTGCGGAGCCGAGTCTCCAATTCGCCCAGCCTGGCCTCCAAAGCTACGAATAAGCTGCACTTATTACAAGTACCGTTATTGCTAAAGGAGGCCGAGGAATAACTAAACATTTCACACCCAGAGCAGAAAAGTACGGGAGAGACAGGAGAAGCCGCCATGCTAAATCGGCTAAGAGCTAGTAGCTACGCAACCTAGCGGATTCCTAAAAACACACAAAGTGAATAATGTGTAAATAATTTAGAGGTGATTCAGCAGAAGGAGTGCCTTAATTAAGGCACCAAACAGGCCATGAAGCAGCACAGGTAACGCACAACAACAGCGAACGCACGACAACGGTGCTAAAATAAAATAAAAATCGACTAAACACGCTGTGGAGCAGCACAGGTAACGCACGACAACAGTGCTAAAAAAAAAAAAAATAAAATAAAAACGAAAGCGTTAGCAAGCTAGTTAGCTTGCCAACGCTGATGAAAGTTAGCTGATAAAAGTGCTCCGTCGCGATGTTTCGACCGTTAGAGGTCTTCCTTAGGCGTTGGAGCACAGTAACAAAGTAAAAAAAAGTAAAAAGGTAAAAAAGTAAAAAAGTCTTGAAAAAGACTGTTAGTTCAAAGTCCAAAGCAGCAGGTAGCAGTCTCTGTGTAAACAGTCCCAACAGAGAGCCAAAATTCTGATGCAATCACACTCCAAAGACAGGAAGTACCTCCAGCTAACTAACCATTAACTTCTAAGATTATTTTTTTTTTTCTGTTGCTGCTGTTAAAACTTCATGCTTCCGCATGCCCGTAGCTCTGTGTCACAGCACAGCATCTCCTTCTGGGACACTCTTGATGGCCAGACGCATGTCCACAGAGTTCTTGCAGGGAAACACATCTTGATATCTTTTCTCTCTCTCTCTCTCTCTCTCTGTGTGTGCGAGGCAGTAAAACTTAATTTTCTCTTGCATGCCCTGCAATGGGGTCTTTGTTGAGCAGCAACACAGACTACTGGAGCATGCTGGTAGTGTGTGACACACCTCTCTTTTCAGGCTGAAGGTTCCACTTGTACAGTGCATCCAGAAAGTATTCACAGTGCTTCACTTTTTCCACATTTTATGTTACAGCTTTATTCCAAAATGGATGAAATGCAGTTTTTCCTCAAAATTTTACTCACAACACCCCATAATGGTAATGTGAAAAAAGTTTTGTTTCTTACATTTTTGCAAACTTATTAAAAATAAAAAACTAAGAAATCACATGTACATAGTTCAAAATTGAGCTCAGGTGCATCCTGTTTCTACTGATCATCCTTGAGATGTTTCTACATCTTAACTGGAGTCCACCTGGGGTAAATTCAGTTGATTGGACATGATTTGGAAAGACACACCTGTCTACATAAGGTTCCACAGTTGATAGTACATGTCAGAGCACAAACCAAGGATGAAGTCAAAGGAATTGTTTGTCGACCTCTGAGACAGGATTGTCTCGAGGCACAAATCTGGGGAAGGGTACAGAAACATTTCTGCTGCTTTGAGGGTCCCATTGAGCACAGTGGCCTCCATCATCTGTAAATGAAAGATGTTTGGATCCTCCAGGACTCTTCCTAGAGCTGGACGCCCATCTAAACTGAGCAACTAGGAGAGAAGGGCCTTAGTTAGGGAGATGGCCAAGAGCCCAATGGTCACTCTGTCAGAGCTCCAGCATTCCTCTGTGAAGAGAGGACAACCTTCCAGAAGGACAACCATCTCTGCAGCAACCCACCAATCAGGCCTGTATGTTAGAGTGGCCAGGCAGAAGCCACTCCTTTCTCACTGACTGTGAGAAACAAAATTCTCTGCTCTAATGGGTTGAACTCTTTGGCATGAATGCCAGGCATCATGTTTGGAAGAAACCAGGCACCATCCCTACAGCGAAGCAAAAGACTGGATCAGACATCCTGGGTTTGATTTCTCAGAAGTACAACGTTTAACACATTTGTGCCAAGTATAATTTGTTTAAAAATCAAAGTTCTAATGCAGACTTCAAACCAACTTGAAGCACCACGTTTTAGAGGTGACAAAGACAACTAGTGAGTGATTCCTGCAGAATCAAACCTATACAACCCCTGGCAAAAATTATGGAATCACCGGCCTCGGAGGATGTTCATTCAGTTGTTTAATTTTGTAGAAAAAAAGCAGATCACAGACATGACACAAAACTAAAGTAATTTCAAATGGCAACTTTCTGGCTTTAAGAAACACTATAAGAAATCAAGAAAAAAAGATTGTGGCAGTCAGTAATGGTTACTTTTTTAGACCAAGCAGAGGAAAAAAATATGGAATCACTCAATTCTGAGGAAAAATTATGGAATCACCCTGTAAATTTTCATCCCCAAAACTAACACCTGTATCATATCAGATCTGCTCGTTAGTCTGCATCTAAAAAGGAGTGATCACACCTTGGAGAGCTGTTGCACCAAGTGGACTGACATGAATCATGGCTCCAACACGAGAGATGTCAATTGAAACAAAGGAGAGGATTATCAAACTCTTAAAAGAGGGTAAATCATCACGCAATGTTGCAAAAGACGTTGGTTGTTCACAGTCAGCTGTGTCTAAACTCTGGACCAAATACAAACAACATGAGAAGGTTGTTAAAGGCAAACATACTGGTAGACCAAGGAAGACATCAAAGCGTCAAGACAGAAAACTTAAAGCAATATGTCTCAAAAATCGAAAAATGCACAACAAAACAAATGAGGAACGAATGGGAGGAAACTGGAGTCAACGTCTGTGACCAAACTGTAAGAAACCGCCTAAAGGAAATGGGATTTACATACAGAAAAGCTAAACAAAAGCCATTATTAACACCTAAACAGAAAAAAAAACAAGTTTACAATGGGCTAAGGAAAAGCAATCGTGGACTGTGGATGACTGGATGAAAGTCATATTCAGTGATGAATCTCGAATCTGCATTGGGCAAGGTGATGATGCTGGAACTTTTGTTTGGTGCCGTTCCAATGAGATTTATAAAGATGACTGCCTGAAGAGAACATGTAAATTTCCACAGTCATTGATGATATGGGGCTGCATGTCAGGTAAAGGCACTGGGGGGATGGCTGTCATTACATCATCAATAAATGCACAAGTTTATGTTGATATTTTGGACAATTGAAAGGATGTTTGGGGATGATGAAATCATTTTTCAAGATGATAATGCATCTTGCCATAGAGCAAAAACTGTGAAAACATTCCTTGCAAAAAGACACATAGGGTCAATGTCATGGCATAGGGTCAGTGTCAACGATCAGATCTGATTTGATGCAGGTGTTAGTTTGGGAGATGAAAATTTACAGGGTGATTCCATAATTTATTCCTCAGAATTGAGTGATTCCATATTTTTTTCCTCTGCTTGGTCTAAAAAAGTAACCGTTACTGACTGTCATAATCTTTTTTTCTTGATTTCTTATAGTGTCTCTTAAAGCCAGAAAGTTGCCATTTGAAATGACTTTAGTTTGTGTCATGTCTGTGAAATGCTTTTTTTCTACAAAATTAAACAACTGAATGAACATCATCCGAGGCCGGTGATTCCATCATTTTTGGCAGGGGTTGTAAAATGTGATCCATAGTCACTTGCCAAAGTTGCTACTCGACAGACTCACTGACTTAATAGAATCTTTATTGTCATTGCACACATATACATACACACAACGAAAACAGGCATTGTAAAACGTGCAGGAAGATCTTGTAGAATCACGAGGTTGTTGGATAGAGGTGTGTTCAAGTTGTCAAATGTGTGGTTTTACTGTCTGAATATGACAATGCAGGGTAGCGTTAACCTGCTCCACCTTGGTCCTTCCTGCCGACCCTTGGTCTAGATCAGGGATGACCACATCTGCACCTGCCCTGCATGTTTTTCACTCTTCCTGCCCAGCCCACAGCTAATTAACTCTGACAGTAGTACTCAGCCAATGAGTAGCCGGGAAACACAAATTAAATACCCAGGTCAGGTGTGAGTAGAGCAGGTAGACAAAAGCATCCATGACAGATGCTCTCCAGGAACACATTTTGCCAGCACTTGGCTATAGAGTTAAAATGGTGTAGACACTGTAATTTTGCATCAGTGTTTACTGAAAATCTGCCCTTTAACAATATGCTGCAGGTGCATATCTTGGTGGTGCTGATGGTGTTATAGTGAACTCGGTGTGTTTCTCTGTAGAAAAAAAAACAAAGAAAAGGACAAAGACACACCCACATAATCATCGACTGCAGCAGATACATGGACGGTTGAGGTGCTGAGGGACTGGTTGTCTGCCTGGTTTGTTGCCATCCAGAGCAGTTCTGCGGTATGTGGATGTCACAGTGACTTGAGCTATCACAGTCATTAACATGCAAACGTTTTTTTTTTTACACACATTGTAACAGTACAATTTCTTCATTCATATGTGCATCCAGTTAGGTAAACCAGACACATCAAAGTATTTATAGTATTCACTTTGCCTATGGTAGTCAAATTATCCATTTGAATATTGATATTCAGCATTCATTTCCGCTGGCTTCCTCTGCCTTAAACTCTAAATGCAACCAATGAATGTGTAGTGTGCTTGCGCTAAACACCACTTCAGTTCACACAGAACACTGCGCTGACAGCTGAGGGATTGTGGATGTTGTTAACAGTTACAGATGCAGCTAAACTGGTCAGACCAGCTGTAGTGCTGTACCTCTGCAGTCTTCACTGGTTTCAGTTGCCATATCCACACGTGGAGTCAAAACTTTAAAACAGATTTACATCCCATGTTAATATCTCAAACTCAGGCTTTGAAAAAATGAATTCTTGTTGCACATTTGACATTTTGAGTCAAACAAGGTAATTATTGAGGTCTGATGCGACTTAAGATGACCACTTTTTTGGTACAGTTTAGCCTCATAATAAACAATGTACATTTCAGTTTGATACTAGAACTTTGTAGCATCTTGAATGCAGTAGTCTGTCAGACTGACAGTTTGAGGGGTCTAATGTGGCTCCTACTCATCTCAGTGTTTCTGTGAACTGGATGTCTGGCAGGGTTGTGGACACATTCTTTGTCATTGAGGAAAGCTTCACAGGGACTTTGCTGACTTGGTCTTCGGAGTGAGATTGCATCAGAATTTTGGCTCTCTGTTGGGACTGTTTACACAGAGACTGCTACCTGCTGCTTTGGACTTGAACTAACAGTCTTTTTCAAGACTTTTTTACCTTTTTACTTTTTTTTTTTTTTTTTTTTTTTTTTTTACTTTTTTACTGTGCTCCAACGCCTAAGGAAGACCTCTAACGGTCGAAACATCGCGACGGAGCACTTTTATCAGCTAACTTTCATCAGCGTTGGCAAGCTAACTAGCTTGCTAACGCTTTCGTTTTTATTTTTTATTTTTTTATTTTATTTTAGCACCGTTGTCGTGCGTTCGCTGTTGTCGTGCGTTGCCTGTGCTGCTTCATGGCCTGTTTGGTGCCTTGATTGGGGCACTCCTTCTGCTGAATCACCTCTAAATTATTTACACATTATTCACTTTGTGTGTTTTTAGGAATCCGCTAGGTTGCGTAGCTACTAGCTCTTAGCCGATTTAGCATGGCGGCTTCTCCTGTCTCTCCTGTACTTTTCTGCTCTGCGTGTGAAATGTTTAGTTATTCCTCGGCCTCCTTTAGCAGTAACGGTACTTGTAATAAGTGTAGCTTATTCGTAGCTTTGGAGGCCAGGCTGGGCGAATTGGAGACTCGGCTCCGCACCGTGGAAAATTCTACAGCTAGCCAGGCCCCTGTAGTCGGTGCAGACCAAGGTAGCTTAGCCGCCGTTAGTTCCCCCCTGGCAGATCCCGTGCAGTCGGGAAAGCAGGCTGACTGGGTGACTGTGAGGAGGAAGCGTAGCCCTAAACAGAAGCCCTGTGTACACCGTCAACCCGTTCGCATCGCTAACCGTTTTTCCCCACTCGACGATACACTCGCCGAGGATCAAACTCTGGTTATTGGCGACTCTGTTTTGAGAAATGTGAAGTTAGCGACACCAGCAACCATTGTCAATTGTCTTCCGGGGGCCAGAGCAGGCGACATCGAAGGACATTTGAAATTGCTGGCTAAGGCTAAGCGTAAATTTGGTAAGATTGTAATTCACGTCGGCAGTAATGACACTCGGTTGCGCCAATCGGAGGTCACTAAAATTAACATTAAATCGGTGTGTAACTTTGCAAAAACAATGTCGGACTCTGTTGTTTTCTCTGGGCCCCTCCCCAATCAGACCGGGAGTGACATGTTTAGCCGCATGTCCTCCTTGAATTGCTGGCTGTCTGAGTGGTGTCCAAAAAATGAGGTGGGCTTCATTGATAATTGGCAAAGCTTCTGGGGAAAACCTGGTCTTGTTAGGAGAGACGACATCCATCCCACTTTAGATGGAGTAGCTCTCATTTCTAGAAATCTGGCCAATTTTCTTGGATCCTCCAAACTGTGACTGTCCAGCGTTGGGACCAGGAGGCAGAGCTGTGGTCTTATACACCTCTCTGCAGCTTCTCTCCCCCTGCCATCCCCTCATTACCCCATCTCCGTAGAGACGGTGCCTGCTCTCAGACCACCAATAACCAGCAAAAATCTATTTAAGCATAAAAATTCAAAAAGAAAAAATAATATAGCACCTTCAATTGCACCACAGACTAAAACAGTTAAATGTGGTCTATTAAACATTAGGTCTCTCTCTTCTAAGTCCCTGTTGGTAAATGATATAATAATTGATCAACGTATTGATTTATTCTGCCTAACAGAAACCTGGTTACAGCAGGATGAATATGTTAGTTTAAATGAGTCAACACCCCCGAGTCACACTAACTGTCAGAATGCTCGTAGCACGGGCCGGGGCGGAGGATTAGCAGCAATCTTCCATTCCAGCTTATTAATTAATCAAAAACCTAGACAGAGCTTTAATTCATTTGAAAGCTTGTCTCTTAGTCTTGTCCATCCAAATTGGAAGTCCCAAAGACCAGTTTTATTTGTTATTATCTATCGTCCACCTGGTCGTTACTGTGAGTTTCTCTGTGAATTTTCAGACCTTTTGTCTGACTTAGTGCTTAGCTCAGATAAGATAATTATAGTGGGCGATTTTAACATCCACGCAGATGCTGGGAATGACAGCCTCAACATTGCATTTAATCTATTATTAGACTCTATCGGCTTTGCTCAAAAAGTAAATGAGTCCACCCACCACTTTAATCATATTTTAGATATTGTTCTGACTTATGGTATGGAAATAGAAGACTTAACAGTATTCCCTGAAAACTCCCTTCTGTCTGATCATTTTTTAATAACATTTACATTTACCCTGATGGACTACCCTGCAGTGGGGAATAAGTTTCATTACACTAGAAGTCTTTCAGAAAGCGCTGTAACTAGGTTTAAGGATATGATTCCTTCTTTATGTTCTCTAATGTCATATACCAACACAGAGCAGAGTAGCTACCTAAACTCTGTAAGGGAGTTAGAGTATCTCGTCAATAGTTTTACATCCTCATTGAAGACAACTTTGGATGCTGTAGCTCCTCTGAAAAAGAGAGCTTTAAATCAGAAGTGTCTGACTCCGTGGTATAACTCACAAACTCGTAGCTTAAAGCAGATAACCCGTAAGTTGGAGAGGAAATGGCGTCTCACTAATTTAGAAGATCTTCACTTAGCCTGGAAAAAGAGTTTGTTGCTCTATAAAAAAGCCCTCCGTAAAGCTAGGACATCTTTCTACTCATCACTAATTGAAGAAAATAAGAACAACCCCAGGTTTCTTTTCAGCACTGTAGCCAGGCTGACAAAGAGTCAGAGCTCTATTGAGCTGAGTATTCCATTAACTTTAACTAGTAATGACTTCATGACTTTCTTTGCTAACAAAATTTTGACTATTAGAGAAAAAATTACTCATAACCATCCCAAAGATGTATAGTTATCTTTGGCTGCTTTCAGTGATGCCGGTATTTGGTTAGACTCTTTCTCTCCGATTATTCTGTCTGAGTTATTTTCATTAGTTATTTCATCCAAACCATCAACATGCTTATTAGACCCCATTCCTGCCAGGCTGCTCAAGGAAGTCCTACCATTATTTAAAGCTTCAATCTTAAATATGATCAATCTATCTTTGTTAGTTGGTTATGTACCACAGGCCTTTAAGGTGGCAGTAATTAAACCATTACTTAAAAAGCCATCACTTGACCCAGCTATCTTAGCTAATTATAGGCCAATCTCCAACCTTCCTTTTCTCTCAAAGATTCTTGAGAGGGTAGTTGTAAAACAGCTAACTGATCACCTGCAGAGGAATGGTCTATTTGAAGAGTTTCAGTCAGGTTTTAGAATTCATCATAGTACAGAAACAGCATTAGTGAAGGTTACAAATGATCTTCTTATGGCTTCGGACAGTGGACTTATCTCTGTGCTTGTTCTGTTGGACCTCAGTGCTGCTTTTGATACTGTTGACCATAAAATTTTATTACAGAGATTAGAGCATGTCATAGGTATTAAAGGCACTGCGCTGCGGTGGTTTGAATCATATTTGTCTAATAGATTACAGTTTGTTCATGTAAATGGGGAATCTTCTTCACAGACTAAAGTTAATTATGGAGTTCCACAAGGTTCTGTGCTAGGACCAATTTTATTCACTTTATACATGCTTCCCTTAGGCAGTATTATTAGACGGTATTGCTTAAATTTTCATTGTTACGCAGATGATACCCAGCTTTATCTATCCATGAAGCCAGAGGATACACACCAATTAGCTAAACTGCAGGATTGTCTTACAGACATAAAGACATGGATGACCTCTAATTTCCTGCTTTTAAACTCAGATAAAACTGAAGTTATTGTACTTGGCCCCACAAATCTTAGAAGCATGGTGTCTAACCAGATCGTTACTCTGGATGGCATTTCCCTGATCTCTAGTAATACTGTGAGAAATCTTGGAGTCATTTTTGATCAGGATATGTCATTCAAAGCGCATATTAAACAAATATGTAGGACTGCCTTTTTGCTTTTACGCAATATCTCTAAAATCAGAAAGGTCTTGTCTCAGAGTGATGCTGAAAAACTAATTCATGCACTTATTTCCTCTAGGCTGGACTATTGTAATTCATTATTATCAGGTTGTCCTAAAAGTTCCCTAAAAAGCCTTCAGTTGGTTCAGAATGCTGCAGCTAGAGTACTGACGGGGACTAGCAGGAGAGAGCATATCTCACCCGTGTTGGCCTCTCTTCATTGGCTTCCTGTTAATTCTAGAATAGAATTTAAAATTCTTCTTCTTACTTATAAGGTTTTGAATAATCAGGTCCCATCTTATCTTAGGGACCTCGTAGTACCATATTACCCCATTAGAGCGCTTCGCTCTCAGACTGCGGGCTTACTTGTAGTTCCTAGGGTTTGTAAGAGTAGAATGGGAGGCAGAGCCTTCAGCTTTCAGGCTCCTCTCCTGTGGAACCAGCTCCCAGTTCAGATCAGGGAGACAGATACCCTCTCTACTTTTAAGATTAGGCTTAAAACTTTCCTTTTCGCTAAGGCTTATAGTTAGGGCTGGATCGGGTGACCCTGGACCATCCCTTGGTTATGCTGCTTTAGACGTAGACTGTGGGGGGGTTCCCATGATGCACTGTTTCTTTCTCTTTTTGCTCCGTATGCATCACTCTGCATTTAATCATTAGTGATCGATCTCTGCCCCCCTTCACGGCATGTCTTTTTCCTGGTTCTTTCCCTCAGCCCCAACCAGTCTCAGCAGAAGACTGCCCCTCCCTGAGCCTGGTTCTGCTGGAGGTTTCTTCCTGTTAAAAGGGAGTTTTTCCTTCCCACTGTGGCCAAGTGCTTGCTCATAGGGGTTCGTTTTGACCGTTGGGGTTTTTCATAATTATTGTATGGCCTTGCCTTACAATATGGAGCGCCTTGGGGCAACTGTTTGTTGTGATTTGGCGCTATATAAGAAAAAAGTTGATTGATTGACCTTGACTTTGTGCACAGTGCTGTATTCTTTGTCAAATAATTTGATGCCCTGATTACAGCAGTTGAGTTAGGAGTCAGAGGGTCTGGGATTGCAACTCTCATTGGTGATAACTAATATCCAGATTTTCAGTTACTTTCTGGATTCAGACATCAGAGGTGTATTTGTTTTTGGTGAAAACTGAGATTATCTTGGCATTGACATTTCATGTCTGTGGATCCCCAACTTTTAGGAAAAGGTTATGAGTCATGCGATTGCTTGGGAGAGATGTTTGGCAATGCTGGTGCCTGTCCAGGAGAAGTCCGGGTAATTAAGGTGCGGCACCTACATTCTTACTGTGTGGTTGTGAGACCTGGGTGCCATCCAGTGACCCAATGTAATGACTGGATGAGAACTGGAAAAGGTCAGTGGGATCCCATGTTTCACCTGGCTGTGGCAGGTAGATGTCTCCTTTAGAAGTTGGGATGGAACCGCTTCCATCCAGGGGCCAAGGCGGTTCCGATGTGTGGTGCATGCAGTAAAGTGTGGCACGAGCACATAGTCCTTGACCTGAGTTAAAGGAACTCTAAGAAATGTCCAGTGACCTTTTCAGAGGTGTACTCAGTTCTGTAATCTGTCCCACTGAAGTGAAAGACATTATGTCCCTTGATACCCTTAACATGCTTTTTACTTGATAAATTTTATTCTAAAATTTCAAACATCACATAACAGTGTGATTTACATAATTTACAAAATATAGTTATTCTTCAATAAAATCTGTCTACATTATCAGTGATTAAGATGTTTTTGACAAGTTAGCCCTTCATAATGCCCTGTGATAGACTGATGTCCTGTCCAGGGTGTAGCCTCACGCCCTTAATTGGAGTAAACGGGTAACTGGAGTCAGTGACTCTTAATTAGAGTAAGTGGGTGTAGAAAATGGATTGATGGGGTCCCTTCAACTCACGGGTTTTTAACCCCTTCTTTACCCTGTGGATGAATGCACTTGTGAAGTCGTTAGGAATGAGGTGGCACATAATCATGCCTACTTCTGGTGGAAAGCCCGTCAGGCATGGGCTGGCTTACGGCCCATCGGGTAATGCCCTGTGGGCAGATGCATATTTTGGGCCGGGGCTGTCATAATTTTATATATATATAAAAAAAGTTTTTAAAAAATCAGCCGTGACGGTATTTGAAACACAAAATGTGGCCATTGGTAGAATCTCTCGAAGGACACTGGGCTAATCCAATGAAATCTCTCAGGCCCCCCCCCCCCCCCCCCCCCCCCCACGTTGACCCAGGTTATCAATTTCTGCCATTTGAGCGGAACGGAGTTGGAGAGAGTTAAGTGACTATACGGTTATCGAAATGGCTAAACAACAGAAACACAAGGGAGGCGCAGAGAAGCTGCGAGAGAAAAGGCTCAAAAGCCTACAATTTAACACAGCAAAGTGTGCAAAAATTACAGATATGTTTGCCAGTGCTTCAGCCACAGCAGCAGATACAGGGTCAACGAGTGCAGCACCGTCAACATCAAAAGCAGCCCCTAGTGCACAGGCTGTCGAGGTGGCACAGAGTAGTAGGAAAACATAGAGGATGAAATAGCAATCCGGATTCGGAGGTCGAGGAGCTTGAGGAGGAGGAGGAGGAGAGAGATGTGACCCAGGAGAAGCTACTGACAACCCGCTAAGAAGTAGATTGGTGAAATGTTAGCAGAATCACCGTCTTAAAGGGAGGAGAGAGGGCTCTTGAACGACTGGCTAGGCTACGTCCTCACTAAATCAGTATGGGCGGAATTATTATGTGCCAAAAGTGTAAATTTAGGAAATTATTACAGTACTTATTTTATTCAGTCAGACTAAAACATGAATTAGCCTATAGAATTTTATGCACATCCTCTTTGGTTTGGAGGTGGTCACCCGTGTGTGTGTGTGTGTGTGTGTGTGTGTGTGTGTGTGTGTGTGTGTGTGTGTGTGTGTGTGTGACAGAGAGAGAAAATAGCCTTTGTTTTCAAATAATGCTATGAGTAGATTTGTTGTCCAACGTACCATATCAGATAACAGTTCTTGGCTACTTTCTTTGACTTAAACCATGAACATTAATGCAGGATATACTGTTATAAAGTGTCATTTGATTTTTGTAGGCTAATGTAAAGTTGACACTGGTGTGCAGATATTACAAAAACTGAATGACATGTCACTAATGACGTTCATGACGTCTTATGTCATGTTTATGACAGGCTAATGTCACTCTAATGTAAACACCTATTAGCATAAGTGTTCAGTATTATTTCAGCTTGTTATAAATTTGTTGTTTGCAGGTGTTAGAGCGTGCAGTTGATCATGTAATATTAGTGAAACATTGCTTTGCTGAAATATGGATGATTATTGGTAGGTAACCAGAGAAATAACACTAGTGAAATTAATATTCCTGCCTCTTTCTGTTTTTCTGTGTTTAGTCAAGAAGAGAGACTGTTGAAGGAGTCCCAGGGAGATTAGGCAGTTGACTATTTTAGCTGCCGTCATCCCTCAAAGAGGCAGGAATTTTTTAAGTTTCATCCACAACAGAATGCCACAAACCCAGTCGTCCAGAGGCTCTTTAACAGAACGGAAGACATAGCATGGAAATGGCTGACGTATTGTAGTCAACGTCATGCTTTGTTTTTTTATTTGCCTTGCTTTTAGTAAGCCCAATGGTCCAGGTGCTTTGATTAGAGGCATGACAGACTGGAGGCATGTGCACCAAAGAATAGAAGAGCATGAGAGAGGCATGGCACATAGACAATGTGCTGAGGAATATTTTTTAAACGTGCTCCAGAGCAAGCATTGACCACCTCATTGAGGGAAGACAGCTGACAGGACACCATGAGCAGGTTAAAAAGAGATGTCAGGTGTTGGAACGTGTAGTGGAGGTTGTGAAGGTCATAGGGAAGAGAGGCTTAAGCCACAGGTAAGAGCACAATGAGGCTGCGTACAACTTGGACATTGACAGCCTCGATCATGGCAATTTTTTGGAATTGATAATATTGCTGGGGAAATATGATGTCTGCTTAAAAGAGCACCTCAGCAACATAATTGAAAAAAGTAAGCAGATCCATGCTTCAGGAACCCAAGGTAGAGGTTCTCTGATCACCTTCCTGTCAAAAACGACTGTAAATGCAGTAATTTGTGGCACACTGTGCTTTATTTTAATGTTTGAAATAACACAGTGTGTGCATATATCCTTTGGTATGTTGTGTGTTTTCGTGTATTGTGTAAATAATCATGGTGGGCTGCCAGTGTCAAAAATGCCCGGGCCGTTTCTTGGTCCCAGTCCAGCCCTGAAGCCCATCACAGGATGTTGTAGCAAACCACACATGGACTGTGTGTCTCTGTTAAATTTTCTGAAGGATCATCTTTTATCAGCTCAATCAACTCAAATAAAGCAGGGTTTGGAATTGTGGTTAAAAAGCAAGTTATTGTTGAAGCCAGGCTCTGCTCCAATCAGGAGGCTGCCTGAATAGGGCTGTGCTTAGTCTCAAATGTGAAGTTACTCCATTTTTGGTTTAAGCAAAAACTTAATAGGATCACTTTTTACTTGTCTGGCTGGAGTACAAGCCAAACAAGGTCAGTGTCCATTGATCCCCTGCAATATTTTACCCCAGAATGTGGTAAAGTGTTACAGATGGTTGAAGCCAATGACGAGACGCACCGCAGCACAATCTGCGCTTAAAAAATAACCGGTGTAGATTGCCTAAACTGACCCAGGAACAGAAGTTGTCAGTTAGCAGCTTTTTAGTGGAAAATGCACCCTCATTGGTCAGTGTGCACCAACGTGTAATACAAAGGTTTATTGTTCTGCTGGTAGCTTTCATGTCATATAGATTCACATGAAATGACCCTCTCTTTAATAAAAGAGTAAGACTTGCAAGCATGATGTGGAGCACTACAGACACATTTCTGCTTGAAATATGCCAGCAATCCCCTGAAATTGTTATTTTGTCCAAGAGTATCTAGATATGTTTGCTATCAGTAGCCTCAGCACAATCACAGAAATCCTTACAACTGCTGTGGAAACACTTCACCTGGAGGTAGATTCTGCAAACTTAAGTGTTTTGCAAAGAGACTACACAACACATTTTGAAGTCACCCAAACTATGAGATATAAGACCTTGTTGCCAACCACTTGAGAGCATGAGAGCTGCACAGACACAGTGAACAGCTTTGTTCTCATGGGTCACATTTTTGGTGCTTGTTTCTGACCTTCACATGATCCTAGTGCTAGTATTTATCTTCTGTATATCATTATTATTATTTTGGTGTTATTCTTTGTCTTGTTAGATATTTACTGTGTTCTCCAATTATTCTCTGCTGTGTTAGATTATCTCAGATGATTGATCATTCTATGGAGCTTAACCTCCTGAGTCTTTTGGGTTCATGTCTCTGCACTTCTGCAATTGTTTGTTTGTCTTTATCACCACAATCAGAGCATTTCCTCATTGCCAGATCGTCTAGGTTTGTACCTGCTCTCTCACGTTATAGCTCCCAGTGTTTTTAACCTATCCCCCCGACATAATCCCCCTTTGGACTGAAGGCCTGAAGGGGGATTTTTTGACCCGAAGGGGGATTATGTTGTGGCGATGTCTGTCTGTCTGATCCTCACATTTTTAGTAGGAATTTTGGGAAACAGTACAATTCCTTGTTATAGGTTGGTACTATGCATATGTTATGAGCCTTGCTTAACAAACCTACACACTGCCAGTTTCTTGGGTTTGTGTCTACATCACCTACCTTAAAATGTTATCAGAATGTAGCAAGCACTTGTACCAAAGCATCATTTGCCATCGGGGGGTATTGTGCTCTGATATTGTGCTTTTGTCTGCCATTTCTGAATTTGTTGTATGATAGATATGTGTGCATGGACCTTCTGCTTGTGTTTTGGATAACCCTACTGCTGCTCACTCTGAAAGTTGTCTGTTGGACTGGTCTTCCTTGTGTCTGACCTCAGCCTGCATTACTAACAAAGCCTTCTGCCTGCCATGGAGAAGTAGACCACTGAGAACTACTGCTCCCTCTTTAATTTAATACCTGTGGAAAATAAACCAGCTTTTTCCTGCCTTCCTGGTTCTCTGCATTGGGGTCCTCTGTCTAGCTATTGCACTTTGCAGCCAGCTGAAGATGCAGCAATTCACAAATATGATCATTTCTGAAATTAGAAAGCCATGTTGATTGCTGGGAGAGAATATAGCTATGTGCAAAACAGTCTCAAACTTATGTTCCAGACTTCAGAACTACAGTCAGGCAGACAAGTATAAATTTGTACATTTTCTTTTCATTAGACTTTTTTCCCTCCTGGAAAATAGCAAAAAATACAAATTCTGATTTTATACTTCACACAATGTCCTCTTTGTGAAGAAACATGAATGTGTTGCACAATGACCAGAACTTGAATTTGACACTCCAATGGCAGTATGAGGGTGACGAAGGCCCACACCAGCTTCACTTTGTAAACAATCTGCAGTCAAAAACAAAGAAAGTCAGGTATGTGACCAAGAGAGACGTTTGTCATGATGTTTGAAAAAATTCTCAATCCTCCCTTTGTCAGTAAAGCCATTTGCAAAGTGTGTATGTGTGTATAATTACAGAATGAAACTGACTGTTCTGTGAGATACGTCAGACCTTGGGTTTAAGATCTACGCTCTCTCTGGCTCTCTCAGAGAGATAATGCATATATTGAGTGATGAAGGGTTCAACAGTCGATGGTCTGTCTTTCTGTTGGCTAGAGAACAAAACGTCATTGTTTGGTCTCACCTGACTGTGGCTAACACTCTGACGCTCAACAAAGTCATCTGGAAACACGTCTATCTGCTGGAGTGTCAGAAAGAAATGGAAAAGCCCTGTTTCTGTTTTCATAACTTTCCAGCTTCAGTATGATGAGAGCCATACCAATCTTGTGTATTGTGCAGACGTACTTTGGCATTAGGATTCTGGGTGCATTCTTTTATTAGGAATGTGTTGAGCTTTATTCTTGATTTATTGCCATGTGAGATAACAATTAAAAGTGAATCACAACACATGAGCAAATAATCAAATGTGTCTGTCACTATCCTCATATCCAGCTCTTCCCTTGAAGATGGGATCCTTTGTTCCAGCCATGTGTACTTGCAGCTGAAAGCACGGACTTGCTTAAAAAGAAATAGGATGTGTTCTGAGGTTGTTTGAATGACCTATTCAGCAACATTTATATTCAACAAGCATTCATGAGAATTTCAATTTCAACGTCTCAAATCATAATTCAATTCAAGGAGCTACACACAAATAAGGTATAGACCTTTTCACCCCCCGCCCCAATGAGTAAGCACACTGGAACAAAGTGTTCCTCAGTGTTCCTCAGTGTTTTGTTGACCATAGGA
The DNA here is from genome assembly GCF_902500255.1 of Thalassophryne amazonica. Lineage (NCBI taxonomy): Eukaryota > Metazoa > Chordata > Actinopteri > Batrachoidiformes > Batrachoididae > Thalassophryne > Thalassophryne amazonica. Next base: position 76,171,077 of record NC_047116.1, on the reverse strand, counting down.
AGAAACCCCCAGCAGACCAGACTTAGTGGGGTGACTATCTGCTATATGGCCATTCTAACAAGGCACAACAAAGCTGACTGCAATATTAACATAAATGTTGCAGCTAAAATGGCAACAATGACGTATAAATGAGTCCCAGTGAAACAGACTACATTGTCGCCCCATCATCCAGCATGCAGTCATCATCCCACACAGATTCAGAACCCTAAATTATTTAAATACAGATGCTCATTAGGTTGCCTAACTTAGATCCAGACAGCTCTGTTAAGTTAATCCATAGATGGTCAAGCTCACATATCAAGAAATGTGATCCATCCAAGAAAGTAATCCACATCCCTCCAACAGTTTGTACTGATCAGTGTGCCAGACTGATTGGCGCCATTGTTCTGTTTGTGAAGTTGAGATATGTAACAAGTTGAAGTTCAAAGATCTTTGTCACTTGCAAAAAACATAGCAGATAGCAGCATGTACAGACCAAGAAATTCTTTGCCCCAAGTTACCTGTGGAGCTGTTTAAACATCAACATAACTTTTAGTTCTGTGAAAATGTTATTTCTTGGTTTGCTGTGTTTGTGTATTATGCATGCAGCATCCAAACCTGAATGTTGACCCAAACTGGACTTAGTTCACCTCATATTGAGCTCCACGTGTGAGTGGTTTCCTTTGACAGCATGAGGACTCTTATTTTGGTTTCTCAAGTGGACGAGTGATTTTTAATACGTTAACTAGTGATTTTTTTTTTTTTTTTAAAGTAACTGATTTGGCTACAGTCGTAGGTATACAAATCAAAGGGAAGGAGTCTATTTTCATGTTTGTTTATTTATTTATTTATCTTTATTTAACTTACATCCATTTATTTGTGATTGTGCACTTTGAGTCATGACTTCATCTTACACTACGTTAGCATCTGGTGGCTCCTAAAGAGTTTCTTCAAAATTTTGTATTTTTTAACTTAGATCCAGTCAACAACTTCAAGTTCAAATTTTACTTTTAAAAAGCTCTGTCCTCTTTAAATCTGCAGTGATCAATCATAGATACATGCGGTCAACTTTATTCACACTGAAACAGGGGGATAATTGACATGGCATCTGGAGATGAGCAGTGGCACCAACAGGCCTCAGGGCCTGTACAGGATAAGGTCAGAGAAATGTAAGTTGCTGTATTGGAATAGGGATGTTCTTAAACTGTCAAGAGGTTGATATATAATCCTAATGCCCCGCTCACACCGGGCGCGACCAGACGCCACAAATTCGCGTCGGTTGCGTGGCGACGGACACGCCACCATCGCCCGGTGTGTCGCTCTGCTTTCACTGCGAAAATTTGCCCTAGTGCATCATCAAATAAGAGGAACTTCCATTCTGCTTGCTAGCTCCGGTTGTCAGTCAGGTTAACATGATGGACCTTGATCACACGGAACGAGTTGTTGTGGAAAGCTGATAAACGTCATGAGACATTCCCAATTCGGGGGGTGTCATTATTTGCTGCAGGAGCTGTGTCTGGATGACGGCCGCTTTCAGCGGTCCTTCTGCCTCTGCAGGACCCAGTTTGAGGACCTCCTGTCCCGTTCACGCACGCACATGTAAACGATTTAAAAAAAAAGCTCTGCTGTGGGGCTGCTCCTCGCTCTTCCCCCAAAAACTGTCATAATTGTGTTTAGAAACCAATCACCATTTGTTTTATTATACATTTGTGTAGTTAATAAATAAAATAATCTTCATGGATGATTCGCTCGCACGCACGTGAAAAAAAATCCGCTGCCCCTGCTGTGGGGCTGCTCCTTGCTCTTCCCCCAAACTCTGTCATATTTGTGAAATAAAGGACAAAAGGGTCATAAGTCCTCCTCACAGGCTGGCTACCAGAGACAGGACATGTTCACATCCAACTCAGTCACACTCCAGACATCTCCACGTCACTACATATCCAGTCCCTGATTGGTCATCACGGTGCGACAAGACGAAAAAGTTCATATTTTTCAACTTGGGGAGGAGGGCAACGCGACGTGACGCGACGCAATATCGTGCCACAAATGCGCCAATCACTCACAATTGCTTCACTCACGTCATTTCAGTCACGTCCATTGCGCTGCGTGGCTTGGCGCCACAACGCGTCCTTCCATAGGGATTACATGGCAACCTGTCGCTGCTGTCGCTTACGTCGCACCCGGTGTGAACGCGGCTTAAAAGAACAGTTTGTAGGCTTAAAACCAAACAGACATGCACTGATGTCTGTGCTCCCTTCAGCTGTGTTGCTCTGACAAATATCTGCCTCATATGTCGGTCAGTTGGACACACACAAATCTTAAATCCAAGGCAACAGAACGGGATCCAAACCAATCCTGGGTAGACTGACATATATTTGGACCTTGGATCTTCAAAATCTATACAAGACTTCCAGAGCACATGCCCCAAACCCAAGTAGAAGTGTGAAACTGTGCAGGGGGAGAACCAAGAGAAGAAATCTGCAGTCCTGTTAATTCCATTCAGTGATAATGTGTGCATTTGACAAAAAAGGTGAAATGAATAAAAGCCTGGTTCACATGACAGGATTTTAAAAATATCTTTAGGTTTCCAAAACCTGGGAGACCACACACATGAAGATAAAAAATCATGGATCTAACAGGTTTGGTCGTACAGTGTGTGGTGTTCAGCCACACGGTAAGGACAACACCACCACACACGAACAGATTTCACACACGAACATTCACAGCTCAGACAGGAAATCTCACAAAATCTCTCGAGATTAAACGTGACTTCAGAGTACACAAACTGAGGTACTTTGTGGACTATTTAAAACGGAGGGATAAACAATACAAAAAGAAAAGGTGTTCTTTAAAGGAGTGGATACAGCGCAACCACCGGACTTTCTGGTAAGTCAGAACAGCTGTTTTGATTTTATTTTCCGCTCCGTACGTCCGTCACCTTGCTTTCTGATTGGCTGCACATCACATTCAGCAGGCTGTGAGCTCGTTTTGGTCGGGGACACAAGACACACTGCGATATTGGGCCAAAAAAATCCAACATGTTGAATATCCCCGATTTGCGATCGGAGAGCTCCTGACGGCCTTCCGAGCAGATCAGAGCGCTCTGAACACACCACACACGGCAGGAATATCTGATAAGATTATCTTTAGCATCATCACGATTGTCGGGGCGTCCTTAAGATTGTCGGAAGGGGAAGATCGGGTCCGATATCGGCCTAATTATCCTGCCGTGTGATCCCGTAGTTGAATCCAGTAGGTGAAAGTTATCTTTAGTCTTTATCTGTATATAAACTAAAATATATATAAAATAAGTGGTCAGTGTTTCAAAGAATGACCAGTGGGGCCTTGTATGAAGTAGTCATCCTCCCATGGCTGACAACAGCAGGCTGTGGCTGCTTTGGAATGGAGCATTCCTCCTTTAAAAAAACAAACTGTTTGCATTTTATTCAGCTGTTCATGCATGCAAGCTTGTGTGAGTGCTCACACATAAGCCTGAAAGTCAGTCAGGTGTCAAGGTCACTGTATAACAAACATTCCTGACTCTGATTGAACACACAGATGACTAGTGGCATTCCTCCCTGTCTCAAGAACATGAGTGCTTTCTTAATAGCACCCTGTTGAGTAACAAGTGGAATGTAGGCCAAATAAGTGTCTGTGTGTGTGTGCATGCTTTGTAAATATGACTGAAAGACAAACCATTCTAGTTAATAGGAATTGATGAAGTTCCGTCATATTCCAATCTGAATTGGTTAAGTCTAGAGTGAGATGGCAGTTAATAAGTGTCTGTGTGTGTGTGCATGCTTTGTAAATATGACTGAAAGACAAACCATTCTAGTTAATAGGAACTGATGAATTTCCATCATATTCTAATCTGCATTGGTTAAGTCTAGAGTGAGATGGCAGTTACCAGCTAAAAACATCTTTGGGTTCACCAGGTGGACAGGTCCAACGCTTACTGATTGTCCCGTAATAATTCTTTGTGGAATAAATCAATGCCCTGCTTGCAGCACTTGAAGCTGATTTAGGAGTCAGAATGTCTGGGTTTGCAATCACTTCAATCAAGACTACAAGATTCAGGCTATCCACGACTGAAATTAGCCATTAGGAGGCTATCGCTTTGTAGTGAAAGTGTCAAACTTCGAGAGCAATTCACTTATCTCTTAATGACATTCATATCTGTGAGACCTTGGAATTTTACATTAAGAGACACCTGGGAAGAGTGTATGGATTTGCAAAGTTGCTGGAAAGAGAGATGGTGATATTGATACCTTTGCAAGAGAACGAAGTCCAAGTCTTTAGGCTCTCAGTGCTTGCAGTCTTATAGTATGGTTGCAAGACCTGGATGGTAACAAGTGTTCTTAAGCAACGACTGGATGACTTTGGCACAAGGTTTCTCCAGAGAATCCTCTGATACTGCTGGAATGACTTTATGCCAAACAAATCGTTACTTGATGAAACTCGGATGAAATGTACAGCTTGCATTGTTTGAGAATGTCAGCTGGCTAAGATGATATCATGTCCATGCTGCATGTTTCTTTGTTTGTGATCTAGCAGGCAGGCGTTTCAGTATTGCCAACCCCAGCAAATGCAAAAGGCCCAGGATACACACACACACACATCCCCTGGCTATGGCACATACATGGGCTCTTTCAGGACGTTGGATGGACAGGTTGTCTGCCTCTGTGGCTGCTAACCAGGTCTGAGAGTGTCTTGGGAATGTGGATGTACAAACACCCTCACCTGATGTGACCTGACTTTGGGAACGCCACAGGGCTCAAAGGCTGGGATCTTGTGACCTATGCGCAGTGCCTTTTGCTTTTTTCTCCATCTCCTGATAGCTTTTTGTTTTGCATTCTTAATGAATTTCATTTTAGTCATAGCCAGTTGCTACTTGAGTTACTCTGCCTTTACTTTGTTGAAGGATGTTTATATCCCTTTCTTTGAAGTTGTTTGGTGATGAATATGCCATTGAAACCTGTGCATTCAGATGTCATTGAGTTCACATTTGTTTTTCAGCCATGTAATTATTCCTGAATTGCTAATCAGCCTCTAGCATTTATGTACTTCACCAGCTATTCTAAGAAAGGTAGATCAGTGATTGAAAATGATCAGATCTGGACTAAGGTCTACCTTTGGATGGAGTGGAAAATGAGTTATTTATTTCATCGTTTATTTTGTCATATATAACCGGTAACTTTAAAATAAAAATGTATTTTATGGCTTTTTTTTGTTTAATACAAAATGCACTTTTTCTCAAACGTGACCGTGTGGAGAAAACAAATGAACCCTTCTTCTTCTTTTGTGCAATATAAGGGCAGCCGGCATGTTTGTTACATTGCTGCCACCTGCTGCATCAGTCCGTTATAGCAGTACAAAATCCTCTTGATGAGTCCAGTGTCTTTCAAATATTTAAAAAGCCAAAACTTCCCCTTCTCACTTGACCTTATGGCTAAAATAGTTCCTACAGAACGGGCTTTACAATTGATTTCCTTCAGTTTTTACTCTTTAATCGATAAACCATTCTAAACTCACATATTTTGCCTGAATTCTGAAATCATCCTGCATCAATTTTTTTTTTTTTTTTTTTGGTGAATTTCATGGAATGCAGTACAGCCGGTGCACAGGATGTGTGCAAACTCACATAGTGTGATTTAGGAATTTATTATAGGGCAGTAATTTGTAAGCATACATTTTACATGCAATTATTAAGTCACTGTTTTATACCACAAATGTTGTTTTGATAGGTTTTAATGGCTTTAAATGATTTACACATACTTGCATGACATTCCAGTGTATTTCAGAGCTCATTGCAGGTTAAGGAAAGACTTGAAGAATAGTTTTGGCAAGTTCAGTAATATCTGTCCAATGCTATGGCTTTTATAGTAAGTGCGTGTGCTATAGCATGAGGCAGGTATCACTGAAATAAGATCTACATAGACAGATTGTTTTATTACAGTAAGGTTTCCACATACCCCAACATACAAAAAATATAAAATGGGAATTCATGCAATTAGTTCTCTGCAGTGGCCCCGAAATGCCTCTAAATGCTCAAAACCTGTGGCTCCCCACCAGGGGCACTGCCCCTAGACACTGCTTGGGGCCTACGGCGGCCCCCGCGCCCCCAACGATTTTCAGAGTTTTTTTTCTTTGTCCATTCTCATCCCTGCCTCTAGTCTTTAATCTAGTTTTAGGCACCTCAAGCAACAGTTGGTCATAAGACCTTAAGGCTCTGGTTGGGGTATAACAAAAAAGAAACTCGGAAAGGTACACCATGCCAGGCCACTGAGGGCTTTAAAAACAATTGAAAGAAGTTTAAAATCAACACTATAATGGGCTGGAAGCCTGTGAAAAGTGTCCAAAACTGTCATAATGTGATCATACTTTTTCTTTCCCGAAAGAAGACAAGCAGCAGCATTCTGACTAAGCTGAAGGCTGTTTCGAGAAGTCTGATCCAAGCCAACGTACAGAGAGTTACAATAATCTAGTCTACTTGTAACAAGGGAATGGATAACCTTCTCAAGGTCAATTCAAGAGAAGTAGGGCTTGAATAATCAACTAAATAAGGGAATATTCCTTATTTAGCTGGTGTGGCCTGTTCCTGGGTCTATCTAACAACACCCTAGGCTTTTCATTTACTTCACATGAGTCAGATGAGCTTATTTGTTGAATCAGAACTGGAACAAATTGGTTAATTAATTCATTTTCTGTACCCACTTATTCCAATTAAGGGTTATTGGGGGGGCTCGACCCTATCTCAGCAGTCATTAGGTGAGAGACAGGGTACACCCTGATTGGGGCGCCAGTCAATCACAAGGCCATGTGTAGACAGACGAACACATTCCCTTCACACCTCCCATCAATTTAAAATTTCCAGTTCACCTAACCTGCACTTCTTTGTAAGTGGAAGGAAGTCAGAGCACCCAGAAGGAACCCACAGAAAAACTGTGAGAACATGCAGTCTCCACACAGGACCAGGTGGGAAGTGATCCCTGGACCGTCTTGCTGTGAGGCAACAGTGCTAAATACTAAACCACCGTGCTGCTGAAATTTGTTCAAATACAGTAAAATGCATTACAATAACAGATTAAAGAAGGGATCTGTTCTCACGTGGAGTTGTGAAACATTACTATTGAACTAAAGGTGCCTCTTTGGTAAGTGATGAATTGCCTTGAAGACCAAAACAGACCCTCTCTTCTACCTGTATAGCAAAGAGTCTGACATGGAAATATGCAAATGATACGAAGGAGTGTTGATGCGGAAAATGCTGTAACTGTTCTCAGTAATCACAGGTTGACAGCTTCAACACGAACTGAGATGGAAATTGGACCTTAGAAAATTTGTGGAACCATCCTGCCACACCAGTTCTGCTGAACTAGTCACATTTATTTTAGATAGACTCTTAAAAATTCATCAGAGTAATTAGCAATTTAGCCATGCATTTTAAAGAGTTGAAATTGATACTAGATATGCACAGTCAGTCCCCATTGCATCAAAAGAGATGTGAGTTTTGCAGCAAATGGTGGCTGTGATTGCATCACTTTTTTTGGATTAGTGGTATTTTGTTATTGGTACCTTGGCTTATGTTTGTAACACTCAACACAAAAATTGTGGGAATTTGGGGGAAAAAAATCTCCAAGGTTGCACAAAATGTAATGGTTGCTAAAATTTCATTAAACATCCAGATGAGACTAAAAAAAAAATCCATGTGATCATTATTACATTTTGTCAGACTATAAATAACAAAAGATAAATATATAAACAAATTATGCATTAAAAAATTTAGTTTAATAGTTAGAAGTACTTGCTTATTTTGGACTTCTTTTGAAGAGACCAGCTTGTTCTTGCAGGCAGGCATGCTTGTTTGTCTGAGGTAATCTGGCAACGTTGCTGGAGAGATTTGGTTTTGGTCTGGCACCTTCCTGAGTGACCTTGTGTACTGTTTTAAACATTGTTATACAGTATCTCAACCACACTGCTGACTCATTCAGATAAAAGAACACTTACCACAAAAACAGCTTCATTTCCCACAGTGCAGCACAGTATGAAGGGGGAGGGTTGTGTGGTGAGTCGGGATTCACCAAGAAAGACTGACTGTCATGCCATCCTCTGTTGGTTGGAGGAGATGAGGGTGGTTGTTGTTTCTCCATGGCACAGATTTGGACTCTGTGAGTTACAGTTGTATGTAAAACTTTGGGCAGCACTGATGATTTCCATGATTTTCTTTTATAAATCATTGGTTGTTTGGATCAGCAATTTCAGTTAAATATATCATATAGCAGACAAACACAGTGATATTTGAGCAGAGAAATGAAGTTTATAGGATTTACAGAAAGTGTGCAATAATTCTTTAAACAAAATTAGGTAGGTGCATAAATTTGGGCACCCAAACAGAAAGAATACATCAGCATTTAGTAGATCCACCTTTTGCAGAAATAACAGCTTCTAAACACTTCCTATAGCTTCCAATGAGAGTCTGGATTCTGGTTGAATTCTTCTTTACAAAACATCTCCAGTTTAGTCAGGTTTGTTGGTTTCTGAGCATGGACAGCCCGCTTAAAATCACACCACAGATTTTCAATAATATTCAGGTCTGGGGAGTGAGATGGCCATTCCAGAATGTTGTACTTGTTCCTCTGCATGAATGTCTTAGTAGATTTTGAGCAGTGTTTAGGGTTGTTGTCTTGTTGAAAGATCCAGCCCTGGCGTAACTTCAACTTTGTCAATGATTCATGAACATTGTTCTCAAGAATCTACTGCTATTGACTGGAATCCATGTGACCCTCAACTTTAACCAGATTCCCAGTACCTGCACTGGCCACACAGCCAGATAGTAGCAAGTGTTTTTCTTGGAATACTGTGTTCTTTTTCAGTAATGCATACTGCCCCTTGATATGTACAAATAACTCAATTTTAGTTTCATCAGTCCACAGCACACTGGACTGTGCTGCATCCCTGGACAACAAAAACCCCAAATCACCCATACCCAGGCACATGCACTCACCAAGTACATGTGCCTACCCATGAACAGTTTGCAGTGTGCTGGGTAAACATAACAAGGTTGCACTACAAAACATTTAACATAAAATGGCATTTCTTTTGAGCAGATATATAACATTTTTCTCAATTAACATATGAGGTGTACTTTCACCATGTGTACTGACACATGCATGTGCACAAGCACATTTCTTCAGAGCAAACAAAACATAATTTCAGTTTACCTGTGTTTGCAGTAAATACAAAATTAAACAATACAACCAATGAGGTGTACTAACACCTATGCATACTAAACACAAGCATTGGCACTGTTAAATAAGATGATGCTGATACTTACATTTTCCTCTGATTTTCATCATTTGCATATTCATCGAATATACATCTTTAATACATTGTTTTAAATTGAACTGGATTCGTACATTCTTTGACGTTATCATCTAAGTTATTCCATAAGTTAACACCACAACGTGAGATGCATTTGCTTTTTAATGAAGTGCGGTTGCACTGTTTTTTGAAATTTAAATTTCCTCTTAAGTTGTATCCCCTCTCGATCTCCAAATAGTTTTTGGATGTTGCCTGGTAGCAAGTGATGTCTTGCTTTAAACATTATTTGGATGGTTTTGAAGTTCAGCAAGGCCCTGAATTTTAGTCATTTTGACTTTAAAAACAGTAGATTTGTATGATCTCTGTATCCCAAATTCCAAATGCATTTTCCACCACACAACACATGAGACAACCTGTAGCTGTGATTCTGGGAGCGATGAGAGAAAGGCTTCATCAGCCAAACCCTGAGAACAAATGCACCATTGGCTACGAAATGATTATTTTACGTATATAGCATGGTGTCAAGCGGGAAAAAGCGGGACACATTGGCACAATGAATTGTGCAGCAGTGCAGGGATCAAATTCATGCAAGTGTCAAGGTGGCTAAACACTTGGAGGCACTCCCGCTGTGCATAGCTGTAACCTTGATTGCCACAACAGTGAAACTCTTTCATTCTTCCTGTTAACATTTGATGACTTATTTCCAGCCTTTAGTACACGCTGATAAAACACAGGTGCAAATATGAAACTGTAGGGGCACTTTCTGTTTTGTAAACTCTGTCAGTTGAACAGTAAAGTCACAATTTGTGCTCACATATCTGTTGCACTTTATTATGATCATTTGTAAATGACATTTTTTAAATGCAACTATCTGCTTCTCTGCTTGAAATGAAAGCCACTGGTAGTTTCTCATTAGAAACTCAGCTGTTTGCTTCGCTGCTGATAACCTTCTCCACCAGCAGAACTGTCAAGCTGCTGGAATGCAATTATCGAAAAAATTGGGCCCATGAATGTGTCAAAAACAGAAGCTGTGCTGACAGGCTAATACGTTTAACAGTGACGGGGGAACAAACCCTTAAAATTTCACTCAGTCATCACAGACAAAGCATTGTCAGTGTGGAACATCCAAAGTTTCAGTGTTCACCAGTAAGTACATCACTGTGCCAACTGACAGGCAGAAAACATGGTGCAGTAATGTAATCTTTGATAGATGATACAGCAAGTCATCTGAAAGTAACAAAGAGCTGCTGGCAACTTTTTTAAGTTCTTGGGAAACTGGCCAGTCGCATAAAGAAATAGAATATTCAGTAGCGGTCCATTTTCAGGTCGGTCTTGTCTTTCATTGTGTTTCCACTTGTTTGACACTTGGAGATCTGTGCCATTTGTTTTGAGCTGATGGGAAGTGAATTCTGAGAATTGCATGATTGTGAATTTCATTATTACTATCTGAATCTGAAAGGAGGTTATCAGTCCTCTTATAATCCATTGGATAAGAAAAAAATAACAAGCAGGTATACACAATGAATGAATATTAGCGCATACTAGCCATGCAAACAGCTGATCAGATTCTTGTCCACAAACAGAAAATTCTGTGCAAGGTTGCCACTTACAACATGGGAGATCAGTAACATATATCCCTGATGGAACTTTTAAGAGTTGAGGAAAAGGCTCAAACACTTGGATTACTAAAACCAGATAGAATCATTTATTCTGTAATGTGCATGAACCTCCAGCCGTGGTTATGGAGTCTGGTCCGAAGGAGAGAAAGAGGAAATATCAGGATATGTTGTGATTCCGCTGCTGTCTTTTTCTCCTGATGCAGAAAATTGTGGGGCACAACATGAATGGCATAATACATGTCTACAGTCAGATCGACTATTTTGAGCAACACTTGCAAACACACGTCTTTCTCTTTTCTTTTTCTTTAACATGTAAAAGTGAGGATACACCAATCAGAATGATTCTTTGCTCAATGGAATCCTTCATATAAATATACCCAATGTTCTGGATCATCTATAAAGCCTTGGTCCCACCAAGTAATGAAGCCATGAATAATGAGCCACGTATGGATTTGTCAGAAATGTCAGTGATTATTCGAATAATGATCCACATATAAATCTGTCACGTATCCGGTGCGAAGAAGCCTCTATGTCCCTTCTAAGTACCTCGCATGTGCCAGGTATCAGCCTCTAATGAGCCACTACTGACCTGTCATTTGAGCCCTGTCTATCCTCGAATGGCTCATGTTGCCACATATGATCCATGTAGCGCCATGTAACACGATGTTGGTGCACGTTTAGGCATGAGTTTGGTCCAAACCTCCACCCCTCCCACACTAGGTCCCTTTAAAGTGTAGGTTTTCAGTTCACAACATCCATTCAAGATGTCACATTTTTTTAACGCAGTCCAAAAAAGGCACTCCTGCACAGTCCGGCAGTGTGCACATCTGTGCGTCAGGCTGCAGTTCACCTGTGTTACAGAGTCATTAAATGCAGCAGTTCTACGTTGCACCCAGTGCCAAGTTGAAAAAATGATGAAAGAAAAAGAACTACTGTGGAGAGGTTTCTCTGACACCCCCCCCCCCCCCCCCCCCCCAAAAAAAAAACAAACACCACAATGAGGTGGCCGCTTTAATTATATGCACCCGTACCTGTGATCCACACAGGTGCGGGACAGTCTCCTCTTTCTCTCATTGGCTTTATTTCTTCCATGGCTTTACAGTCATTTTGACACTGGTGATCCAACTTTTAGCTTTGTGATTGTTCGTTTTTGTCTGCAAAATCACTCTTTTGGCGCTCGCGTTCTGCGTTAATGATCATCCTCATTTTGACACCGGTGATCCAGCTTTTAACTTTGTGTTTGTCTGATATTGTCTGCAAAATCACTCTTATGCCCGCTCGCATTCTGCGTAAATGCTCGTCTTCATTTTGACACCGATGATCCAACTTTTAACTTTGTGTTCGTTACTGTCTGCAGAAACGCTCTTTTGCACGCTGGTATTCTGCGTAAATGCTCGTATTGAGTGCGAGTCATTGTGCCAGTGCATACACAGTGGAGCTCATCTGATCCATAATATCAAGATGTTAAATCTATCATAAACATACTGCTTATAAAGAAGGAATGAATGTGCAACTGTTTTACCATGCTGTTACAACATAAACATCTGTAATGGTTCTCTCTGATTCCAGAAGCGATTAGAGGTGTTTTCAACATCCAAACTGTGACATAAAATGTTTAATTCACTACAAAATAATTATTTTATATACAGCGTCCGGCACACAAAGCAGGTGGGATTGTCACAGCGAAGTGCGCGAGAGGGCGGAGCCTGTACAAAATAGCCTGTCCTGTCCTTGTAGCCACCAGGTGCTCAGATAATGGGCTTCTAATAGGATGAATAATGAACCACACACCATCTTTTTTTTGCTATGAGAGGGTTTATTCAACTATCATGGGAGAATGGTGACTCTGAGAGGCTGTTAGAGGAAGTATATTCGGTTAATGAAGCTCATCTCTGAGCGTGGCACTAATTTCAGGATGTTCAAATTTAGCAACAACAGCGTGGGACAGTTTGTGTGAGCGTTACTACAAGTACTAACAAGAATTGTAGATGCATGTTTATGGTGAGGACAAGGCTGCTAAAAACCCATTATCCCAGCACCTGGCAGCTACGAGGACCAGACAGGTTATTTTGGACAGGCTCAGCCCTCTTGTGCACAATTCCACCTGCTTTGTGCGCCAGATGCTGTATATAAAATAATTATTTTGTAGCAGATTAATCATCTTCTGTCAGTTTGGATGTTGATAACACCTTTAATCGCTTCTGGAATCACAGAGAAATGTTTCATCTGGACCCTTTTTGTCCCCTCTCTCTCCTGCTCCATGAAGTGGAGAACGTATTTTGGAACAGCTTAAAAGGTAACTATTTTTTATTGTAATGGCTTGGTAAAACAGTTGCGTGTTCATTCCTTCTTTATGAGCTGCAGTAAAAGTATGTTTGATAGATTTAACATCTTGTTATAATGGATCAGATGAGCAATGACTCATGCTCAAAAAGAGCATTTACGCAAAACGCCAGCTCGAAAAAGAGTCAAGTATTTGCAGTCAATAATGCCTGAACACAAAGTTCAAAGTTGGATCGCGGTGTCAAAAGTGTGTTTAAAACCACGGATGGAAAGGAAGCCAGCGAGTAGGAGCGCAAAGGTGACTTGTCCAAGAATGCAGAACGGCAGCGCATGCAAAAGAGTGATTTCAGACATTAACGGACGAACACAAAGTTCAAAGTTGGATCACGGTGTCAAAATGCCTGTTAAGCCGCAGAGGAAATAAATTCAGCAAGAGGAAGCACTGAGGTGACTGTCCAGGAACGTGTGGCTCAGTTCTAGCTGGTCTTGTGAATTTAATGACTCTGTGAACAGCAGCCTGGCGCACACCCGACTGACTGTACTAGAGCGTATATTTTTGGACTGCCTTTAAAAAATGTGACAACATCTTGAATGGATGGTGTGAATTGAAAACCCACTCTTAAAGGGACCAAGTGTGGGAGGGCTGGAGGTTTGGACCAAACCCATGCCAAACGTGCACCAGTGACGCATTATCATGATGCTACATGGATCATACGCGGCTTGACGTGGATCATATGCGGCGACACGAGCCATTTGAGGCTGGACGGGGCTCAAATGACAGGTCAGTTGTGGCTCACTACCTGGCACGTGTGAGGTACTTAGAGGCACAATGAGGCTTCTTCATAATGGATACGTAATAGATGAAAATGCGGATCATTCATCAAATAATCGCTGACACACCCATGTGTGGCTCATTATTCATGGATTATTATTCGGTGGGACCGAAACTTTAGAGAGATTTATTTAATATCAGATTTCCACTGAGACTGTCTGGTCTTCTAGTGGGAATGATAAACTTGGGTATCATCTGCATAGCATAGTAGCAATGGGAGAAGTTATGCAAGTGGATAATCAGACCCAGGGAGATTGTGTATATAGCAAAGTGAAGGGCCCCTAACACCCCTGTGAAGAGGATGTGAGATGCGGGCAGCTGTCAAAGTCCACAATATGTTAAGTGAATGCCCAGTGAGGTGTGACTGAAAAGATAAATGCACTTTGCCTGAGAGGCCTGTGTTTGAGAGTACAAACAGTAGTATGTGATAGTTAACTGTTTTGAAAGGATTTAAGTCAAGCAGGATATACACTGAAGATTGAGCTGCCACTCTTGCAGTTTAAGGCCACTGTCACAGACAGCAGAGTCTTTTCAATGTGGTGGCCCCTTTTAAAGCCTGATTGATCTGAATCTGGAAGGTTATTTTGTGAGAACAAATATGTAACCTGTTTAGCTTTGGATAGGAATGAAGTAGGCCAGACTGGCCAACAGTTCTCAACCTGAGTAGGTTTGACAGAAGGCTTTTTAAGCAGAGCTGTTGCCTGGGCTGAATTAAAAGTGGTCTGAAATGTACCAGAAGCCAGAAAAGCATTTATCACGGGTGATTGCTGGAGATATGGCTTGAAGAAGAGTGGCAGGAATGGAGTCCAGTGGGCATGTAGTAAGATGCCTACATGTCAGGAGTACCTGGCTCTCAGAGGATTGAATTCCAGAAATGATGTGGAACAAACTGGAGACAGCAGAGAAGTACACAATAGGACTGCTGCATTTAACACAATTAAAATGTGTAAAATCCCAAGGATTTGGCCTCCATCCAGATGTACTCCAAAATGAGAATTTTTGTTCTAAGATATTTTCTAAAACAGTGCTTGAGTAATGTTTGAGACAAAGTCAAGCAAATCAGAGTTGTTTCTATGAGTTGGTTCTCTCATTGTACCTGTTAGATGATTTGACACCAGTGTAAACATCAAAAACATTTTGTACACAGAGAGATGTTCAAGTCATGTCTCCAATTTGCTGATGAAACCTTTGTCTAAAATCCATTCCTTACAGATAACTACCCTGTGAGTGGCTCTGATGGAAAGACTGAGTCAGTGGCAAACCTTCAACCACAGCAGTCACTCAGCTCACTACAGTCCAGCTCTCCTGGTCCCAAACGCTCTGGGAATACACTGAGAAAATGGCTGACCAGTCCAGTCCGTCGCCTCAGTCACAGCAGCTCCATCAAGAAACTTCCCAACAACAAGCAAAAGAAATCTGGTAATCTTCAAGCTGAATCTTATACTCCCATCACACTAGAGCATGAATGAGCCCGAATGCTGTACGAAAGAGGATTTGAGCCACATTCAGGCAAATTCAAGCTGCATTCGAACTCCTCGTACAGCAGTCTTGCAGTAGTCGGCACATTCGTGCCAGAGCACATGCACTGTACACTCATGATGCGCTCATGTTGGAAAACAATTGAACGGCAGTCAAGGTGCAGTCATGCCACAATCGGACTGCAGTCGTAATATTTGTACGACAATTCGTACGCAGTTGAAGCATTCGGAGCTCTTTCAAGGGGCTATGGGAATTGATCGAGCATGTAGAGTCCTGGCCGAATCTCGCAATTGCGCCTCAGTTCATGGTTTAGATGTCATTCGACATCCAGCAGTGGGACATGGCAGGTTTTCAAAAGTTCGGACCACGGTGCTTGCTCTGCCACACACCTCCCCTTGTTTGCCTTCCACCCACACCTCGGGTGACATGTATGGCATTGGAGTTGCATTCTGCATATTCCTGCTGCATTCAGCAATGTGGGGTTTCGTGCTGTGCTCTTTTACTGTGTCTTTTTATTTTGTTTTCATTTTGTCGTGTTACGTGCTGTGTTGTCTGCATTCGACCTGCACTCTGGGTATTCGACCTGGATTCGGAAGCTGCTGCACTCCAAATGTGCGCGAATCATTTGAGGCAGCTTAGACACACATTCTGGGTATTCATACGGCATTCGTACACGGCTGTACAAATGTCTGTCCCTCATGAATGTGGCTCAAATGTTGGCTGTTTTTCCCATTTGGGCTGATTTCGTGTTTCATTCGTGCTAAGTGTGACAGAGTCATAATGTATGCCAGGTAGGTATTTTTGTGACAAATTCTTCGTGTGTTAAGAAAATGTCATCAGCAGTGACAGAATAATGAGGCATTAG
This sequence comes from Thalassophryne amazonica, assembly GCF_902500255.1. Lineage (NCBI taxonomy): Eukaryota > Metazoa > Chordata > Actinopteri > Batrachoidiformes > Batrachoididae > Thalassophryne > Thalassophryne amazonica. The sequence continues at coordinate 76,154,702 of NC_047116.1, read as the reverse complement.
GAATGCTTGAGGACGCCTGTCGCTGACTTGTTCCAAAGTGATTTGAAGCAGTCTGCATGGGTGGAGTGTAAAGTGACTGCATCACAGCCTTGTCAATGCGGAAATGTTATTTTCTCTAAATTATGTTTTTCTTTGTTGTTTTCAAAAAGTGTTTAAGAAATATCTCCATCTACGCAAAGCTGCTGAAAACGCTGTGGTACATATGCAAGGCCTGTGTGTAATGATGTAATGCTTCCACAAAAAGGGAGAAGATTACATGGAGCATGCGCATGAGCAACCGATGCAAGGAGCAGTAACCTGCTTATTTTGCTCAGTTGATTCAGACTTTCTTGGGCAAACACAACACTCCAGTGATTCGTCAGGCTTTGAATGCTCCTGATATGGCTCTCTCTGATATGCTTCCATCAATGGTAGAACCGCTGGGAGAAGTGTGTGTGTGTGTGTGTGTGTGTGTGTGTGTGTGTGTGTGTGTGTGTGTGTGTGTGTGTGTGTGTGTGTGTGTGTGTGTGTGTGTGTGTGTGTGTGTGTGTGTGACAGTAAGGAGCCTGATGAATCACAGAAGTGTTGTGTTTGTCCAGGAAAGCCTGAATTAGCTGATCAGAATGAGTGGCTGCAGGACTTCCAGACACAGTTGCTTCTCCTCTGCTCTCAGTGGCTTCGGCACAACTTTCCCTGACCCTCTCCGCATCCCAAAATTCAGTGCAATGTACTGAGCCTATGCTAATCCTCAGTCTTCCGCACTGCTTGCAAGTTGACATGACAGTCATCCATGGCGAAAGTCTGCATTCTGTTAATCACTTGGTCATTTCAGTTTGTGGATGGCCTCAAGTCATCATGTAACAGAAAATGAGAATCCGACTGCTGCTCAAAACACGTCTTAATTCCAAGGCTTCCTGTTTGTGACTGATATGCTCTGCGGACGAGGAAAAAATTCACGCTTGTGCAAAAAGGTTCCCTACACCTCCGCACCAAATGACAACTCGTATTCTTCATTTGGTTACGTGAGATAAATTATGGTCAGATACTTTTGGGATGCACCTCGTATTTATCTGACTGACATTTATGACTTTTATGATGGCTTTTATTATTTTAATTGTTGGCTATTTATTGCATTTTGTGGATATATGTTTGTTATACAGACTTTTATTGCCACTATTGGCTTGGATGATGTGAAACAAAGTTCATTGTAATTTTTTTTAAACATCAGTATATTATCTTTTGAAAATCCACTTTACTTTTTGACAGGACCAGGAGCAGGGAAGGAGGAGAACAGGAAGAGCATTGACCTGGGACAGCCAGAATTTAGCCTTCATGATGACATCACTGATGAGGTAAGAAATCAGATTCAAATCTACTGCATCGCTATCACTTTTTGATGGGATTTTAGAAAACATTTTGCTTGAGCATAATGTGTGTCACCTTTCAAAATTCCCAGTGTCTTCTGAAGGTATTGAGGCACCAAGGCCAGTTAATTTGCTTTTGATTGAGAATATTTGTGTCCAAGATCAAGAGATCATTATGAGAAGTTACAGCCCACTCCTCCTGCTCCTATTCACTGCTAATTAAATAAGTCAGATGTGCTCAGCCAGTTAAGAGCCGGAAATCACCAGACTTGACTTTTCAACTGTTTTTGCAGCAGGTAGACATGGGTTATATTCAAATATAGATACTACCTTAGGGTATATTGGTAGACAAAAAGTAGTACCTTCAATCCAGGTGTATGAGTCGTAGTGTGGTGTTTCCCCCAGAATTTTAACACATTACTATATAGTAGCAGGCGTCTGTAATTTTAGAGCCAAACTATCCAAAAACTTCACTGAAGTGAATTTTCAGTAATGTACAGAAGAAATATCAGCACAAATAGATAACGTACTCATAAAATAACTAAACTAAGACCAATCCCAGTGTTATGCACAATATATCATATACAAATTCTCACATGGAATATGCACACTTAAAAAAATAACAAAACTAATACTTTGTGAGACAAAGTGCAATATGAGTATGTATAAGACTAGAAGAAACCTTAATATCAATAAACATGCACATAAATCACCAATAATTAAAACTGAATTCTTCAAGAGGCCTCATAACTCTGTGTCACATTCGTGCTTACAGAGAAGCAGAAGAAATAAAACATGCCATAGTACAAGTTGCACCAGCTAAAAAAACAGATCTCCCGTGAAGAGGAAAAGCTGATATATAATTCACACCTTTTTTTCTGTATTATCAGCGCTTTAATTTGGCGGGAGGGTTGCGCATTGTTGTAGTGCACTCTGTTATTGTCATTTATTCTTTTATTATTATTATTAGAGTTGAAATCTGTAAAAGAGCAACTCAGTTAGCACAAAAGAATGATCACGCAAGAGATTGAATTTCATTTCCTCATCAGGAGAGAACAAACGAGCGAGTCCCTTCGTCAAGAACCGTCATCTGCTCTGAAGGCCCCGCCCATTTGCTTCTCCTTTTTATTGAATATAGTTACATAAAAGCATATAGGAATGACAATATCACAAAACAATGGAAAGACACAAAGTCTGGTCTCACGTTGATAAGAAAACTGTTATGGCTTTGAGCCCTCAGTCTCCTAGGCTTCCCATAATGTCCAGCCCTGAACCAGTGTGCCGGTCACACCGCTCTTCCCTCAAGGCTGAACCGTTAATTAAAGATGCACATCTGCGCTTAGCAAAAACATAATTCTAGCAAAACAGTCTGCACATTCTAGCAAAACAGTCTGCGCATTCACTAAGCCAAAGATCATCTGCTCACTTTCTCATGTGACAGTTTTAATGATTACTTGAACAGTTCAGTGTATATGATTGCTTTGACAATGAGTAATTAGTTAAAGGAATAATGGTACATGAACTCTCACACATGCATATATGTATATATGAAAAATAGAGAACAGAATCAAAGACACGATCACAGAGTACATCAAAGTGAAGCCATTAACAATCAAAGTAAAGACATTAATATTTGATAATCACATTGCTAATATATAGAAAATCCTGTCAGTTAGTTTGTTGTTTAGTGCTTTGACTTTTGTAAAATTCATACACAAATAAGTATAATTTTTATTATTAGTAATATATGTGTGGTTTTTCAGGATATAAGTTGCACAACAGTATAACCTGTTGAACCTTCCAAGCTATGGAGCTAAATCCAGGCCAAAAGTTTTGTAATCTGAAAATAAAAAAAGATTGAAAAAATACATTTTGAAACTGAAAATTCAATGTTTGTTCTTGAATTTTATAATAATTTAAAAAGTATTATCAAAATAAAAATAAGTGTAAGATGTATATTTTTCATTGTAAATAAATTTTTGATTCAGCTCTAATTTTTTTGATCAAATAATTTATTTTCATTCATATTTCTTTTTTCACCTTCAGATCTTTTTTTCGCTTTGAGATCTTATTTTTTCAGTTTCAAACCTTTGGCCCTGTTCTGGCGTGGGAGGGCATGGCTTCGATTGAGAGGGGCGTGGAATTGTGAGTGACAGCAGAGCAATCAGTCCTCACATGATGTTGCTTTCAGGAAACGTGGGTACTTTGATAGATAATGACTTAAATCTTTCTCTCCACTGGATTGTCTTGATACCTGTAAATAAAGTGAGGCAAGGCCATACAATAATTATGTAAAACCCCAACGGTCAAAACGACCCCCTGTGAGCAAGCACTTGGCTACAGTGGGAAGGAAAAACTCCCTTTTAACAGGAAGAAACCTCCAGCAGAACCAGGCTCAGGGAGGGGCAGTCTTCTGCTGGGACTGGTTGGGGCTGAGGGAGAGAACCAGGAAAAGACATGCTGTGGAGGGGAGCAGAGATCGATCACTAATGATTAAATGCAGAGTGGTGCATACAGAGCAAAAAGAGAAAGAAACAGTGCATCATGGAACCCCCCAGCAGTCTACGTCTATAGCAGCATAACTAAGGGATGGTTCAGGGTCACCCGATCCAGCCCTAACTATAAGCTTTAGCAAAAAGGAAAGTTTTAAGCCTAATCTTAAAAGTAGAGAGGGTGTCTGTCTCCCTGATCTGAATTGGGAGCTGGTTCCACAGGAGAGGAGCCTGAAAGCTGAAGGCTCTGCCTCCCATTCTACTCTTACAAACCCTAGGAACTACAAGTAAGCCTGCAGTCTGAGAGCGAAGCGCTCTATTGGGGTGATATGGTACTACGAGGTCCCTAAGATAAGATGGGACCTGATTATTCAAAACCTTATAAGTAAGAAGAAGAATTTTAAATTCTATTCTAGAATTAACAGGAAGCCAATGAAGAGAGGCCAATATGGGTGAGATATGCTCTCTCCTTCTAGTCCCCGTCAGTCTAAATCAGGCTTCTCAATATAAAAATTTCTAAAATGATCTTCCTTAAACTCAACTGAAAAGAAATCTCACCACTTGATATAAATTCATAAAAAATATAAAATCCAAGATGATGGGTTGCATAAGTAATCAGCCCCTTTGGTATAATACCTGTAAATAATCAGGTTTATTGCCAGTTTTCTTCAGACAAGTCAGGAGATGGACACATGAACATTTCCAAGTCACTGAATATGTCTTGAACTTTATTTACATCAGTTATGTAGAAATACAAACAATATGGCACTCTATGGTAAAGCTGTGTGGAGTAATGTATTGTCCATATACATTTTTTTGTATATTACAGCAACATTTTGCATAAATAGTTTGTTTTCTAGGTAGGCAGGGGTACTAAAAGGTCATTGGATTATAATTGTAGTATATTTTTTAGTTGATGGCATGTCATCGGGTTGTAAAGGGTTATATTTTCCTTGATCAATATTTACACAAGGGACAGCAATTGTTACTCCATGCTGCTGTGAACAGTTAAAGTTCCCGTTTTTGATGTGAATGTTAACTTTTTATTTCACACATACAAACAGGTGGGGGGGGCATCTGTGCTCTATTAACTATAAATTAGACATTGTGTCTTTCACTACGTCAAAAACAGCAGAACCTTCAGCTTAATATATCTTTATTTTTGTTTAGCGTACACTGTGCTGTAGTAACATTTCCTGTTTGACCATTTTAAACATACATTTTAAAATATAAAAGCCCTACCACTTCATACAGATTGAAAGTACTGCTCCAGGGCCATCTTATTAATTTCATTCCATTTTCTTCCGCTTTATCCGGAGTCAGGTCGTGGGGGCAGCAGCTCAAGCAAAGCCGGCCAGACTTCCCGTTCCACACACACCTCCCCCAGGTCCTCCAGCCAGCCGATAGACGTAGTCCCTCCAGCGTGTCCTGGGTCTTCCTTGGGGCCTCCTCCTGATGGGACGTGTTCGGAACACCTCTCCAGTGAGGCGTCCAGGGGGCATCCGAAAAAGATGCCCGGCCACCTCAGCTGGCTCCTTTTGACGTGGAGGAGCAACGGCTCAACTCCGAGCTCCTCCCGAGTGACCGAGCTCCTCACCCTGTCTCTAAGGGAGCACCCAGCCACCCTGCAGAGGAAACTCATCTCGGCCGCTTGTACTCGCGATCTCGTTCTTGTGGTCATGAGCCAAATCTCATGACCATAGGTGAGGGTCGGAACGTAGATCGATCAGTAAATATAGAGCTTTGCCCCCTACTCAGCTCTCTCTTCACCATGACGGTCCGATACAGCGACTGGATCACTGCAGATGCTGCACGGATCCGTCTGTCGAGCTCGCGCTCCATCCGTCCCTCACTCGTGAACAAGAACCCAAGATACTTAAACTCCTCCACTTGAGGCAAGGACACTCCACCGACCTGAGAGGGCAAGGCACCTTTTTCCGGTTGAGAACCATGGCCTCGGATTTGGAGTTGCTGGTTTTCATCACGGACGCTTCACACTCGGCTGCAAACCGCCCCAGTGACCCCTGAAGGTCCTGATTTGATGAAGCCAATAGAACCACATTGTCCACAAACAGCAGAGATGAGATTCTGTGGTTCCCAAACCGGACCCCCTCTACACCCTGGCTGCGCCTATAAATTCTGTCCATAAAGATAATGTACAAAACCGGTGACAAAGGGCAGCCCTGGCGGAGGCCAACGTGCACTGTAAACAGGTTTGACTTACTACCGGCAATGTGAACCAAGCTCCTGCTGTGGTTGTACAGGGACCGGATAGCCCTTAGCAAAGGACCCCGTACTCCCGGAGCACCCCCCACAGGGTGCCCTGAGGGACACGGTCGAACGCCTTCTCCAGATCCACAAAGCACATGTGGACTGGTTGGGTGAACTCCCATGAACCCTCGAGCACCCGATGGAGTGTGTAGAGCTGGTCCAGTGTGCCGTGACCAGGACGAAAACCACACTGCTCCTCCTGAATCCGAGGTTTGACTATTGGTCGAATTCTCCTCTCCATTACTCTGGAATAGACCTTACCGGGGAGGCTGAGGAGTGTGATCCCCCTGTAGTTGGAACACACCCGCCGGTCCCCCTTCTTAAACAGAGGGACCACCACCCCGGTCTGCCATTCCAGGGGCACTGTCACTGACTGCCACGCGATGTTGCAGAGGCGTGTCAACCAAGACAATCCCACAACATCCAGAGACTTAAGGTACTCAAGACGGATTTCATCTACCCCAGGGGCTCTGCCACCGAGGAGCTTTCTTACCACCTTGGTGACTTCAGCCTGGGTAATGGATGTGTCTGCCTCTGAGTCCCCAGTCTCTGCTTCCTCTTCAGAAGACGTGACGATGGGATCGAGGAGATCCTTGAAGTATTCCTTCCATCCCCAGTCAGGGTCATCAGCTTCCCACCCGCATCGTAGATCGTGCCGGTGGACAGCTGCTTCCGCCTCCAGAGGCATCAGACGGTTTGCCAGAATTTCCTCGAGGCCGACCGATAGCCCTCCTCCATGGCCTCCCCAAACTCCTCCCAGACCTGAGTTTTTGCCTCTGCGACCGCACGGGCTGCAGCACACTTGGCCTGCCAATACCTGTCAGCTGCCTCCGGGGTCCCACTTACCAACAAAGACAAGTAGGACTCCTTCAGCTTGATGGCATCCCTTACTTCCGGCGTCCACCACCGGCTTTGGGGCTTGCCGCCGCAACAGGCAACAGAGACCTTGTGACCACAGCTATGAGCAGCCGCATCGACAATGGAGGTGGAGAACATGGTCCACTCGGACTCCATGTCTCCAACCTCCCCCGGGATCTGGGAGAAGCTCTCCCAGAGGTGGGATTTGAAGACCTTGCCGACACAGGGTTCTGCCAGTTGTTTTCAGCAAACCCTCACGATACGTTTGGGCCTGCCAGGTCTGACCGGCTTCCTCCCCTCCCAGCGGATCCAACTCACCACCAGGTGGTGATCGGTTGACAGCTCAGCCCCTTTCTTCACCTGAGTGTCCAAGACATGTGGCCGAAGGTCAGATGATACGACTACAAAGTCGATCATCGACCTCCGGCTCAGGGTGTCCTGGTGCCACGTGCACTTATGGACATCCTTGTGCTCGAACATGGTGTTCGTGATGAACAACCTGTGACTAACACAGAAGTCCAACAACTGAACACCACTCGGGTTCAGATCAGGGACGCTGTGCTTCCCGATCACCCTCCTCCAGGTCTCACTGTCGGCGCCCATGTGGGCATTGAAATCCCCCAGGAGAACAATGGAGTCCCCAGTCAGAGCACTATCTAGTACCCCTCCCAGGGACTCCAAAACGGTCAGGTACTCTGCACTGCCACCCTGCCCGTAGGCCAAGACAACAGTGAGAGACCTGTCCCTGATCCGAAGGTGCAGGGATGCAACCCTCTCATTCACTGGAGTGAACTCCAACACATGGCGACTGAGCTGGGGAGCAATAAGCAATGCTACCCCAGCTCTCCGCCTCTCCTCGTGGGCAATGCCAGAAAAGTGGAGCGTCCAGCCCCTCTCCAGGAGTTGGGTACCAGAGCCCAAGCTCTGCGTGGAGGTGAGCCGACTATCTCTAGTCGGTATCTCTCAACCTCCCGCACCACATATTGTAATAAACAATGTGTTCCAGAATTCACCCAAACATTTCACCAACTTCACTGAAATACGGTTATGATAACGCTTGGTCATTTCACTCTTTGAAGTATCAGTTGTTATTCAGTTTTAATTTATTTATACAGTGCCAAACCACAACATAAGTCATCTCATGGTGCTTCAAACCAGCAGGATTTAAACCTTACACAACCTGTGAGCAAGCACACTGGCGACAGTGGTTAGGAAAAACTTCTGTATTTTTTTAACTATGAATAGAAACAAGAGTTAACGTATGTAACTATGGCTGTATAAATTCCGGATGACTGCCAGAGGGAGGTACTTAGCACCTGAATTATTCCACTTGCATATGCGCAGAGGTAGAGTCTCATACCAATAAGGTCACATTAGTGGGTGTGGGCTGGGTGATATCAACCAATAGTATATGAAACTGTCACCCGGCATTCATTTCTTGTGGAATCTCCTAGACTCCGAGTGACAACCAACTCTGACAGTCATCCAGAATTCATAGAACCATAGTTACATACGTAACTCTCATTCTGTTTCATTCCTCCTGATTGCCAGAGGGCGGTGCTTAGCACCTGGATGACCTCATACCAAAAAAGTCATAAGCAATCTGCACTTACGAACCTCAGTTGCAGTTTTGAAGAGGCCAAAAATACAACCGTCGCAGGTGAAGTGCAGCCACATTAACTCTGTAAAAGCGGGTGAAAGTACAGGAGGAAGCCAGCGTTGCTGCAGCACAAATGTCGGTCAGTCGAACACCTCTCAGGGCAGCACAGGAAGTGGGACCTGCCCATGTTGAATGACATCTCACTGGAGGAGGTTGACTGTCACCATTCCTGTAAGCTTGCAATATAGTGTCAACAATCCACTGTGACAGTCTTTGCTTGGACGATGCGCAGCCCTTCCTGTGCACCTCCTAGCAGACAAACAGAGCATCAGTTCTGCAGAACTCAGCAGTCAATTCAACGTAACGTCTAAGTGCACAAACACAACACAACAGACTAGAATTAGTATCTGCACCAGACTGTGGGGAAAAGACAGCCAAGGTCACAGGCTGGTTAGCATGAATGGCCAAACCTGTCATTGATCAAAAGGAACGGTTAGGTCACACAGTAACCCCCGACCCATCAGAATTCCAGCGCACGCAGCTTTCAGTGATTGACAAGGCATGGAGCTTGCCAACATGCTTTGTGGATGAAACTGTAAGAAAATTGTAACAGACAACCATCTGAGGCAACCACCCCCCTCAGTAACTCAAATGGTGAAGAGCATAAAACCTCTAGCACCAATGGAAGATCCCAGAATGGCACAGGTACCACCCTCAGAGGCCAAAGCCGGAGAGCACCTCTTAAAAAAATGACATGTATGGGAGTGTGACCCTATTGAGTGACCATCCACCATAAGCGGAGTTCTCCTCTTTCCATGACAAAAACTCCTCTAACAGTGGAATGTGCCGTTCATTTCTAAACTGGACGCTGTCTTGATCCGGTATGTCGTCTGACTAGCACAGGAATTGTGGAAGACGTGGACATCAGCACTTTTTCGGCACATTGAGACAGACGTGCAGAGGAACTCTGCGTGTCGCGGCAGAGCCGCATGGCACAAAGCACTGCCGTGATGAAGCCTCACATGACATGTTGGGGCATGTCCAGCTCATGCACAATTTCTCGGATACTCACATGACTGAAAAGCAACCGGAAGCCATCTGAAAGCCACCTGAAAGCCGTCCTGTGAGACCAACAAGGAGGTGGTTTTGTCCCGCGCCATGAGCGGCATGGTGGCGCAATCCTCCGCTTCTCTTTCCATGAAAAAAAACTCCTGTAACAGTAGAATGTGCCGAAAAAGTGCTGATGTCCACGCCTTCTGCCTTTTTTGTGAAAGTTAGACGACGTCCCGGATCAACAAAGCCTTCACGTTGGAAATGATCTGGTTGTTTGAGTGGGGTTTGAGCCTGTCCATTGGCGCTCAGAGCGCGCCGCGCTCTCAGACACTGTGGGCGGTCTTTAAACCGGCTGGAGCACTCCTTAATCTGTGTAATCCCCATAAAATCGTCGCTGAAAGCCATCTAAATTTTCCGAATGGTGTCCAGCTGGAGGTCTCTCACAGTTTCTGAAAAAATTTGATGCAGCAAAGCTCCAAATCGTTCAGACATTTATTCGCAATAAAAATCCGACAAGAGGGGTGGACCACTGCTCACACAAAGCCTGCTCACAGGCGAATGACACAACCGACAGGCGTGAAAAAACTCACGCATGCGCACGAAGGTTCAAGCTTGGCTGATGCAATCACACGTAATTCAAATCCATATGGTTTTTGCAAAAAATAAAAAGGTCCGATATTTTTTGGACAGACCTTGTAGCTGTCTCCCTCACCACATTTCACCACACACTCTTAACATACTCTTGCTTTTAAATGAACCCAACACTGTTTCTCTTTCTGTCCACACCATGATATAACAACGTGAACCCACTGCCTATGCTCCTGCTCGTACTTCCCTTCCACTTGGTCTCTTGCACACATAATACCTTTCTTCTTCTGATCTTTTTTCTCTCTATCATGTCAGCCAGCTCTCTCCCTTTACCAGTCATACTGCCAACATTCAAAGTCCCCAACTCTCACTTCCACCCTTCACTTTTCCTCTTCTCCCGCTGTCTGTGGACATGTTCTCCTCTTGTTCTTCACCCAGCAGTAGCTCAATTTCTGCCAGAACCCTGTTGGGCAATGGTACCGGTGGGGGTTGTTGTTGACCCAGGCCTCGACCGATCCAGTATGGAAATTCGATTTGTACTCTGCATGTTTGGGGTGGCTTGTTTTACACTGGATGTCCTTCCTGAAGCAGCCCTACTGGCTTGGGAGCGTACTGGCTGCACACCCCATGTGGCTGAGATTTGAAAAACTTTAAGGTTAACACCCTGCCTCCTTCTACCCTCCTCATTTATCTGGGTTTGGGACTGGCACTAGGAATGTAGTGGCTGCAGACCCCATGTGGCTGACTTGCTGTATTGTATCAAATTATGAATTTATATTTCAGTGCTACATGCAGCACAGGTTCTGTACATGCACTAGCATGCATGCTGCTTGTCATTTAAACACTTTTATTGTAAAGGCCACTTTTTACTCTCACGCTGTGGACGTACGTGCCAGGGTAACAGATGGTTTCATGTCTAATTGTGTCCATGAAGATTCTCATTCATCCAAGTCATCGCATCCAAATTGTCACCTGGGCTTGTTTTGTTCCTTGAAAATATTTCACCCTCCATTCAGAAAGGCTTCTTCAATTCTTTTCTGAAACGCCAGTTGCATTGATAGTAGAACTGGGGGCAGTTCTATGTGCAGTCAAAGAGTACAGCATGGAAGAAGCCCAGAAGAAGGAGCTAGGTGATTTCAGCACATTATTGTATTCATGCCTGAGTTCAGTCTGTGCTGAAATTCACCCACAGTTCTTGATATTTGATTGTGGTTCATATCTGTCGTGTAGCAGAGATGATAAGCTATGCCACGCTAGCTGAGGTGCACGTCCACACATCAAAAGCCTCTGAGTCATTTGATGACTCATAATCACCCTCTGCGCACTGGCCAGAAGCGACCTTCAGATGCCAACACAACAAAAAATGCAAAATATGTTACCTGATAAGTGAGTCTGATAACACTGATCTTTGATTATATATTCTGAAATTATCTCATCTTCATTGTTTCCTCAGAGGGTGCAGACTAAGGATGGGAACATCCTCTCTAAGTCATCTGGGATGCAGAGTGGTGGTGAGGAGGAGCAGGATGAGGAGACGCACACACCTCTGCCCCCACCCATGGAGATCATCAAGGACCCTTCAGCTCAGGATGACAAGGTGGGAGCAGAAGGTTGACAGGAGAATTGCTTCCTCCTGGTTTTTGGGCTTTGGGAACTGAAAGCTGATTACTCAGATTAGTGTGCTGAACCTGACCTCTGCTTAAAAACTTTATTTGAACAGTTAGTTTCAGTGCACTCGCACACATTTGCACTTTTTAAACTTTCTTGTGATTTTCACTTATTTTTTGCTGTGTACATTTTTTTTTAAGTTTGAGGTTGGTTTCAGTACTAATTTTAATTGAATAATAGATTACATTACTACTGCCAATAAACAGAAGAAGAAAGGGTATTTTTGTTTGCCTGGCACGCATCGAATTTAGTCTGTGGTCCGTCTTTCACGATGTTTGTAAAATTGTTTGGAAACGTCTCCGATCAGATGTCACAGTGGATATTAAGTCTCACGTTTTCACGTCCTGAACCAAGACTGAAGGATAATGTAGCGTGTCGAAACGACAAAGGAAATGGATGAAACGTTCTGCTGCAGGGAGACGATAAGTTTATCATGAATAATTCACATGGGGCTGGGTTCGACCAAAAGGACAAGAACACGACCCAACTTTTGTTAATCATCATTTATATGGAAAAAATAACACCCCTGATAATTCTTTGATTTTATTATATCGTGTTTTTGGTGAAATTTGTTGTCAGTTGATGGTATTCAAGCTATTTCACATAAATCAAACTGTCCTTGGGATGAATTGACTTCAAACTGTCTCCATGCAAAAGTGATATGTGAGCCTGCTAAATCTGCATTTTATGGTTTCTTCTCTTACATGGGTGTGAAATGTCAATGTGGAAGGAAATATGATCAATATTCATGCGTAGAAGTCAGATATGGATGTGAAAAATGCTTGTGCATTGTTTTGCACAACACTTAAGTTGTGAGTATCCCAGAAATGCTGACATCAGCACTGGACAGAAAAATCCATTTTATTGTTTCCCATTTATAGAAGTAAATAAGAATCTAATTTAAACCCACATCCCTGTTCCTGAGAGCTAGAAATTATAGTGGTGACTTAATTAAAGTTGTTATGAAAGCACAAATTGCTGAAGTCAAATGTTTAAATAAATGTAGAGAGAACAGTATCAGTCAATGCAAATATGTAATCTTATTAAATAGTAATATCACTGTATTCTAATCTATGTGACAGACTGTCTAATAGTTTTGTCATCTTGCCAATATGGGAAAATAGTCTTTTCACACAACTTGTGCAATACAAGTTGTGTGAAAAGACTCTTCTCTGGGCTGTAAAAATTGACCTGACCAAAAAACCAAAAATTGGAGCTTTTTTTTATGGTGAGTAAATGGGCAATTCTATGGTACGGAATTACAACAGCAGCAAAATCTGGACATATGGCATCTAACCACGACAGATTAGCTCAGATTGTAATTCCGTTGCCATAGAATTGCCCAAATATTGCAACAGAATGCATCTGAGATTCAGTTTCTTTCTGGGGAGGATGCCCTGCTTTTGCAAAAATCTAAACAAACAGACAAAGAAAAAATCAAATTGTCATTATGTGCTATTGGGTATAGAATTTTGCTGGGAAAAAAATTAGTTCATCCATTTTGGAATAAGGCTGTATCATAACAAAATGTGGAAAAGGGGAAGTGCTGTAAATATTTTCCAGATGCACTAATATATATATATATATGTATATGTATATATATATGTGTGTATATGTATGTGTGTATGTGTGTATATGTATATATATCTGTGTGTATATGTATATATGTGTGTGTGTGTATATGTATATGTATATATGTGTGTGTGTGTATATGTATGTGTATATATGTGTGTGTGTGTGTGTCTATAGAGAGAGAGAGAATAAATCTGGTGAATGAGTGAAGGGCTTTATTAAGGGTAAATGCAGTCTTACTTAGTGCAGGTTTCAACCTGACAATTCTACTAGTGTTTACTAAGGTACACCTAAATATCTTAAAAAAAAAAAAAAAGAGAGAGTAGAGCCACTTACGTGCCTGGTCTTGAGAACCAGGGATGGTAGGTTGAAAAGCTTTTTTATCCCATGGGAACTCTCCCTATCCACCTAAGTGACTCAAGAATATGGACAGCATTTATATAAGTGACATTTACGTGACAATTTATATGACAATATGGAGATATGATAATTTGGCCATATTGTACATATTGTACACCTCTACCTCTGTTGGGTGACCTCTACTGGTGGTTGGCTCTCACTGCGGTATTGTATCACTTCCTGTTCCGGAGCACAGCGGTGTTTTGCTGTATCTGTTAGCTGTTTAATCTGCATAGTTTGATTGATCTAGATAACTAGATAACGATTTGTTTCACAGTGTAATCTTCACGTGCCTTAACTAAAGCACTCTCTCTGCTGAATCACCTCTAAATTATTCACACATTATTCACTTTGTGTGTTTTTAGGAATCCACTAGCTTAGCGCAGCTACTAGCTCTTAGCTGGTTTAGCATGGCGGCTTCTCCTGTCTCTCCCACACTTTTCTGCTCTGGGTGTGAAATGTTTAGTTATTCCTCTGCCTCCTTTAGCAGTAACGGTACTTGTAATAAGTGTAGCTTATTCGTAGCTTTGGAGGCCAGGCTGGGCGAATTGGAGACTCGGCTCCGAACCTTGGAAAATCCTACAACTAGCCAGGCCACTGTAGTCGGTGCGGACCAAGGTGCCTTAGCCGCCGTTAGCTGTCCTCCAGCAGATCCCGAGCAGCCGGGAAGCAGGCCGGACTGGGTGACTGTGAGGAAGAAGCATAGTTCTAAACAGAAGCCCTCTGTACACCACCAACCTGTTCACACTTCTGTTTTTCCCCACTCGGCGACACACCCGCCGAGGAAAAAACTGTGGTTATTGGCGACTCTGTTTTGAGAAATGTGAAGTTAGCGACACTAGCAACCATAGTCAATTGTCTTCCAGGGGCCAGAGCAGGCGACATTTAAGGAAATTTGAAACTGCTGGCTAAGGCTAAGCGTAAATTTGGTAAGATTGTAATTCACGTCGGCAGTAATGACACCCGGTTACGCCAATCGGAGGTCACTAAAATTAACATTGAATCTGTGTGTAACTTTGCATAAACAATGTCAGACTCTGTAGTTTTCTCTGGGCCCCTCCCCAATCGGACCGGGAGTGACATGTTTAGCCGCATGTTCTCCTTGAATTGCTGGCTGTCTGAGTGGTGTCCAAAAAAAAAAAAAAAAAATGAGGTGGTCTTCATAGATAATTGGCAATGCTTCTGGGGCAAACCTGGTCTTGTTAGGAGAGACGGCATCCATCCCACTTTGGATGGAGCAGCTCTCATTTCTAGAAATCTGGCCAATTTTCTTAAACCCTCCAAACCGTGACTATCCAGGATTGGGACCAGGAAGCAGATTTGTAGTCTTACACACCTCTCTGCAGCTTCTCTCTCCCTGCAATCCCCTCATTACCTCATCCTCATAGAGACGGTGCCTGCTCCCAGACCACCAATAACCAGCAAAAATCTATTTAAGCATAAAAATTCAAAAAGAAAAAAATAATATAGCACGTTCAACTGCACCACAGACTGAAACAGTTAAATGTGGTTTATTAAATATTAGATCTCTCTCTTCTAAGTCCCTGTTAGTAAACAATATAATAATTGATCAACATATTGATTTATTCTGCCTTACAGAAACCTGGTTACAGCAGGATGATTATGTTAGTTTAAATGAGTCAACACCCCAGAGTCACACTAACTGCCAGAATGCTCCTAGCATGGGCCGAGGGGAGGATTAGCAGAAATCTTCCACTCCAGCTTATTAATTAATCAAAAACCCAGACAGAGCTTTAATTCATTTGAAAGCTTGACTCTTAGTCTTGTCCATCCAAATTGGAAGTCCCAAAAACCAGTTTTATTTGTTGTTATCTATCGTCCACCTGGTTGTTACTGTGAGTTTCTGTGTGAATTTTCAGACCTTTTGTCTGACTTAGTGCTTAGCTCAGATAAGATAATTATAGATAAGATAAGATAAGATAAATTTTTAACATCGCACAGATGCTGAGAATGACAGTCAACACTGCATTTAATCTATTGTTAGACTCGATTGGCTTTGCTCAAAATGTAAATGAGTCCACCCCACCACTTTAATCATACTTTAGATATTGTTCTGACTTATAGGTATGGAAATTGAAGACTTAACAGTATTCCCTGAAAACCCCCTTCTGTCTGATCATTTCTTAATAACATTTACATTTACTTTGATGGACTAGCCAGCAGTGGGGAATAAGTTTCATTACAGTAGAAGTCTTTCAGAAAGCGCTGTAACTAGGTTTAAGGATATGATTCCTTCTTTATGTTCTCCAATGCCATATACCAACACAGTGCAGAGTAGCTACCTAAACTCTGTGAGTGAGATAGATTATCAATAGTTTTACATCCTCATTGAGGTTATACTCCGTGGTATAACTCACAAACTCGCAGTTTAAAGCAGATAACCCGTAAGTTGGAGAGGAAATGGCGTCTCACTAATTTAGAAGATCTTCACTTAGCCTGGAAAAGAGGTCTGTTGCTCTATAAAAAAAAAAGCCCTCCATAAAGCTAGGACATCTTACTACTCATCACTAATTCAATCAATCAATCAACTTTTTTCTTATATAGCGCCAAATCACAACAAACAGTTGCCCCAAGGCGCTCCATATTGTAAGGCAAGGCCATACAATAATTATGAAAAACCCCAACGGTCAAAACGACCCCCTATGCGCAAGCACTTGGCCACAGTGGGAAGGAAAACTCCCTTTTAACAGGAAGAAACCTCCAGCAGAACCAGGCTCAGGGAGGGGCAGTGTTCTGCTGAGACTGGTTGGGGCTGAGGGAAAGAACCAGGAAAAGACATGCCGAGAAGGGGGGCAGAGATCGATCAATAATGATTAAATGCAGAGTGATGCATACGGAGCAAAAAGAGAAAGAAACAGTGCATCATGGGAACCCCCCCACAGTCTACGTCTAAAGCAACATAACCAAGGGATAGTCCAGGGTCACCCGATAAAGCCCTAACTATAAGCCTTAGCGAAAAGGAAAGTTTTTAAGCCTAATCTTAAAAGTAGAGAGGGTATCTGTCTCCCTGATCTGAATTGGGAGCTGGTTCCACAGGAGAGGAGCCTGAAAGCTGAAGGCTCTGCCTCCCATTCTACTCTTACAAACCCTAGGAACCACAAGTAAGCCCGCAGTCTGAGAGCGAAGCGCTCTAATGGGGTAATATGGTACTACGAGGTCCCTAAGATAAGATGGGACCTGATTATTCAAAACCTTATAAGTAAGAAGAAGAATTTTAAATTCTATTCTAGAATTAACAGGAAGCCAATGAGAGAGGCCAACACGGGTGAGATATGCTCTCTCCTGCTAGTCCCCGTCAGTACTCTAGCTGCAGCATTCTGAACCAACTGAAGGCTTTTTAGGGAACTTTTAGGACAACCTGATAATAATGAATTACAATAGTCCAGCCTAGACAAGACAAGACCTTTCTGATTTAGAGATATTGCGTAAATGCAAAAAGGCAGTCCTACATATTTGTTTAATATGCGCTTTTGAATGATCAAAAATCCTGATCAAAAATGACTCCAAGATTTCTCACAGTATTACTAGAGATCAGGGAAATGCCCATCCAGAGTAACGATCTGGTTAGACACCATGCTTCTAAGATTTGTGGGGCCAAGTACAATAACTTCAGTTTTATCTGAGTTTAAAAGCAGGAAATTAGAGGTCATCCATGTCTTTATGTCTGTAAGACAATCCTGCAGTTTAGCTAATTGGTGTGTATCCTCTGGCTTCATGGATAGATAAAGCTGGGTATCATCTGCGTAACAATGAAAATTTAAGCAATACCGTCTAATAATACTGCCTAAGGGAAGCATGTATAAAGTGAATAAAATTGGTCCTAGCACAGAACCTTGTGGAACTCCATAATTAACTTTAGTCTGTGAAGAAGATTCCCCATTTACATGAACAAACTGTAATCTATTAGACAAATATGATTCAAACCACCGCAGCGCAGTGCCCTTAATACCTATGACATGCTCTAATCTCTGTAATAAAATTTTATGGTCAACAGTATCAAAAGCAGCACTGAGGTCCAACAGAACAAGCACAGAGATAAGTCCACTGTTCGAAGCCATAAGAAGATCATTTGTAACCTTCACTAATGCTGTTTCTGTACTATGATGAATTCTAAAACCTGACTGAAACTCTTCAAATAGACCATTCCTCTGCAGGTGATCAGTTAGCTGTTCTACAACTACCCTCTCAAGAATCTTTGAGAGAAAAGGAAGGTTGGAGATTGGCCTATAATTAGCTAAGATAGCTGGGTCAAGTGATGGCTTTTTAAGTAATGGTTTAATTACTGCCACCTTAAAGGCCTGTGGTACATAACCAACTAACAAAGATAGATTGATCATATTTAAGATTGAAGCATTAAATAATGGTAGGACTTCCTTGAGCAGCCTGGCAGGAATGGGGTCTAATAAACATGTTGATGGTTTGGATGAAGTAACTAATGAAAATAACTCAGACAGAACAATCGGAGAGAAAGAGTCTAACCAAATACCGGCATCACTGAAGCAGCCAAAGATAACGATACGTCTTTGGGATGGTTATGAGTAATTTTTTCTCTAATAGTCAAAATTTTGTTAGCAAAGAAAGTCATGAAGTCATTACTAGTTAAAGTTAATGGAATACTCAGCTCAATAGAGCTCTGACTCTTTGTCAGCCTGGCTACAGTGCTGAAAAGAAACCTGGGTTGTTCTTATTTTCTTCAATTAGTGATGAGTAGAAAGATGTCCTAGCTTTACGGAGGGCTTTTTTATAGAGCAACAAACTCTTTTTCCAGGCTAAGTGAAGATCTTCTAAATTAGTGAGACGCCATTTCCTCTCCAACTTACGGGTTATCTGCTTTAAGCTACGAGTTTGTGAGTTATACCACGGAGTCAGACACTTCTGATTTAAAGCTCTCTTTTTCAGAGGAGCTACAGCATCCAAAGTTGTCTTCAATGAGGATGTAAAACTATTGACGAGATACTCTAACTCCCTTACAGAGTTTAGGTAGCTACTCTGCTCTGTGTTGGTGTTAGAGAACATAAAGAAGGAATCATATCCTTAAACCTAGTTACAGCGCTTTCTGAAAGACTTCTAGTGTAATGAAACTTATTCCCCACTGCAGGGTAGTCCAACAGGGTAAATGTAAATGTTATTAAAAAATGATCAGACAGAAGGGAGTTTTCAGGGAATACTGTTAAGTCTTCTATTTCCATATCATAAGTCAGAACAAGATCTAAAATATGATTAAAGTGGTGGGTGGACTCATTTACTTTTTGAGCAAAGCCGATAGAGTCTAATAATAGATTAAATGCAGTGTTGAGGCTGTCATTCTCAGCATCTGTGTGGATGTTAAAATCGCCCACTATAATTATCTTATCTGAGCTAAGCACTAAGTCAGACAAAAGGTCTGAAAATTCACAGAGAAACTCACAGTAACGACCAGGTGGACGATAGATAATAACAAATAAAACTGGTTTTTGGGACTTCCAATTTGGATGGACAAGACTAAGAGACAAGCTTTCAAATGAATTAAAGCTCTGTCTAGGTTTTTGATTAATTAATAGGCTGGAATGGAAGATTGCTGCTAATCCTCCACCCCGGCCCGTGCTACGAGCATTCTGACAGTTAGTGTGACTCGTTTGCTCATTTAAACTAACATATTCATCCTGCTGTAACCAGGTTTCTGTTAGGCAGAATAAATCAATACGTTGATCAATTATTATATCATTTACCAACAGGGACTTAGAAGAGAGAGACCTAATGTTTAATAGACCACATTTAACTGTTTTAGTCTGTGGTGCAATTGAAGGTGCTATATTATTTTTTCTTTTTGAATTTTTATGCTTAAATAGATTTTTGCTGGTTATTGGTGGTCTGGGAGCAGGCACCGTCTCTACGGGGATGGGGTAATGAGGAGATGGCAGGGGGAGAGAAGCTGCAGAGAGGTGTATAAGACCACAGCTCTGCCTCCTGGTCCCAACGCTAGACAGTCACAGTTTGGAGGATCCAAAAAAATTGGCCAGATTTCTAGAAATGAGAGCTGCTCCCTCTAACGTGGGATGGATGCCGTCTCTCCTAACAAGACCAGGTTTTCCCCAGAAGCTTTGCCAATTATCAATGAAGCCCACCTCATTTTTTGGACACCACTCAGACAGCCAGCAATTCAAGGAGAACATGCGGCTAAACATGTCACTCCCGGTCTGATTGGGGAGGGGCCCAGAGAAAACTACAGAGTCCGACATTGTTTTTGCAAAGTTACACACCGATTTAATGTTAATTTTAGTGACCTCCGATTGGCGTAACCGAGTGTCATTACTGCCGACGTGAATTACAATCTTACCAAATTTACGCTTAGCCTTAGCCAGCAATTTCAGATGTCCTTTGATGTCGCCTGCTCTGGCCCCCGGAAGACAATTGACAATGGTTGCTGGTGTCGCTAACTTCACATTTCTCAAAACAGAGTCGCCAATAACCAGAGTTTGATCCTCGGCGAGTGTATCGTCGAGTGGGGAAAAACGGTTAGAGATGTGAACGGGTTGACGGTGTACACGGGGCTTCTGTTTAGGGCTACGCTTCCTCCTCACAGTCACCCAGTCAGCCTGCTTTCCCGACTGCCCGGGATCTGCCAGGGGGGAACTAACGGCGGCTAAGCTACCTTGGTCCGCACCGACTACAGGGGCCTGGCTAGCTGTAGAATTTTCCACGGTGCGGAGCCGAGCCTCCAATTCGCCCAGCCTGGCCTCCAAAGCTACGAATAAGCTGCACTTATTACAAGTACCGTTACTGCTAAAGGAGGCCGAGGAATAACTAAACATTTCACACCCAGAGCAGAAAAGTACGGGAGAGACAGGAGAAGCCGCCATGCTAAATCGGCTAAGAGCTAGTAGCTGCACTAAGCTAGCGGATTCCCAAAAACACACAAAGTGAATAATGTGCAAATAATCCAGAGGTGATTCAGCAGAAGGAGTGCCCCAATCAAGGCACCAAACAGGCCATGAAGCAGCACAGGCAACGCACGACAACAGCGAACGCACGACAACGGTGCTAAAATAAAATAAAAATAAAAAAAATAAATGAAAAAATAAAAACGAAAGCGTTAGCAAGCTAGTTAGCTTGCCAACGCTAATGAAAGTTAGCTGATAAAAGTGCTCCGTCGCGATGTTTCGACCGTTAGAGGTCTTCCTTAGGCGTTGGAGCACAGTAAAAAAGTTAAAAAAAAGTAAAAAGGTAAAAAAGTAAAAAAGTCTTGAAAAAGACTGTTAGTTCAAGTCCAAAGCAGCAGGTAGCAGTCTCTGTGTAAACAGTCCCAACAGAGAGCCAAATTCTGATGCAATCTTACTCCGAAGACCAAGTCTTCCAAACTTGCTCCATGAATCGATGCCGACACACACCATCTACAGGAGGAGACGTCTCAGTGGGAAGGTTAGTGAAATAAAAGAGCTATGGAGACATGTGACATTTGAACAAAAACAAAATCATACATAATTGAAGAAAATAAGAACAACCCCAGGTTTCTTTTCAGCATTGCAGCCAGGCTGACAAAGAGTCAGACCTCTATTGAGCCGAGTGTTCCTTTAACTATAACTAGTAATGACTTCATGACTTTCTTTGCTAATAAAATTTTAACTATTAGAGAAAAAATTACTCATAACCATCCCAAAGACATATCGTTCTCTTTGGCTGCTTTCAGTGATGCCGGTGTTTGGTTAGACTCTTTCTCTCCGATTGTTCTGTCTGAGTTATTTTCATTAGTTACTTCCTACAAACCATCAACATGCCTATTAGACCCCATTCCTGCCAGGCTGCTCAAGGAAGCCCTACCATTAATTAATGCTTCGATCTTAAATATTATCAATCTATCTTTATTAGTTGGCTATGTACCACAGGCTTTTAAGGTGGCAGTAATTAAACCATTACTTAAAAAGCCATTGCTTGACCCAGCTATCTTAGCTAATTATAGGCCAATCTCCAACCTTCCTTTTCTCTCAAAAATTCTTGAAAGGGTAGTTGTAAAACAGCTAACTGATCATCTGCAGAGGAATGGTCTATTTGAAGAGTTTCAGTCATGTTTTAGAATTCATCATAGTACAGAAACACCATTAGTGAAGGTTACAAATGATCTTCTTATGGCCTCAGACAGTGGACTCATATCTGTGCTTGTCCTGTTAGACCTCAGTGCTGCTTTTGATACTGTTGACCATAAAATTTTATTACAGAGATTAGAGCATGCCATAGGTATTAAAGGCACTGCGCTGCGGTGGTTTGAATCATATTTATCTAATAGATTACAATTTGTTCATGTAATGGGGAGTCTTCTTCACAGACTAAGGTTAATTATGGAGTTCCACAAGGTTCTGTGCTAGGACCAATTTATTCACTTTATACATGCTTCCCTTAGGCAGTGTTATTAGAAAGCATTGCTTAAATTTTCATTGTTACACAGATGATACCCAGCTTTATCTATCCATGAAGCCAGAGGACACACACCAATTATCTAAACTGCAGGATTGTCTTACAGACATAAAGACATGGATGACCTCTAATTTCCTGTGTCCTGAGTCATTTTTGATCAAGATATGTCCTTCAATGCACATATTAAACAAATATGTAGGACTGCTTTTTTGCATTTGCGCAATATCTCTAAAATTAGAAAGGTCTTGTCTCAGAGTGATGCTGAAAAACTAATTCATGCATTTATTTCCTCTAGGCTGGACTGTTGTAATTCATTATTATCAGGTTGTCCTCAAAGTTCCTTGAAAAGCCTTCAGTTAATTCAAAATGCTGCAGCTAGTGTACTGACAGGGACTAGAAGGAGAGAGCATATCTCACCCATATTGGCCTCTCTTCATTGGCTTCCTGTTAATTCTAGAATAGAATTTAAAATTCTTCTTCTTACTTATAAGGTTTTGAATAATCAGGTCCCATCTTATCTTAGGGACCTCATAGTACCATATCACCCCAATAGAGCGCTTCGCTCTCAGACTGCAGGTTTACTTGTAGTTCCTAGGGTTTGTAAGAGTAGAATGGGAGGCAGAGCCTTCAGCTTTCAGGCTCCTCTCCTGTGGAACCAGCTCCCAATTCGGATCAGGGAGACGGACACCCTCTCTACTTTTAAGATTAGGCTTAAAACTTTCCTTTTTGCTAAAGCTTATAGTTAGGGCTGGATCAGGTTACCCTGAACCATCCCTTAGTTATGCTGCTATAGACTTAGACTGCTGGGGGGTTCCCATGATGCACTGAGTGTTTCTTTCTCTTTTTGCTCTGTATGCACCACTCTGCATTTAATCATTAGTGATTGATCTCTGCTCCCTTCCACAGCATGTCTTTTTCCTGATTCTCTCCCTCAGCCCCAACCAGTCCCAGCAGAAGACTGCCCCTCCCTGAGCCTGGTTCTGCTGGAGGTTTCTTCCTGTTAAAAGGGAGTTTTTCCTTCCCACTGTCGCCAAGTGCTTGCTCACAGGGGGTCGTTTTGACCGTTGGGGTTTTTCCGTAATTATTGTATGGCTTTGCCTTACAATATAAAGCGCCTTGGGGCAACTGTTTGTTGTGAGTTGGCGCTATATAAATAAAATTGATTTGATTTGATTTGTACAGCCCTACTGTCAACTATCTGAAAACTTTGAATATTAATTTACATCTACATTAAAAAAAAAATGCTTAAAGTGGCAGGGGGTTAAGAGGGCTGAAATTGGGGGGGTCAGTTGAAAAGCAAAAAAAGAAAAATGCTTAAACAGGTGGGGAGTATGGTGGGGCGTACCCCCCCAAAGCTGAAAGGTTTTAGTCATGCTCCTACTCCCAAGAACAGTTTTACTGAAAAAAGTCTGAAGGACTTAAAGGACATGGTTAGATGATGAGCTTTTCCAGACATGTGAGAGGCAAATAAAGAAAATGTGTTGTGAAAGTGTAGTGACACGGACCCACAACAGGGGGGGCGCAAATGAACGGTCAATAGATGAGCCAAAAAGTAACAATTTAATCTTGTGAAGGTGCACAACAAATATACAGACAATCTCAGAATCTGATAACAGTCAATCCACAAAGGTGACGTGTGGGCAGGCTCGATGATAGAAGACGTCTGTCCTGAGAAGAGCCGGAACCACACGATTTCCGCCGCCACCGAACCTGGTGAATACTGGAGCCGCCAAGTCCCGAATTCCCAGGTGATCACCGTCCCCGACTGTCGGATCTGGTACTGCTGGCGAAGAGCAAAGACAGTCAAGTGTGGGTGTGTGTACACCCCGTAACAACGGTGGGAATGCCACCTCCACCTTTAACACACACTCGTGCAGCGTCTGTTTAACCACTTATCTGATGGGACGTAGGACGAAACAGTCGCGACCCACGCCGGTCCTCTGGTTGACAGCTGCAACACAATAGCACTTGGAATCACTTAATGCTGGCAGAGAAAGTTACCTCCATAGAAGTACGATATCTCGGCGATGAGGTGGAGATGATGTCTGGGTTTTATGGAGTGAGATGATGAAGAATGAGTGACAGCTGTCAGGAAATAATGAGTGACAGCTGTCACTCCCGGCTGTGTCCGTGGCGGCAGCGCCCTCTCGTGCCTGAAGCCCGCACTTCAGGCAGGGCGCCCTCTGGTGGTGGGCCAGCAGTACCTCCTCTTCTGGCGGCCCACATAACAAAATGCTTACAAAGGCGGGCGGTCACAGCTCCCCCAGAAGCTGAAAGGTTTTTGCCATGGTAATGCTCCCCTGAAGCATTTACTCAAAATAAAGTCTGAAGGACCTAAACGACATGGTGAGATGCAGATGAGCTTCGCTCATTCATGTGTGTGGCATATGCATACGCGTATTACCTGGAGGTTAGGGTGGGGGTGTAAAAGGTTTGGCAAATCAAAAATGGGAACGATCCATTGAGTTTGTAAGAATGTCAGAGTCTACACAGAAAGTAACACTCAGGGGACTCACCGAGGCTTTGAGAAAACTGATCGACTGAGGAAGAGGTTTGTATGTGAACTTTTGTGATGCATTGATTTATTCATTCACACTTTCTGTCAGAAGGTCAGCTTGTAGCCATCATGTGTGGAGACGTGTGGTGACACTGACAAGCCACAAACTGGTGCGTTTCATGGGAAATGTGAAAATTGTCCTCGAGCAAAACACTCACACACACTTAAGTTGTGCTCAAAAGTTTACATACCCTGGCAGAATTTTTGCTTTTTTTGGCCATTTTTAAGAGAATATGAATGACAACACAAAACTTTTTTTTTCCACTCATGTTTACTGGTTGGGTGAAGCCATTTATTGTCAAACAAGTGTGTTGCCTCTTTTTAAATCAAAATGACAAGAGAACTACCCAAATGACCCTGATCCAAAGTTTACATACCCCTGTTCTTAATACTGTGTGTTGCCCCCTTTAACATCAATGACAGCTTGGAGTCTTTTGTGGTAGTTGTGGACGAGGCTCTCTTATAGTAAAGCTGACACTGAATATGTCTTGGACTTTATTTACATTAATTACAAAGAAATACAAACAGTATGGCACTTTGGGGAGGTAATGGTCTAGTAGTTAAGGTGTTGGGCTTGAGTCCAGAAGATCATGGGTTCAAATCCCCGCCTGACTGGAAAATCACTAAGGGCCCTTGGGCAAGGCCTTTAATCCCCTATTGCTCCCAGTGTGTAGTGAGCACCTTGTATGGCAGCACCCTGACATCAGGGTGAATGTGAGGCATAATTGTAAAGTGCTTTGAGCGTCTGATGCAGATGGAAAAACGCTATATAAATGCAGTCCATTTACCATTTACTTTATGGTAAACTGGTGATGCAGCAGTCAGAAGTTGTGTTCTGCAGTTTCTGCAATCATGGCCACAGAATACTAACTTTATTAGAGTTGTCTGAGTGTCTTGGTGGCTTCCCTCACTACAGTTTATTCTCAAAGTCACTCAGTTTTTGAGAACTGCCTGCACCAGACAGATTTACCAAACAGTAACGTATGGTGAAATGAAGTCCAAGACATGTTCATTTCAGTAAAGCAGTTTGGACATTGATGATTATGTTGGTGAAAGATTGATGAGGATGGAAGTACAGGAGGAAAACCGTGCAAGGTGGATGGGAAGGTGGCTCAACGAGGAGGTGGAGAGCTGAGCTCTATGGATTAGTTAGTTTTGAACTTCTGGGGTGATGTTCCACTGTGACAACTTACGTTGGTCCTTTTATTTTTCTCTCTTGCTCTGAACCCTGTAAAGTGTCTATCTTACAACACTGATCTGCTGCTTTTGAATGGCTTTGGTGTTTTACACACACTGCTTTTTCTTTTCAACTTTCAGTAACACTGCTTTTATTTTTTCCCAAGTATGAGAATCCCCCATCTACCGAAACGTCTTCTCATATCGCCATGTTTTCATGAGCATTTGAGATGATGTCACAGTAAAGCATTAAGAAAACTTAATGAAAACATGCTGCTTGTGTTTCTGCCTTTGAATTACTTGAACAATTTTTTTGCACAACTGTCAACTCCACAGGTCACTTTACTGTTTCACCTGACAGCATTCTTTTAAACTCTGTTTTTAGATATTTTAATCCTGACCTGAGCTCATTGCAATTTTATTGAAATCATTGAAATTTCATTCTGTCCACATTTGTTGGACACTGAATGACAATAAAGAGTATCTGAGTCTACGTCTAGTGATGCTCATTGACCTGATGTGGCTGATGCTGATGCCTCAACCAATAAAAATGTGCATGTTTTCTATAAAAATGCTACACAGATCCCCCATATTGAATGTAATTGTGGCAGGACAACTGCCTCACACACAAACACACACACACACACACACACGCACTCATCAATGGACCGATGGTGAATTCTCATGCCTGTTTTTTTTTCCTTTTCCACTGGGTCTTTCGGGCACCTTCCAGACTTGACCTTGCTTGTCTTCTGATGTCTCCCTTCCTCTTCCAGTCTTCAACCTTGCTAACGTCTCTCCAGTCATCCTCTGAGGTTCCAAATGCTGCAGAGCTGGTTAGCGCCATAGAAAAACTGGTTAAAACAAAGATGGTGAGTGTGTGGATGAGTTTACACAAACACACACTGGATTAATATCAAATGTACAATTTCTGACCTCGTTTCTCTCTGTTGTCTCTAAATTTGCAGCCTGCATTTAATGCAGTTTATTTATATTTTTTCACTGAGCTAGTTGAGTGTGTTTAGCTGTTGCACACAATTTTGTGTCATCTTTGCAAAAAGCCGTGCAGCATCTTTAAAATTTACTCTGCAGCAGCTGGACTTCTTGTACTTCAGATCTTTCTTCCCGTTAATCAAATAGCCGCTTATGTTTTAAAAAGATAAAACTGTGTGGTATGCACACAAAGTACATTAGTTGAAAAGTATGAGGAAAACCTGCATTGTTTAAAAGAACAATGCTGATGGACAACAACCCACACTAGGGGTGTCACGGTACACAGAAGTCAAGGTTTGGTTCATATTTGTGTTTAGAAGTCACAGTTCAGTTTGAGTTTGGATTTTACATGCAGTATCTTTAATCAGTGAGCAGCAGAGAGCTGCTTTCAGCCACGTTTCAGCACTGTGGGAGAAATTGGAAATGAAAACTCCATTTTTCATTACATGTTCATTAATTGGATTACACCTCATCATTTGCGTTGGGATGAATGTTTTGTTTATTTGTTTATATGTTGTGCGACATGTGGAACCAGACTGCCTTCAATATTTTGTCCATTTTAAGTTTGTTTGATTTTTGCTCAAATGACCAGTGGTGGGCACAGCTCTGCTAATCCACTAACCCGCTAACCTGCTAACCGTTAATTAGCGAAGCCAACTTTGTGTTGCGAATTAGCTTTTCAGCTAATTTTGAAAACCATCAGGGTACCACTTAGCTTCCGCTACATTTAGTTTTGCTAACTTTCAGTCCGCTAATCTTTTTTTTGTTGGCATAGTGAATAAAAATCAACGGTCAAAATCATATATGTTAGTACCTACCTGTTGCATGTTTTACAATACTCAGACGGCTATGAGCTCAGTCCTCCCCCAGCTGAAAAGAGCGGAGCGGAGTGGGCTGGCTGCTGTTCCCCCAAAAACAGACATTTACTTTCAACATGCAAAAAGACAGACAGTGGGGAAGAGACATTAAACGCAATGCACTTTTTATTCATGGTTTTACTCATAAACAACTAATTCCAGACCGTTTATTGATATTAACGGTACCTCTGTCATTTTTACAAAGAGAAAATATCACACATATGATGTATCTTTTAAAGGTAAATTCTGAAGATTTGAGCTTTAACACACACTTGCCGAAAGCCATGATGGGAAAAATAAGTCTCCACTGGTTAGTTGGTTGGTATATTTATTTGTAAAAATCAACTCACAGGTTACTGTAATGTGTGTGTTGGTTTTTACAAATAAATGTGTATTTGTAAATATGTCATTTTTTTCATTTGTAAAAAAAAAAAAAGGCATTTGCAAAACTGAAAATTCTGTTTGTGAAATGTAATTCACAACCAACATAGGTTGCTATTCACACTCCCATCTAGTAGATTGCAGTGTTCTTTGCATTTTGACGGGGGATTAAGTGATCAAAAGAGATATTTGAGTTTCCCGTAATGCCTTTCGGCACGTGTCTGTAAGATATAAGCCCTGCTTAAACTCAAAAGTGGCTTATCAGTAGCCGACAGCACTATAAGTTAGTGGTTAGCTGTAACCTCTGCTAAATCTTTTTGCAGTTTAGTGTTATAAAAGTTAATTTTTTTAGTTAGCAGATTAGCAGTTATCAAAGCTAACTTTTTGGTTAGCTGTGCCTACCGCTGCAAATGACAGAATCTCAGAAAACCTCACTCTGTACAGATTTGAAATCATTGCATGCAGTGTCACTATTCGGCGGCCATCTAGGAAATTTTATACAAATATTTACAAATGTCAATTTAAAATTTGGGGCCTTTTTCTGTTTAAACTTAATTGTGGTCAGATGTCATATGGGGCATTCAGTCTAAATGCGAAAGTGGTACACTTCCATATTTAGGTTCATATTATGGAAGAAAAATTCTCTTTATGCTTCCAAAATTTCTGATTAGAATAATCCGGTTGCTTGCTTCAGCTGATTGATTTGCTCTTTCCTCTTTTAACCTCAGTCACACAGACGGCATACTGGGGGTCTGGCCATGCCTCCAGCACAGAGCATGAAAGTAGAGTGACCCACAGTCTGTGGAAATGAGATGAAATGTCAGTGACTTATGAAAACAAATAAGCATGCATGTATAATCATACTGTGTATTCAGCATGCAGCTTGGCCAAGTGGTTAGTGTACTGGTTTCAGTGCGGAAGCTTCCTGCTTCAAACCCCACCTCTGCCACATTCCTCCATGTAATGTGGAGTTGCGTCAGGAAGGGCATCCAGTGTAAAATTTGTTCCAATTCAACATGCAGATCCATCTCGGATTTGCTGTGGCGACCCCTAGTGCAAACAAGGGAGCAGCTGAAGGGACTTACTTCTGTTAAACAAACTGTGGCGCGTGGAACGTACGTTCAATACAAATATACACTCAACAAAAATATAAACGCAACACGTTTGGTTTTGCTCCCATTTTGTATGAGATGAACTCAAAGATCTAAAACTTTCCCCCCATACACAATATCACCATTTCCCTCAAATATTGTTCACAAACCAGTCTAAATCTGTGATAGTGAGCACTTCTCCTTTGCTGAGATAATCCATCCCACCTCACAGGTGTGCCATATCAAGATGCTGATTAGACACCATGATTAGTGCACAGGTGTGCCTTAGACTGCCCACAATAAAAGGCCACTCTGAAAGGTGCAGTTTTATCACACAGCACAATGCCACAGATGTCGCAAGATTTGAGGGAGCGTGCAATTGGCATGCTAACAGCAGGAATGTCAACCAGAGCTGTTGCTCGTGTATTGAATGTTCATTTCTCTACCATAAGCCGTCTCCAAAGGCGTTTCAGAGAATTTGGCAGTACATCCAACCAGCCTCACAACGGCAGACCACGTGTAACCACACCAGCCCAGGACCTCCACATCCAACATGTTCACCTCCAAGATCGTCTGAGACCAGCCACTCGGACAGCTGCTGAAACAATCGGTTTGCATAACCAAAGAATTTCTGCACAAACTGTCAGAAACCGTCTCAGGGAAGCTCATCTGCATGCTCGTCATCCTCATCGGGGTCTCGACCTGACTCCAGTTCGTCGTCGTAACCGACTTTAGTGGGCAAATGCTCACATTCGCTGGCGTTTGCACATTGGAGAGGTGTTCTCTTCATGGATGAATCCTGGTTCACACTGTTCAGGGCAGATGGCAGACAGTGTGTGTGGCATCGTGTGGGTGAGCGGTTTTCTGATGTCAATGTTGTGGATCGAGTGGCCCATGGTGGCGGTGGGGTTATGGTATGGGCAGGCGTCTGTTATGGACGAAGAACACAGGTGCATTTTATTGATAGCATTTTGAATGCACAGAGATACCGTGACGAGATCCTGAGGCCCATTGTTGTGCCATACATCCAAGAACATCACCTCATGTTGCAGCAGGATAATGCACGGCCCCATGTTGCAAGGATCTGTATACAATTCCTGGAAGCTGAAAATGTCCCAGTTCTTGTATGGCCGGCATACTCACCGGACATGTCACCCATTGAGCATGTTTGGGACGCTCTGGACCGGCGTATACAACAGCGTGTACCAGTTTCCTGCCAATATCCAGCAACTTCGCACAGCCATTGAAGAGGAGTGGACCAACATTCCACAGGCCACAATTGACAACCTGATCAACTCTATGCGAAGGAGATTTGAGGGAAATGGTGATATTGTGTATGGGGGGAAAAGTTTTAGATCTTTGAGTTCATCTCATACAAAATGGGAGCAAAACCAAAAGTGTTGCGTTTATATTTTTGTTGAGTGTGTACTGCGACACCCCTAACACACACAGAAGTGGGACTGAAGTGCATGTACTAAATACTGGATTGAGTATTTATAACCAGTAGCTGTTTTACTTTTACTGCATACCATTTATACAGGTCTCACATCTGCACACAGCTGGCAGAGTGAGAGGTAAAATAGAAATTAATACCATATGTCAAAGACCATGTGAGATTGTAATTATCAGATAAAATCCCACATGTCAGTTTCCATGGAGAAAAATGGTGAGGATTGCACAGGCTGATAATGTGGGCAAATGTATTTTGAGCGATTAATAATTTGACAGTTTTATTATCGTTTATGGCACAAACAAGTCTAATTATTGAAGATCAAAGGTAGTGAAGAAACTGCTGAGGGTGTAGCAAGCTTTGGATGACAAACACTGACGCCCAAACAAACATGTCATAAAAGTTGTTAGAATATTGATTGAAATATTAGGATTTTTTTGGAGTTGCTCACAAAAAAATGTGTGCTTTGCACTCTCTGTGAGCATCATATTTACTGTAGTTTTCATAAGGCATGTATCTGACACACGTGTGGAGTAGTGTATTTTCAGTACTTTGTCACACTGCAGTATTAGTCACATCTGTCCAAAAATGTTTCTTGAAGAGGAAAAGACATTAATCACATTTATTTTTGAAATGTGGTTCTACAGCTTCATGCAACAAGAAGCAAAATGAATTGAATTGGTGCATTATTTACATATAACACAAACCAAATTAGTGAGCAGAAGCTCACAAGCTAATTATTTTACAAAATACAAAAAACTTCAGTAAAGCTCTTCTTGTCACCACTGAACAAATGTGAAAAAATCTGTTCAGTGGTAACCATGAACATTTACCATACTGAATAAATAAATAAATTAATGTTTTGGAGTATCTTGGCAAAGGAGAAGTGCTCAATAACAGGTTTAGACATATTTGTGAACAATATTTGAATAGGTCTTTTGTCTGTATAGAAAATGTGTAGATCTTTGAGTTCAGCTCATGAAAAATGGGAGCAAAAACAGTGAGATTATTTTTTGGTTCAGTGTATATATGTCAGACGTTTCAGAATTTGACATACATACATGTTGACATGGTATACATTCAACTCATACATGTGTACATATTGTTGTGCATTGTAATATGAGGGTGATGAACATGTAAATACATATTTCACCCTTATATTACAATTATAAATTATAGAATTTATAATTGAAAATTATAAAATTTCTTTTACCCTCAACACAAGTAAAAATTAAGTGCCAATTTATTATTTTTTGCCATTGTTCTTTGAGTTTTCAAATGTGCTGTTGATGTTCCTTCACAGGTGTCAACTTGAGGTATCCAATGATTGATTGCAAGACTGAAAATGCCAACATGTCTCCTGTTTTGCATCAAACTGTGTGTATGTGTAGGTCCGTGGAGCTAATCCGCCCACATGATGATCCTACGTGTCCCATGACCACTGCTAACAAATGGCGCTTCATTACTTGTAGACTGATGTTGAAAACACTTTTCTCTTGTCTGTTTCATTATTGTTTCTCACAACCAACAGTGTTGAAGGCTTTGTGATCATGTTGCTTTGTTTTCCGAGGCTAAACAGAAAAAGTGACTTAAACAGATTATAAATTTGTGGAGCAAAATGGTCCCTTTGCCAATTTTGATGATTATCTGAATCTGCCGCTTAATAGTAATAATAATAATAATAATAATGCATTTTTATTATTATTCATTCATTCATTTATTATTACTTGAAAAAAAAGTATTTCTTCATTTGGTTCTTTAACATTCTCTCCTGAGGTCTGATTTTGGATATCATTAGCATGTACATTAATGGTTTACTGTCGAAGTGAATAGTCTACTTAAGTCTTTTTTACAGTCCCTCCAATGAAGTTGGGACGTTGTGTGAAAATGTAAATAAAAACAGAATACAATGATTTGCAAATCCTCTTCAACCTATATTCAATTGAATACACCACAAAGACAAGATATTGAATGTTCAAACTGGTAGACTGTTGTTTTTGTGTAAATATTTGCTCATTTTGAATTGGTTGCCTGCAACACATTTCCAAAAAGTTGGGATGGGGCAACAAAAGACTGGGGAAGTTGATGAATGCTCAAAGAACGCCTAATTGGAAAAGGGTGAGTGTCATGATTGGGTATAAAAGGAGCATCCCCAAAAGGCTCAGCCATTCACAAGCAAAGATGGGGCAAGGATCACCACTTTTTGAACAACTACGTGAAAAAATAGTCCAACAGTTTAAGAACAATGTTTCTCCATGTTCAGTTGCAAGGAATTTAGGGATTTCATTATCTACTGTCCAGAGAATCTGGAGAACTTTCTACACGTAAGCTGGAAGGCCGAAACCAACATTGAATGCCCGTGACCTTTGATCCCTCAGGCGGTACTGCATTAAAAACCAACATCATTGTGTCAAGGATCTTACCACGTGGGCTCAGGAACACTTTGGAAAACCATTGTCATTGACATCTACAAGTGCAAGTTAAAACTCTACCATGCAACATCCAGAAACGCCACTGCCTTCTCTGGGCCAAGCTCATTTAAAATGGACAGACGCAAAGTCGAAATGTGTGCTGTGGTCTGGTGAGTCCATGTTTCAAATTGGTTTTGGAAATCATGGATATCGTGTCCTCTGGACAAAAGAGGAAAAAGACCATCCAGATTGTTTCCAGTGCAAAGTTCAAAAGCCAGCATCTGTGATGGTATGGGGGTGTGTTAGTGCCCATGGCATGGGCAAGTTACACATCTGTGATGGTACCATCAATGCTGAAAGGTATTCTGGGTTTTTGGAGCAACACATGCTGCCATCCAAGTAACTTCTTTTTCAGGGACGTCTCTGCTTATTTCAGCAAGACAATGACATGCCACATTCTGCACGTTACAACAGCATGGCTTCGTAGTAAAAGAGTGCGGGTACTAGACTGGCCTCCCTGCAGTCCAGACCTGTCCCCATTGAAATGTGTGGATGTGTGGCACATTTTGAAGCGCAAAATATGACAACAGAGACCCCGGACTGTTGAACAACTGAAGTTGTACATCAAGCAAGAATGGGAAAGAATTCCACCTACAAAGCTTCAACAATTAGTGTTCTCAGTTTCCAAACACTTAGCGCCCTGTCCCACTGGTGTTTAGGAGGATTTGCATATGGATTGCGCACAAAATTGGCTCATATTCGCTTAACATCCACAATATGCGTGAAACATGCTTGTATGAGCCGACACCCGCACACGTCCACAATTATCCGCAGAGGCACATTTTTCCGTTACCAGGATTTTTGAACTGCACAAAATTTTGGCTGCGGATGACATCCGCCTTACATACTCCATACGTACTCAATACATACACAATACATACTCAATCTATGCGCTGTATATTCGCCGTCATCTGCTGATATCCGCAACTGACAGGGATTTGCGGCTTGCAAGCGGACTGGGACAGTGTGTAAAACGGATATTTTGCGTGCCCATCATGTCCACATCAAATCAAATCAAATCAATTTTATTTATATAGTGCCAAATCACAACAAACAGTTGCCCCAAGGCGCTTTATATTGTAAGGCAAAGCCATACAATCTTCTTTGTCTTTTGGCTGTTCCCGTTAGGGGTCGCCACAGCAGATCAATCGTTTCCATCTCACCCTGTCCTCTGTATCTTCCTCTGTCACACCAACCACCTGCATGTCCTCTCTCAGTACATCCATGAACCTCCTCTTTGGTCTCCCTTTTCTCCTCCTGCCTGGTGGCTCCATCCTCAGCATCCTTCTCCCTATATACCCTGGGTCCCTCCTCTGCACATGTCCAAACCATCTCAATCTCGCCTCTCTGACTTTGTCTCCAAACCGTCCCACCTGAGGTGTCCCTCTGATATGTTCATTCCTAATCTTGTCCATTCTTGTCACTCCCAAAGAGAATCTCAACATCTTCAGCTCTGCCACCTCCAGCTCTGCCTCCTGTCTTTTTGTTAGTGCCACTGTCTCTAAACCATACAACATAGCTGGTCTCACTACTGTTTTGTAAACTTTCCCCTTCACTCTTGCTGATATTCTTTGGTCACAAATCACTCCTGCCACCTTTCTCCACCCACTCCACCCTGCCTGCACTCTCTTCTTCACCTCTCTACCACACTCTCCATTACTTTGAACAGTTGACCCCAAATATTTAAACTCATCTACTTCACCACTTCTACTCCTTGTAACTGCACTATTCCACTGGGCGCCCTCTCATTCACACACATGTACTCAGTCTTGTTTCTACTGACTTTCATTCCCCTCTCTCCAAAGCATATCTCCACTTCTCCAGACTAGACTCAACTTGCTCTCTACTCTCACTACAGATCACAATGTCATCTGCAACATCATAGTCCATGGGGACCTCCTGTCTGATCTCATCTGTCAACCTGTCCATCACCACTGCAAACAAGAAAGGACTCAGAGCTGATCCTTGGTGTAATCCCACCTCCACCTTGAATGAGTCTGTCATTCCGACTGCGCATCTCCCCGCTGTCACACTATTCTTGTACATGTCCTGCACTACCCTAACATACTTCTCTGCCACTCCAGACGTCCTCATACAATTCCACAACTCTTCTCTTGGCACCCTATCATAAGCTTTTTCTAAGTCCACAAACACACAATGTAACTCTTTCTGTCCTTCTCTGTACTTTTCCAACAGTATTCTCAGAGCAGACATTGCATCTGTAGTGCTCTTTCTCGGCATGAAACCATATTGCTGCTCACAGATCTTCACCTGTTTTCTAAGCCTAGCTTCTACTACTCTTTCCATAACTTCATCCTGTGGCTGATCAGCTTTATGCCTCTGTAGTTACTGCAGCTCTGCACATCACCCTTGTTCTTGAAAATAGGAACCAGCACACTTCGTCTCCACTCCTCAGGCATCCTCTCACTTTCCAAGATTTTATTAAACAATCTGGTTAGAAACTCTACTGCCATCTCTCCTAGACATTTCCATGCCTCCATTGGAATGTCATCTGGACCAACTGCCTTTCCACTCTTCATCCTCTTCATAGCAGCCCTCACTTCTTCCTTGCTAATCTCTTTTTACTTACTGATTTACTCTCACCACATCATCCAGCCTTTTCTCTCGCTCATTTTCTTTACTCATCAACTCTTCGAAATATTCCCTCCACCTTCTCAGCACACACTCCTCACTTGTCAGCACATTACCATGTGCATCTTTTACCACCCTAACCTGCTGCACAACCTTTCCAGCTCTGTCCCTTTGTCTGGCCAATCGGTACAAGTCCTTTTCTCCTTCCTTACTATTCAACTTCTTGTACAGCTCGCAATATGCCTTTTCCTTTGCTTTTGCCACTTCTCGCCTTACACCGCATCTCCTTGTATTCCTGTCTACTTTCTTCATCTCTCCGACTATCCCAAAACTTTTTCGCCAACCTCTTTCTCCTTATGCTTTCCTATCCTTATGCTATCATTCCACCACCAAGTCTCCTTGTCTTCCTTCCACTGTCCAGATGTCATACCCAGTACTCCCCTAGCTGTCTCCCTCACCACATCTGCAGTACTCTTCCAGTTGTCCAAAATTGCTTCCCCTCCAACTAGTGCTTCTCTCACCTGCTCGCTAAATTTCACACAACAGTCTTCCTCCTTCAGCTTCCACCATCGATCCTTGTTGAGCTCTCACT
The DNA here is from genome assembly GCF_902500255.1 of Thalassophryne amazonica. NCBI lineage: Eukaryota > Metazoa > Chordata > Actinopteri > Batrachoidiformes > Batrachoididae > Thalassophryne > Thalassophryne amazonica. Next base: position 76,118,289 of record NC_047116.1, on the reverse strand, counting down.
CTCTTCTTCTTCTTTACCTCTAAAGTCATCCTACAAACAACCATCCTATGCTGTCTAGTGACACTCTCTCCTGCTACCACCTTACAGTCTGTGATTTCTTTTAGCTTGCATCTCCTATAAAGAATGTAGTCCACCTGTGTGCACCTTCCTCCACTCTTATATGTTACCCTGTGCTCCTCACTTTTCTTAAAGTAGGTATTCACCACAGCCATTTCATTCTTTTTGCAAAATCAACTACCATCTGTCCTTCCCCATTCCTATCCTTGATACCATATCTACCCATTACTTCCTCATCACCTCTGTTCCCTTCACCAACATGCCCATTGAAGTATGCTCCTATCACCACTCTTTCATGCTTGGGCACACTCTCCACCACCTCATCTAACACACTCCAGAAATCTTCTTTCTCCTTCATCTCACAACCTACCTGTGGGGCATATGCACTGATGATATTCATCATCACCCCTTCAATTTCCAACTTCACACTCATCACCCTGTCAGACACTCGCTTAACCTCCAACACACTTTAACATACTCTTCCTTTAAAATGACCCCAACACCATTTCTCTTCCTGTCCTCACCATGGTACAACAACTTGTACCCACCACCGATGCTCCTGCTCTTACTTCCCTTCCACTTGGTCTCTTGCACACACAATATGTCTACCTTTCTCCTCTCCATCATATCAGCCAGCTCTCTCCCTTTACCAGTCATACTACCAACATTCAAAGTCTCCACTCTCATTTCCACCCTTCTAGTTTTCTTCTTCTCCCGCTGTTCATGGCAGCGTTTTCCTCCTCTTCTTTGTCCTCTTCGCCCAGCAGTAGCCCAATTTCCACCGGCACCCTGTTGGGCAATAGCACCGGTGGCGGACGTTGTTAACCCGGGCCGCGACCGATCCGGTATGGGAATTTGATTCTGAGTCTGCATAGTTGGGTTGGCTTGTTTTACGCCGGATGCCCTTCCTGACGCAACCCTCCTCATTTATCCGGGCTTGGGACCGGCACTCAGAATGTACTGGCTGCACACCCGTGTGGCTGAGTTAAGGCAAAGCCATACAATAATACGAAAAAACCCCACGGTTCAAAACAACCCCCTGTGGAGCAAGCACTTGGCGACAGTGGGAAGGAAAAACTCCCTTTTAACAGGAAGAACCTCCAGCAGAACCAGGCTCAGGGAGGGGCAGTCTTCTGCTGGGACGGTTGGGGCTGAGGGAGAGAACCAGGCAAAAAGACATGCTGTGGAGGGGAGCAGAGATCAATCACTAATGATTAATGCAGAGTGGTGCATACCGATCAAAAAGAGAAAGAAACACTCAGTGCATCATGGGAACCCCCCAGCAGTCTAACTCTATAGCAGCATAACTAAGGGATGGTTCAGGGTAACCTGATCCAGCCCTAACTATAAGCTTTAGCAAAAAGGAAAGTTTTAAGCCTAATCTTAAAAGTAGAGAGGGTGTCTGTCTCCCTAATCCGAATTGGGAGCTGGTTCCAGATGAGAGGAGCCTGAAAGCTGAAGGCTCTGCCTCCCATTCTACTTTTACAAACCCTAGGAACTACAAGTAAGCCTGCAGTCTGAGAGCGAAGCGCTCTATTGGGGTGATATGGTACTATGAGGTCCATAAGACAAGATGGGACCTGATTATTCAAAACCTTATAAGTAAGAAGAAGAATTTTAAATTCTATTCTAGAATTAACAGGAAGCCAATGAAGAGAGGCCAATATGGGTGAGATATGCTCTCTCCTTCTAGTCCCTGTCAGTACTCTAGCTGCAGCATTTTGAATTAATTGAAGGCTTTTCAGGGAACGTTTAGGACAACCTGATAATAATGCATTACAATAGTCCCAACCTAGAGGAAATAAATGCATGAATTAGTTTTTCAGCATCACTCTGAGACAAGACCTTTCTAATTTTAGAGATATTGCGCAAATGCAAAAAGCAGTCCTACATATTGTTTAATATGCGCATTGAATGACATATCCTGATCAAAAATGACTCAAAGATTTCTCACAGTATTACTAGAGGTCAGGGTAATGCCATCCAGAGTAAGGATCTGGTTAGACACCATGTTTCTACGATTTGTGGGGCCAAGTACAATAACTTCAGTTTTATCTGAGTTTAAAAGCAGGAAATTAGAGGTCATAAATGTCTTTATGTCTGTAAGACAATCCTGCAGTTTAGCTAATTGTGTGTGTCCTCTGGCTTCATGGATAGATAAAGCTGTGTATCATCTGCGTAACAATGAAAACATCACAAACTAAAATAAGTTGTAGCGACTGCATACAGATTGGCCACAAATAAAGCGTTTTTATTATGTCTGTTTTGCATCTGATTTGCATCCGTTGCAAATCAGATGCGCTGTGTTCACAGCTGGACCCTGTTCTTTGTTCTACCGGCTGCCACGCGCTCTGCGCTGGATGCTGCCTATATAAAATAATTATTTTGTGGCGTATTAATCATTTTATTCTGCAAATTGCCTGTTGAAAACAGCTCTAATCACCTCCTGCATCACAGAGGAGGTGCACGCGTGAACGGCCCAGCAACAGAAAGCATTTTGAGCTGTCTAAAAAGGTAATTATTTGACTTGTTTACATTGTCAAGACATGATAAAACAGTTGCGTGTTTTTTTCCTTCTTGTCTGCAGCTGTTACAGTATTTATTACTATGTTTATAACAGATTTAACTTGTTATAATCGTTCAGACAAGGTGCGCTCTGATGCGATCCGCTGACGTCACCACTCGCCCTGTTCACTGCTTCTTTTCTCCAATCAACTTGTCCAAGTCCAGCAAATGCTCCAGAGGCTGTATTGTTGGTGTGAATAGTGATGCCGACGGCCCGAGTGCACTTCATTTATGACCACAATGCAGATGCTGTGCACGCGGAACACGTGCGCGATGCATTCATAATACACCCGTAATACTGCCGTGATAATCGCAATGCATCTGATCTGCTTCCTCACTACATGCGTTATACAACCGTGATTGTTCATCATATATTTGCTATATATTATTAATATATCCGTAATTCATACCTGGACATTTGTCATTTTTGGCCATTTTTGTTGCGGACGACAACGAACGCCCGTACTTTGTATATTCAATTCATGCACAATTAATCCTCTCCCCAGTGGGACAGGGCCCTTATTGAATGTTGCTAGAAGGAAAGGTGATGTGACACAGTGGTAACATACCACTGTCCCAGCTTTTTTTGAAACGTGTTGCAGGCATCCATTTCAAAATGAGCAAATATTTGCACAAAAACAATAAAGTTTATCAGTTTGAACATTAAATATGTTGTCTTTGTTGTGTACTCAGTTGAATATAGGTTGAAGAGGATTTGCAAATAATTGTATTCTGTTTTTATTTACATTTTACACAACGTCCCAACTTCACTGGTATTGTGTTTGTAAGTAGTGGCTGCAATAGCGCAGTTGGTCATCTTGTGAAGGGTTACCAGTCCAAATCCGGCTCCCAACCAGTCAGAAATCTGTATATTGCCGTTGTGTCCTTGGGCAAGACAATTAACCCACCTTGCCTGTGTATGAATGAGGTGGAGGTGGTAGTCGGAGGGGCTGTAGGCACAGAACGGCAGCCATGCTTCCGTCAGTTTTCCCCAGGGCAGCTGTGGCTACACTAGTAGCTTACCACCCCATATGTGTGTGAATGTGTGACTGAATGAAAAATGCAATTTGTAAAGCACTTTGATGTCTTGAAATGTGATCTGTAAATCCAAGTCGTCCTCCTCCTCCTCCTCCTTCTTCTTCTTCTTCCTCTTCTTCTTCTTCTTATTATTATTACGTTAGGTCAGGCAGAGTGTAAGATATTTCAGATGTGTACCGTTGCTGGTGCTGGAGGTGGACTGCTTTGATAAATCATTAAACGATGTCATTTTTTTCCTTGGTTCTTTCGCTTCTCCCTCATGTCCTTGTTTCCTTCCCTTCTGTCCTCCCATGCCCTTCTCCTTCACCCCCCCCCCGGTTCCTGGTTCATTCTGTTTACCATTCAGACTCTAGAACCGGGAGCGTACCCAGGCTTTTCGCCCCTCTCCCAACCAGAACAGCCCACTCCTGTCCAGAGAAACCCTGAGCTCGAGCAGAGAGCCAAAGCTCTGAGAGGACGGATGTGAGTACTGTTGTACAGCGCAGTACAACATAAATACTGCATTAAGTGCTACTTTGGCCTTTACTGCTCCTACTATGTACATCAAGTAGTACTGCTGCTACTTTTACTATGAAGAGTTGTTGATGTGCCATACATTGTGTGCTGTGTCTCAGCCTGTGGGCGATGACATTTTGGGAATGGATCTAACAGTGTTGTGTTTGTTCTGCTCAGGTTTGTGCTGAACGAGCTGATTCAGACAGAGAAGGATTACGTCAAAGACTTGGGTATCGTGGTGGAGGTGAGACTCAAAGAGCACGCACATTTCTATTGTAAGGGCCGCAGCTTCCCACAATCTCTGCTCCCCATCAGCTACACACAGTATGTTCATTTCATACAGCTGCAACACAACATTTATTACTTACTGCTGAGAAAATGTGCTAAATTTCATCATACTCCTTTGGGGGCACAAAAAAGGGCTGATGCACTGAGGTTGTTCACATGGCCAAAAGTTGCTTTATACAGGTGACTCTATTTAACTGCAGCCATTTCTTCTGTAGTTCTCACCACTGCAGTGTGCAAGCCATACAAACTTTCTTGTTGTCCACACGGAAATGGAACTTTCCCTTTATGATCTTTTTCTTTGTCGTTTACAAAATATCTGTGTACGCACACAGCCACTGAAAATGCTGTAGTACATATGCCAGGCCTGTATGGGGCGCTGTAACACTACAACAAAAAACAGAGGTATTGAGCATGTGAATAACGAGTGTAAGGAGTTGATCAGTGTAGCAGCAAAAAGCTCGAATTTTACGAAGCAGCACACAGCATAAATACGAAGTGTTTTAATCTGACTTGTTGCATTTTTTTCAGAATCACAACCAAAAACTGTTATACTGTTATTTTAAAAGCCAAAAGTCTTTTTGCCATTATTTCTGTCTCACAATGGTCCCAGCGTTCACCACAGCCGTTCTATGTCTCTTCACCATTCTGCTAGCAATGAATATAAATTCTATTTAGGCTCCCCAAGACAAAAGTATGTTAAATTGCCCTGATAAATCCAGTAACATGCTGTCGAGCAGCAGATGTTACAGAGGTGGGGCCATGACATAATCGTGTCAGAAAAGTTCTGCATAGGCTGTCCACACAAAAAAAATGCAAAATTCCTGTTTTCAGATTTATCCACTGTTGGACCCGTTATCAAAAACTAGTGGTTTCGGGCTCTGAAAATGCCGGTTTCATGTGGATGAAATGCCAATACAATACAAAACTTTTGTGGATACACCTAAACCCATCTCCATGTGGTCGAGGCCTTAGAAAGAGAGAGAGAGAGAGAGAGAGAAAGTGTGTGTGTGTATGTGTGTGTGTCCGTCCGTTGTAAGGGTGCAAAGACAGGAGTCCCTGAGGTGTGACTGCTGACACTATAGTCATCTCTCATCAGTTTGGAGTAGCAGATCCGTAAGTCAGTCTTGCAATTCTTGCGAACACAGCAGACCAGAATGTGAACATCGTCCACACTTCGTGGGGTGGGCGAGCTCTCCTCACCAGTAGGTCGATCAGTAAAAAACCACCTGTTGGTTGGCCTGGGGTCAAGGAGCTCTTTGCGAAATTCAGAGTGTCCTAACTGCGACACATGGTTCAGTAGGGTCTGAGTGTCGTCGAGTGCTTGCTGCCAACTCGGAGCGCACACGAGCCAGTCATCTAGATATGTTAGAATCTTTATCCCACGAGCCTGCAAAGGAGAGAGTGCTGCTGCCACCCACCTGGTGAATGTACAGGGAGTGAGGGAGAATCCAAAAGGGAGGACTCTGAACTGGTATGCCCGTCCCTAAAAATCAATCCAAACTGCCTGTGGTGAACTGACACTGGGATGTGGAAATAGGAATCCTTTAGGGCCACACTGGTAAACAAGCCCCCCCAGCCATATTGCCTGGAGAACTTCCGTGATGCAGAGCATGCGGAAATGCAGCACTTTCATGTACTGAGGTCAAGAATAGAATGAAAACCACCATCCTTTTTTGGATCTAGAAAATAAATTGAATCGAACCTTCTTAAGTGATCCGAACTGTGGACCCACTCCTTTCTTCAGGAGCTCTAGAATTTCTTGCCTGAGAACAAGAGACATCGCAGAGTCTGTAACAACTGTGACTTTTACACCATTGAACTTGGTGGGACAAAGATTGAACTGAATATTGTAAATATTGTATTGAATTTTGGTCCGAGACCGAATTTTGGTCCGAGACCAAATTCCGCCACCGGTCGAGCTGAGTCTGGGAAAATGACCGGTGACCGGCTGTCAAACCCGACTGCTGCAACCCCTTGATGATTTTGAGGGGCAAGCATGATGGCCTTGTCTGTCCCGCCGGTCCTTTCTGGGTGGTCCACCTGTAGGTGGCCGAAAGGTGGACTGCTGCGAGGGCTTACGTGGCAGACCCCAATCCCAGGGAGCACGTCTGTTAGCAGGGTGGAAGCCACCTGCATGCATAGGTTGGCACCTGGGATTTTGGTGTAATTCTGCAAATTGCTGGTGAGACCTGTTAGCCTGAACAGCATGCTCCAGGGTATGTTGGGCTGCAGGGCTGAAAATCTGGCTGGGACCGCAGAGAGGGGCGTAGTGATCCCTTGTCATGCCTCAGACAAGGGGGATTGGGGCAGCCACACTTTGTGCCGGGCTATGGTCAGAGTTGACAAGCTTTCATGACAGGAGTGAGGCATCACTCAGGCTCTGTGTGTCAGTGTCAGCACCGGCATCCTGCAGGGGCCGTGAAAGGGCAAGGCAGACAGGGAGTTCCCCAGATGACCAATTCGAGCCGCTGTGTCATAGCTCTTGGTAAGGAGGTAATCAGTGACCCTACATTGAGGTCATGGGCAATGGGCCTCTGCCCGGGCAGCATCAGCTGGCGCTACAACCAGGCTACTAACCACAATGTCCACCGATGGCATGTGGTCTATCCCCTACTGCATTGTATCAGTCATTGCACACAGTGCCCTGCAATCGTGTAGCAAATGGGTGAAGGATTTAGGATCAGACCAGCACCTCTGCAGCTTTTCAATATATGGGAAGGAGGGTGGGACACTGAAAGCTGGTTTCAGTGTCCCTAAAAAAGGCAATAGCAGGGGCAGTCTCCATGGGAGGAGCATCAACACCAAGCTGCGACAAGGCCAACTGAATGGCCTGTGTAACAGACAGGTCAGACGCCCGAGGAGAGTCACTGTCTAAAGATTGGGAGTCCGTGATGGAAGGGGGGGGACATGTTCCCTGGTGTCCTGGTGTGTCCTGCACACATTAGCGATAACAAGTTAAGTTAAGCTACAATCGCTCACTCGTAGTAAAACAGGGTTACTCACCGAGAGCTGTGCACAAGTGATCCGAAAAAATTTTGACCTTCTGCTCTCCACGCGAGAGATGGAAAAAGGAATGATTGCCAGGTGACGTGCTCTCATATGCTGTTGGCTGACGTCACCCAGGTCATGCCCACTAACATGACTTTGTTGGTATAAGATTTGACCTCTGGGCATGCGCACATGGAATAATCCAGGTGCTGAGCACCACCCTCTGGTGGTCATGAGTAATAGAATAGAACCTCTGTTTGTTTCTCCATGTTGCTCTGGGCCAGCAATCCATGTGCATCTGACCATTTTCCTTTGTCCATACTGCACCAAATTATATCCAGTGTCATTCAGTGGACATTTGTTTTGTCCATCTTTCTTATTTTTGAAATTTAAGTCATTATCTTCAGAAACTGCAAAAGATGTGGTGTGCATGTGTGATAAACTGACTTCCTGTCCTGTGAGTTCCAAATACAGAAAAAAGGTGCTGTATAACATATGCTCCTGTGCAACAACAGAAAATGCATTCATTGACAAAAAAAGAACCATACTTTATGAATTTAAAGGATCCTGAACTGGACCTACTTTTTCTCAGTCAAATCAGGGAGGATTTCAGTGTCAATGAGTGCTATGGTATTTCTTGTTTCACACATTTCCTGTTTCTCAAGTCTGCACTAGTAATTCAATAGGAGGTGCGAAGTCCAACAGACAGATCTGTTGTAAAATGTTTTATTGTCTGATGTATACCATTGAGAAGTAAACCTGCCCACTTTGCATGACCATTTAGGGCTTCATGAAACGAATAGAGGAGAAAGGTGTCTCTGAAGACATGAAAGGAAAAGACAAGATTGTTTTTGGAAACATCCATCAGATCTACGACTGGCATAGAGAGTAAGTAAACAGCAGTGTGGTCTTGTCACATATGGTCTCCAGAAAAAAACACACACCGTTATGACACATTATCCCACTTTTCCCCAAAACCCACCACATCAGGTCAGGTGCCAGTACATGTAGCTATTAACCCTTTGTCCTCTCAGGGTATTTCTTGATTTTACCTCAGAAATTCCCCTTTAAAGGTATTTTTAGTATAATGCCCATGTGTTGCATATCAAAATGTTCAGAACAATCTCAGCTTGCTGAATGTGAGATACAGAGTTGAAGTGATTAAATGAAATTGAATTTGATTCGATTAGATTAAAGGGCATTTCATTTTGGATTAGATTAGATTAAATTGATTTTTGTTTGGATTAGATTAGATTAAATGATTAAACTTGATTAAATTTGATTAAACTTTATTCGCGATATGTATGTGCATATGTGAATGATGAAATATGTGAAGAAGCTAACAGATTTTTCATTTTGAAACATTTATTATAAGGTAAACTATATGTACACTGTACAAGAAGTCAGGCATATTTACATTTAGTCTTCAATATCATCAGATACATAACACTGGACACTAAACATGGAGTCTTCAATCATTATCGCCATCACAATCAGTCTTCAACAACATGAAACGTCAGATATGTAACATTAGGGAGTTTACTACATAATACATATCACATACAGTCATCACTAACACAGAGTGTCTCACTCAACCAGTTCACAACTGACATCTAGTAAGCAAGGGAGTCTTTGATCATAATCACCATCATAATACAGTCTTCAGTCACCACTAATACAGTGTCTCACTCAACCAGTTCACAACCTAAGTATCACTTCTTCACACACCTAACCTCCTTCCAGTTGCACTTGACAAACATAAGTTCTTGGAAGACAGAGTCACTGAGGCGGCACCTCTCAGGCCTGAAGATCTTCCCTGCCACTGACAAAAGCCTCTCCACTGGAGCTGATGTGGAAGGGATGCGCAGGTATTGCTGGGCTACCTTGGCCAGGTGTGGGTACCTGCCCTCGTTGACCTTCCAGTAGGAGAGTGGATCCTTGTCCATGCAGGGGTTCATGCAAATAGTCAGTGACTTCTTGGTGGGCTGGGGAGACATCAGGGGAGGTGGGCTGGACCTCTTTTGTTGAGTTTGTCATGCATGTTTACATTTGAAGGGTGAGTTAAGTGTTTGTATGGCACTTGTGTCATCACCCTGACTTTGTGATATTGTTTGGAGATAGGAATGGATAAAGCCCCTGTCACAGTGGCGTATTCGTAGAGCTGCTCATTACAGCGAATCGTCTACGCTGTAATGAGAAGCTCTCCGCCCACTTCACGAGGAGTTTTTTCTTAATACGCAGCAGTATGTTGAGGGCTACGCGCGTAGGACGGAAGAAATTAAACATGCTTAATTTTCTTCGGTGTACAGCGCAGCATGGAGCCTTCACGCAAGTACACACAGCGCCGTGCTACTGTCCGCTATTGTGGGCCTGCCCACACTTCAGCACGGTACTGTACGCCATTTCACATCTCCCTGTTGTTCTTCTGGAGCTATAAATACTGCAAGATCGTTGCTTCACTTTATCATACTGGACTCAATATATATGAGGACTGTGTCACATCCTTTCATAAAAGCGTGCTCTCGCGCGTGGTCTCTCTCTCTCTCTCTGTGTGTCACAGAGAGAGAGAGAGAGAGAGAGAGAGAGAGACCGTGCGCGCTTTTCCTTAAAATAAAAGTGGTCTCTCTCTCTCTCTCTCTCTCTCTCTCTCTCTCTCTCTCTCTCTCTCTCTCTGTGTGTGTGTGTGTCACAGAGAGACCGCGCGCTATCAATAAAAGCGCTCTATCCCAGTTTAACGAGTCACAGCGTTTTGTTCAGGGCAGCCTTTACCACAGCCAGACTCAGCAGCATCTGGACACAATGAAAGTGATCCACCAAGACAAAAAATAAATAATAATAATAATAATGTTAAATAACTCTGTTTTTGAGCCGCGCCACACCATGCAGTAGAGAACAGAGCGTACTTCCACAGAGGCAGAAAATAGCACTGAATGGCACACGCGACTGTGTGCACACATTATTTAAAACGCAAACACACGCAGCTGCAAGTATGAACGAACACTGTTAAAGGCTGAGTATGCGCGTATTTCGGGCGTATTTAAATGAAACACAATGCCGCAATGAGCAGGTCTACAAATACACTGTGACAGGGTCTTAAGCTGAGTAGATTGTTTTGCTGGGTAGATGGGAGGGAGAGAGGTGCTTTCTTTGTTGCAAGAAGATAGGTGGAAAGATGGTATTGTCCTCAGTTGAGATATGTTTACATGGTAATTGTGCCATCACTGTTGGGAAAGTGTAAGTACACGGACCCACAACAGGGGGCGCAAATGAACGGACAATAGAATAGGTCAAATAACAACACTTTACTGTTGCGAACGTGCACAACAAACACAACAGATTCCACAATAGATCAAAGGTCAAATTACAAGGTGTCGTGTGGGCAGGCTCGAAGATAGGAGACGCCTGTCCAAAGCAGAACCGGAACCACACGATTTCCTCCGCCACCAGACCCCGGGAATACTGGAGCCGCCAAGTCCCGAACTCCCAGGTGGCCACTGCCCCCGCGTGCCGGACCTGGTACTGCTGGCGAGGAACAAAAACACAATTAAACGTGGGTGCGTCTGCACCCAGCAATCTGCACGGCAGGGAAGCTACCTCCACCTCTCGTTGGAGAAAAAGTCTGTTATCACTCACAAAAAATCACAACAAAAAGGCTTTCTATCAAGCAGTCAGGCTGAGGATATTACCTTTCAGGTAGAACGATATCTCGGCAAAGAGGTGGAGATGAACGTCTTGCTGATATACCGATGCAGATCAGATGAGTGGTGACAGCTGTCACAGGTGATGAGTGTCAGCTGTCACCCCGGCTGCTCCTGTGAGGCGGCAGCGCCCTCTGGTGCCTGGAGCCCGCACATCCAGGCAGGGTGCCCTCTGGTGGTGGTGGGCCAGCAGTACCTCCTCTCAGCAGCCCACACAACAATCACCCCTGTTTTGAGAAACCTGCAAGGGTTGGCTTTGTTGTGTGAAGGGACTGAGATGTGACAAGTTGCTTGAATTGAGGCTGACAACGTACCAACTCGTATATAGAAGGCACTTTGTAAGATTGTAGATTTTAATCAAAATTTTAATCAAATTTAATCCAAAAATTAGGAATAATGGAAAAATTTTGGATTAGATTAAAGCATACAAAAAAAATCAGTTTACATTAGATTAGATTAAATAATCTAATTGTAATCTAATCCAAATTTTGGATTACGATTAAATTGACTTCAACTCTGGTGAGATGTGTTTTGAACACTGTTTAAAGATATGATTTATTAATTGAAATTTGGTAAAACATTGACCAGGGCATCGGAGAGCGTCCTCAGGGGACAACAAATGTCACTGACCTTTTGTGTGAAGAAACACATGCAAAAGAATACTGCCAAAAGTATGTACATAGTGTGTTTTGTTTGTTTTTTAATATGTATCTTGTACATAACAGGAATGAAAGTCTAACTACTTTATGAGCACAAAATACAGTTGGAGCCACATATATTTAAACACTAAAAGTGAATGTAATTGTAGCAATCAACATGTTGGAGCTAAAAGGAAATGTGACATCCCCACTTCTGACCACATGCACTGAAGCAATATGAGATTGTGTTAAATCTGCCCACAGAGAAAATTGAGGGTACAGGTAAAGTGTGTTCAGTACAGCCTCTTAAGTCCGTCCAGTCTAAACTTGGTTGACATCCTAGTCTGTATTTTATACCAAATTCTGTTCTGTCAGTTTCTTTGTAGGTGAGCTGGAGAAATGTCTGGAGGACCAGGAGCTACTTCCTGAGCTTTCATCAACATGCAAGTCCTGTTTGTGCCTGCAGAAGTGACTTTGTGTTGTTAATATTATCAGTGACTCTGTCATTCATTATAAATAAACCTGTTGTGTTTTTGTGTGTTTTGCAGGAGAGGAGACTCCATATGTATGTGGTTTATTGCCAGAATAAACCAAAGTCAGAGTTCATTGTGGCAGAATACGATAGCTACTTTGATGTAAGTGATATTTTATTTGGGGTTGTGCTCACTTTTTATTTAAGTTTTTATTTTTTTTATTTACTTTGTTGTTTAATTTTCCACCACTGAAGTCTTGGGCACATGATTCCCCTCCCAGCAGTGAAGAAACATTCCAGTTTTTCACAGAAAGGCAAAGTCACCACAATGTAGAAATACCACTCAATCCACCAAAGGAAAAAAAAGTCCTTTTTTTTTTAGAACCTGGAGTCTTCTCAAGTCAAGCGTATGAGCAATGCCCAATCTCCCATTACAGACCTTTTCCCACAGTGAGTCTGATACTCACAGATACTGAGTACTAAGTACTTCAGTATTCTGGTTGTATTACACAGTATTGAGGTCCCTCCATTCAAAGTCAAGCTTACTGTTGTCAACAGTTTGAAGTGCTTTTTCATGTCAGACAGATTCAAGACATATATGTATATTTGCAGAAGCTTATTCAGACTTTTCTCAAGGTGACTCAATGCAGCTGAAGATCAAGTTGATGTTCCATCACTGTGCTACTGGGAACACATAAAAGTGACCAATTTTCAGTGCCCCAATATGTTATGATGCCATTACTGGTTTTTGCATCACTGCATCTCTAACACTGCAGCACTGCCATTTTCACATCCACAGTGTTTACACTAAAACAGCTGATTATATTCAAACCTGGAAGCAGCCCACTACAACCAGTCTGTAGTCCATCAAAGGGCCTTGATAATAGACACCTCAGTTAAAGTAAGCGGGACAAACGTTTCAATTGCTCAACTTGATTTATTGTGGTGCCTCGGGTATTGAACCGAAGCTCAGATCAGATCTGGCCAAAAACTCACTTCTATTTACCTTTTACCATCACTGGCCCAGGTGCTTAATGTTAGCCCTCACATATAAAAAGACGAGCTTGAGCTGAGGACAAAAGTAAAGGTTGTACCCAGTATATTATTTCCACCACTATGAATGATGACGTTGTCGGGATAAACCTTGTGGAACATTTAATCAGGTCAGCCTGAGTAGAATGTGCAAATGCTGCAGGTTGCTGCATCCACCACCCTGTGTTCTAGCAGACAGCACCTATCTGGTGCTGTCACAATCAGGTGATACATGGTTGTCCCCTTGATTTGATCCAGTTCCTGGGTCCCTGTGTGCTGAATAAGGTTCAGGAATATAGGTCAAAACCATAGTATTGTTACTGACTTTCCAGTGAAAGCGGTGCACCTCATCTGGGACTCTTGTAGTAACAGTTCATTTGACACAAAGCCTTAGTTCAGATTGCATGTTCAAATCATATTTATTGCATATCATATTTTCAAATCTGATCTCACTGACTGACTGTCCATATTATATGTAGCAAGTGACCAGATTCAGTCTATGTCTCCATGTTGCTGTATTTATCTGCCGTCTAATCCATATCAGTTGCTACAGTAACAAAACTCGCAAGAGTCTTGACTCTTTCCATGTGTGTGACACAGGGAAAGCTTTACATGGTCTGAAAAAGTCAGAGATGTCACAAAACACATCCTGAATCCAATCTGAGCATTCAGACTAAAACAGATATTCAAAAATGCTATTTTAATTGCATTTCAAACCACCTATGAATGAGGCTTGAAAGGGATTTTGGGATGACTGATTTCCTGTGACTTTTAACTGTTCAGACTTGCAGCGTGCACTCAGATTCACATCAGATATGCACATAACTCTGACTTTTACTGGCAGTCTGAAAAAGGCCAAAGTCATTCAGTAGTATCCAAGAAGTGATCAGAGGCACCTAGGACCAAAGACATTGAGTTAGCGTCCAGGTCAATATTATTTTGAAGTAAGCAAATGTCCCCAACCCCCAGTTAATCTGGATGCTGGGCTTGATCTTTTGAAATATGTTTTCACTGGTCACACCAAATTCCAAACCATCATCCATCAATGTGTCAACATTTTAATTTGGCTAGCTTTCTGAAACTCAATGGCTACTTTCAGGAGATGATAGAGAACAGCTCAGAGAGTCGTACCACCAGCGCAGGTCTGACAGGCCAAATGTGTTAATGGAAAACATTGTGATGCTTGGTGTGTTGTTCCTCCAGAGTATCCAGCAGGACATTCAGTCCAGACTGAGCATCAGTGACTTCCTTATCAAACCCATCCAGAGGATCACCAAGTACCAGCTGCTGCTCAAGGTAATGCACACAACCCTTTCACTACAGAACTGCATTTCTTCCAAATTTGCGCTTCAATGTCCAGATTATGTACAAAAGATTTTTTTGCATGCTTGTATCATTTGGTCATACAGTACACACCAGGGTGCAGTTTTGGCTCACTGTCTTTACTTACCCAGAATGTGCGAACTTGATATTCCATGGGCTACAGTACAAGCAGCTGTCAGTGGATATAATGACAGAAGATCATTTAATGGACCCATGAAAACCACACGACTGTGATAAAGCACGTTTAATGTTTGCAGCTGGTCTGTGCAAACTACACTGGAAGCATTGTTACATTCTTCTCATTTTAAGAGCAAAATAAGATCAGCAGTGCACAGCAGCTGCTTTGAATTAATGATTTGTTTATTAATGACAAATGATTACAGATAAGTAGATGTTTGTCGTAAAATTGTACTGATAATGCAGTAAAGTGTATGTAGTTTTTGATAGTTTTACTTTTGTGACTGTAGTGGTCTTGTGTCTGTCTTTGGAGATGATCAGTAAATCACAGTACTTGAATTTTGCTGCTCTTTGATCACTAGGGCCCAGTTTTTGTGGTGGTTCCAAAATATTTTGGGCTATTTTATAGTGCAAGACTCACCAGACCAGTTGTTAAAATTTAGCACCAGACTAAAACAATAATTGTGCTATGATCCGTTGACGTGTAAATAGCCTGAATGTTCTTGTCCTTTGCACAGGCTCAAAAGTGGGGAAACAAATATTTATCGTTGTTATGGTTTCCTTTTCACATTTATCAGTGCATATTCTGAGGATGTGAATCTCTTCACCCATAATGAGTGGAAACAATCCAAAAAGGAAAAGAAGTGAAAATTTTATTCACACCAAAATTCAAAAGCCACGATGGTGCACCTGCGTCAGAAAGCAATCAAGACATGAATAAAAACCTTTGGAACGCCGCCAGCTGCATCCCACAGCCGCGGGGCACCGTGCACACATCTGAATAGGCTGTTTATTTCAATAATAAGTCTTAGATCACAGATACGAGGTCTATTAGAAAAGTATCCGACCTTATTATTTTTTTCAAAAACCATATGGATTTGAATCACGTGTGATTGCATCAGACAAGCTTGAACCCTCGTGCGCATGCGTGAGTTTTTCCACGCCTGTCGGTTGCGTCTGTTGTGAAAGTGTCGTGACACGGACCCACAACAGGGGGCGTTAATGAACGGACAATGGATAAGCCAAAAAGTAACAATTTAATGTTGTGAATCGCACAACAACGTACAGACAATAACAATATGGTGGACTGTCAATCATACACCAGGTGACGTGTGGGCAGGCTCGATGATAGAAGATGCCTGGAGAGAGAAGAGCTGGATCCCCACACAGCTTCCAACACCAACGGAGCTGAAGAACACCGGAGCTGCCAAGCCCTGCGCCCCAGGTGGCCGCTGTCTTCAGCAGTCAGACCCGGTACTGCTGGCAGAGAACAGAGACAGTCCAGATGAGTGTGAGTTCGCACACTCAGTAATCCCACAGTCTGTATTAAGTAAAGGAGGGAAAACCTCCACCTCCAATCACACACACTCGTGCAGCTCCTGGTCAACCACTTATCTGAGTTGGGGTGTGAGGCGAAGCCGTCGCTGTCACACCAAACGCCAATCCTCCAGATAAGGAAACACTCCAGGAAAACGGCTGCAAATAGAAGTTCAGGTTAAACACACAAAGTGTCTGTCAGCAGAGAAATTACCTGAATGGTAGTTGATTTCTCGGCGAGGAGGTGGAGTTGCAGTCCGGTCTTTGTAGTGGTGGTGATGGGTGACAGCTTGTGTTGATTGATGACAGCTGTCACCTCCAGCAAAGCCGACGCCCTCTCGTGCTTGAAGCCCGCACTTCAAGCAGGGCGCCATCTTGTGGTGGTGGGCCAGCAGTACCTCCTCTTCAGCGGCCCACACAACAGCGTCCTTCGCCTGTGAGCAGGCTTTGAGTGAGGAGTGGTCCAGTCCCCTCGTCGGATTTTCATTGCCAGGAAATGGCAGAATGATTTGGGCTTTTTTTTCCATCAGAATTTTTTCAGAAACTGTTAGAGACTGGCAGCTGGAAACCATTACAAAAATTTATCTGGCTTTCGGTGAAAATGTTACGGGCTTGGTAGAGAATAAGGAGTGTTACTGTCACTTTAAGGACGGCCCCCAGTGGCTGTGGGGCGCGCCGCGCTCCGAAGCCGCCATCGACAGGCTGAACGACCATTTCATTTCTAAACGGATGGCTGTATGGATCCGTGACCATTGTGTGCCATTTCTCTGGTTATCACAAGAGCTGGACATCAACCATTTTCCGGCAGATTTCACTTTAACAAGAGATTTTGTCATGGAAAGCCGAGCGGAGGCTTCGCGCCTCACGATGGATTCGCTACTGGAGCGAGACAAAACCGCCTCCGTTTTGGTCTCACAGGACGGCTTTGAGATGGCGTTCAGACAGCTGTCGGTGGTTTTTCCATCGAGTGATTATCTGAGAAATTGTGGATGTGCCTGGACATGCCAGAACATGTCCCGTGAGGCTTCATCACGGCGTTGCTTTGCACCATGCGGCGCCACCGCGACGCGCGGAATTCCTCTGCACGTCTGTCTCAATGTGCCAAAAAAGTGCTGATGTCCACGTCTTTTCACAATTCCTGTGCTAGTCAGACAACGTCCCGGATAAAACACAGTGTCCAGTTTGGAAATGAACGGCGCATTCCACTGTTACAGGAGTTTTTGTCATGGAAAGAGGAGCGGAGGCTTCGCACAACGCGTGATGAAGCCTCACGGGACATGTTCTGGCATGTCCAGGCACATCCACAATTTCTCGGATAATCACTCGATGGAAAAACCACCGACATCTGTCTGAACGCCATCTCAAAGCCGTCCTGTGAGACCAAAACGGAGGTGGTTTTGTCTTGCTCCAGTAGCAAATCCATCGTGACGCGCGAAGCCTCCGCTCGGCTTTCCATGACAAAATCTCTTGTTAAAAGTGAAATCTGCCGGAAAATGGTTGATGTCCAGCTCTTGTGATAACCAGAGAAATGGCACACGATGGTCACGGATCCAGACAGCCATCCATTTAGAAATGAAATGGTCGTTCAGCCTGTCGATGGCGGCTTCGGAGCATGGCGCGCCCCACAGCCGCTGGGGGCCGTCCCTAAAGTGACAGTAACACTCCTTATTCTCTACCAAGCCCGTAACATTTTCACCGAAAGCCAGATAAATTTTTCTAATGGTTTCCAGCTGCCAGTCTCTAACAGTTTCTGAAAAAATTCTGATGGAAAAAAGCCCAAATCATTCCGCCATTTCCTGACAATGAAAATCCGCCGAGGGGGCTGGACCACTCCTCACTCAAAGCCTGCTCACAGGCGAATGACGCAACCGACAGGCATGGAAAAACTCACGCATGCTCACGAGGGTTCAAGCTTGTCTGACGCAATCACACGTGATTCAAATCCATATGGTTTTTGAAAAAAATAATAAGGTCGGATACTTTTCTAATAGACCTAACGAAGGACACCGAAGCCAGAACGAAACAAGAAATCTGGACTTATGTTGACTTTCCCAGATGTGGTTTAACTGTCATCCAACTTCATTCCTGTAGCTTGTGCTTAGTCAGAATTTTCGAACTGTTGAAAAATGTGAACAAATCTCAATGACAACTTCAGTTAATCCATATTCCTTTTTGTTTTCTGTCTTGATGGTTCCTCATCGTTTGCTTAGTTTCCGTACCGTCAACATTCCGTTTGACTGTCGTCCAACTTTGTCCAACCCCCAAGTCTGACGTCTTGCGCGAACATTGACAGTATCTGAACGGATCAATAACTAAACTGAATGTGACTCGTCCATGTGTGGCATGAAAAGCAATGTTTTCATACAGAAACAATAGCGGCAAGAACGTTTTATCAAGTACTTTAACTATTTATGCACATTCCAGCCATCTGTGGCTGAAGAAGCTGTACGCACAGCCACAAACTGCTGTGCACCACAAACGACTGTGCACTTGGTCAAGACAACCAGATCTCGCATCTGCAGGTGCTGTGGAGTGCGCAGGCTGGCTGCAGAAATGATCACAGGCTCGGGCTCAGTCTGGTACCCGCTGTCAAGGCATCATGAATGTTTCATTTTGTTTTTGTTTAAAGAGTCAAGGTCGCCGTTCGCTTGGTTTTTCTTTTGTTAATTTTGGTTTTGTGTCATTCTTTTATGCGGTCTGGCTTTTCGGTGATGGGAGACGTGCCGGCTCATTCATCCACTTTTTCTCTGTGTGACCAGGCCCTTCCATATGTATGTGAATTATTATCATCATAGCTGTAATATCACGTGCAGCTGTGTGGCTGCCCCACGGTGAGTCAAAGGCTCCACGCGACATGCCACTTACGCCCATAATGACCATGATATTACAGATCCATTGTTAGTCCACCTCATGTGTTAGGAGATGTATCTGTGATGGCATGTGGTCATGGTGGTTAGACCCCTCCCCATTGTAGTGATGACAGTTGACAGTGATGACATTCTGGCTGGATGTGACGTGGCCTGCTTTGAATTTACCCCCCCGACCGTGATCTCATTATTTTGAATGCTGTTTTGATGCCAAGAGAATATTTAGAACGCAGTCAGATTGTAGTTAAAGTCCACCTCAACTGCCGTACAGTATTTTTCCACCTCGACAGTAGAGAGCATGTGCTCTACGTTCGGGCTGGCCACGGCGACTGTGCCTGACTGTTTAGACTGCTCTCATAATGCTGTCCGATGTTTTCGAATGCACCTTGACGCTTCCTGATTGTGGGTCGAATTTCCATTAATAAGGCATTCAAGCTCATTTCGTGCTCTAGTGTGACGGGGGGTGAAGAGGTATTATTCTTACTGCATTCTGACAGTATGTTGGGATTTGTATTGTGTTCCACCTGCATTCGAACTGCGTTCGGGAGCTATTACGCATGTCATGTGCAGGGATCATTTGAGGCGGTTCGGAGCACACTGAGTATTCAGATGGCATTTTTGCGCATTTCTTAATCCCTCCCAGATGTGGCACGAATTGTCGTTTTCCCCATTTGGCCTGATTCGGCTTCATTCATGCTCATTCGTGGTAAGCGTGATGGGGCCTTTAGACAGGTCCATAAATATTTTGACAGTAACACACTTTTTTGTCATTTTCCTTCTATACACATAATACACAGTGAGCTGTACAGCTCCCTGGACAGGGTGAAGTAATTTGATTAATAATGTAATTTGATTTGGAAGAGGACTGGGTGAAGCTTGTTTCGCTGTTGGTTTGTGTTGGATCTTTACTGTGCTGGAGGTTTAACTTGTGGCCGTTTCTCCTCAGGACTTCCTGAAGTACAGCTGCAAGGCAGGCATGGACTGTGAACCAGTCGAGGTAAAAACACCACATTATTCAGTCTGCTGTAATATTAAATCTTTTCACCTCCCAGAGTCCAGTGCATGGGAAGGGTTTTTCTTTGTTTTGTTTTTTAAAATAAATACATATAGTGTATTTATATGCTCAAATGGTCAGACTATCTTTTTTCAGTTGTCCAGTTTGAGGGAACTTTTTTACCTTTTCAAATCTTTTTTCAAACTGAATATACAAGGTCTGATTTACTAGGATCACAGATAATGAGAGCTAAATTGTGTTGCCAATCCAAACGTTTGCCCACTTGGGCGAAGAGAGTTTTGCAGGTGATTTACTAAGAGTAATAGCACAATTGATATATGGCGGTAAGAGTAATAGCACAATTGATATCTGGCGGTAATGTGAAGTAGACAGCTGTATGTAAATGAAGATTTTGCACGTTAATGTGGTGGAATGCACAGACAGCTGCCTATGTACAAGCAAAATGCAGAGGTCTGTGCACACAGTAGACTGTGCTTTACCTGCAGACTGCACATAGAGTTCCAGTTGATGTGCGAACGCCATTCCACACAGAGCCTGAGATGACTGTGTGTTTATTTGTATGACACATTGATGGCTGTAATGATCATGACTTGCACCACAGTGTACTCTGGTCCTCCTGTTACGCATGGAGACAGTTATTCAGATATAAACCCGAAGTAAACTGTTGACCTCTTTAAATACACCCATTGTCTTGTATGTGTGTGTGTGTGTGTGTGTGTGTGTGTGTGTGTGTGTGTGTGTGTGTGTGTGTGTGTGTGTGTGTGTGTGTGTGTGTGTGTGTGTGTGTGTGTGCGTGTGTGTGTACCAGGAGGCAGCAGTTTCTGTGCTGCTGGAAGTGTCAAGTCCAATCAGTTTAACACCAAGTTTTCAAAGATGAAGACAGCAAATTTCCTTGATAAATCGTGTTGTGTGTGTCAACCTCACCTATTTCCATGTTCCCTCCCAGAATTTTGCACACTTATGTCATCAGACACCAGATTGCATATTCATGAAGGCAGATGTGCAATATGAGTTATTTATTGCATTTGACAGATACATGCCTTAGTGTGTTCTGTTCATAAATCAGCATGCGGGTATTTTCCAAATTTTATGTTACGGCTTTTTTTCCGAAATGGATTCAATTCATTTTTCTCCTCGACATTCTACTCACAACACCCCATAATGACAACATGAAAATTTTTTTTTTTCATATTTATTAAAAATAATAATAATAATAAAAAAACTAATCACGTGTACATAAGTATTCACACCCTTTGTCCAAAAACTTTGTTGATGCACCTTTTGCAGCAATTACAGCTTCAAGTCTTCTTGAATATGATGCCACAAGCTTGGCACACCTGTCTTTGGGTAGTTTTGCCCATTTGTCTTTTCAGTACCTCTCAAGCTCCATCAGGTTGGATGGGGAGCGTTGGTGCACAGGGAATTTCAGATCTCTCCAGAGATGTTCATTCGGATTCAGGTCTGGGCTCTGGCTGAGCCAAGCAAGGACATTCATAGAGTTGTCCTGAAGCAACTCCTTTGATATCTTGGCTGTGTGCTCAGGGTCATTGTCCTGCTGAAAGATGAACCGCTGCCCCAGTCTGATGTCAAGAGCGCTCTGGAGCAGGTTTTCATCCAGGATGTCTCTGTACATTGCTGCATTCATCTTTACCTCAATCCTGAGTAGTCTCCCAGTTCCTGCCACTGAAAAACATCCCCACAGCATGATGCTGCCACCACTGTGTTTTCTGGTTGAACCAATACAAGGTTAGGACCCAAAATGCAGGGAGACTATATGAAACACGACACCAAATAATTGATCACAAATGGATTGAAAATAGAGCAAAATGATGGAAGAGGAGACACCAGAGCTGGGAGACACTGACTTAACCAGAGTGGGCTGAGTGCCAGGACCAGGCGGCCGCAACAGAGCTGACAGGAGGCAGAATCGCTGGAAGCCCAAAAAAGAGGAATGGTCAAAACCACAGAAATGCAGGACTCACAAAAAACGATCATTCCAAAAATCCAAGTCCGAGGACTGTGGCCAGGTCAGGCAGAGCTGAGTTTCTGGCAATTGTGGAGAGGCAGGACTGGGGTTTAAATGCAGGTAATATTGATTGAAGACAGGTGTTTGAATCAGCTCCGTGACACGGTGCCTGGAGAAACTGGAAGGGAGGAGAAGCAGAGCAAACACCAAGACAGCACAACACCATGCTTCACTGTAGGGATGGTGCTTGGTTTCCTCCAAACATGATGCCTGACATTCACACCAAAGAGTTCAATATTTCTCATCAGACCAGAACATTTTGTTTCTCATGGTCTGAGAGTCCTTCAGGTGCCTTTTGGCAAACTCAAGGAAGGCTGCCATGTGCCTTTTACTAAGGAGTGGCTTCTCTCTGGCCACTCTACCAGACAGTCCTGATTGGTGGATTGCTGCAGAGATGGGTGTCATTCTGGAAGGCTCGTCTCTCTCCACAGAGGAATGCTGGAGCTCTGACAGAGTGACCATCAGGTTCATGGTCACCTCCCTGACTAAGGCCCTTCTCCCCCAATCGCTCAGTTTATACAGGTGGCAGGTGGACCCCAGTTAAGCTGTAGAAACATCTCAAGGATGATCAGTGGAAACATGATGCACCTGAGCTCAATTTTGAGCATCATGGCAAAGGCTGTGAATACTTATGTACATGTGGTTTCTTAGTTTTTTATTTTTAATAAATGTGCAAAAATCTAAAAACAACAACAAAAAAACAACTTATCATATTGTCATTATGTGGTATTGTGTGTAGAATTGTGATGAAAAAAATAGTTTCATCAATTTTTGAATAAGGCTGTAACATAAAAAGATGTGGAAAAAGTGGTGTAAATATTTTCTGGATGCATTATGTTTACGAGCGCAATATGCGCGCAATGGCATTTGTGCACATTTTTACACATGTAAACCTTTAGACGTATTTTTTACAGCCAGTGAATGTCTGTCATCAAATCAGATCCTTGTTTTGTTTGTGTGTGTCTATGTTTGTGTCTGTCATCCTTTAAAGTCATATAAACTATATAGTGCCACTAGATGAAAACAACAGCTTCCCCTTGTTTCAAAATCATACACCTGGAAATGGTTTGAGATCATTCTAGGTCAAGATTAAAGTCAACTTGGTGACTCTTGTAAAGTTCTTGGAAAAGGTAATGATTGAAGATCAGCCTTCTCTCAGCAAAAGAGACCTGGTGACCAGAGAGGACGAACAAATGGGAGAGGAAAAAAAGATCATTTATTTTCACAGCCATACAGTCTTGCAGACATGTCACGGCACAGTAAGGCAGTTTTGACTTATGGTTAAAATTTTAAACTAACTAATTCCGGATAAGTTATCAAAATTAACGTCACCTCTGTCATTTTTACAAAGTGAAAAATGCACGAATTGTGAAGGTTTCACATTAAACAGACACGTGCTGAAAGGCATTATGGGAAAATTCAAATGATCTGCTCTCATCACTTTCTCCTCCCCTCCTCCTCCCTCCATCAAAATGCAGAGAACACTGCCATCTACTCAATGGGAGTGTAAATAGACCAACTGTAATTTGTGTGTGAGGTTTCAAATCCTGCAAAATGTTGCAAAATTTCAGAGTTCACATTGAGACTGTCTGATCAGGCTGCAATTTAACCGCTGCACTGCACATGAACAACAGCATTAACGCCATCCCAGTGTAAAACTCTTTGTATATTATGCCTAAAACTCTTGTAAATATATGATCTGGGTTTGTTGATGTTATTGTTTGTTTTATGTAAACCTACAAGAAGTTCATATTGTTTCACTGTTATTTACAGTGGGCGTGGAATCGCTGTGAGCCACAATTGCTTCATAATCATGTCATCCTATCGGGAGGAAACTGAAGTTTGCTCTTTCATGTCCTGCTTATTGTCCTTTACAGCACTGTTTGTTCCAGAGGAATATATATAAAATGTTTGAAATTCAGTTTGTGTTTATGAAGTTTCACGCAGGATAAACGTAGCAGACACGGAATATTTGGAATATTTGTTTCGGCAAGTTTTCAGGGTCTTATGTAGCAGTCTCTTAAAAATGTTCTGAAAGGCATAAAAGTTAGATTTTGGTCATATAGTGTTTATTTGCAATTGTCATCATGTAGTTTCTCAGTGTTATTTTGACTGCAGCAACTCTCTGGTGCGCAAGGGATTATGGGTTATCTCAGTGGGGCGAATTGTGGTACTTTAAAATGATATACTGTCGTGAAACTGAAATATACAAAAAAAAAAAATGCCAATTTTGACACCCCCTGTAAAGTTACTGTAACTTGTGTGTTGGTTTTTACAATGCTTGTGATCTGTAATCCACTTATATTGAGATTTTCTGAATATGTTGGTCTAGTTACACTCCCATCCAGCAGATATCAGTGTTCTCTGCATTTTGATGGAGGGGAGAGGAGGGAATGATGAGAGCAGGTCATTTTAATTTTCCCATAATGCCTTTTGGCACATGTGTCTGTTTAACGTCAAACCTTCAGAGGTTGTGCATTACTTTAAAACATATAGCTGATATTTTCACTTTGTAAAAATGACAGAGTTGTCATTACTTTTGCTAAACTGTCCAGAATTAGTTTGTTTTAAGTGAAACCATGAGTGAAATGTGCTTTGTGCTTCATTTTTCCTGCTCACTCGGCATGTTGAAAGTAAATGATGTTTTTTTTTTTGTTTTTTTTTTTTCTTCTTCTTCTTTGCAATAGCAGCTGGTCTGCCTGCTTTTATATGGGGGAGGACTGGGCTTCTCTTAGTAGTCTGTTTGTTGCAGAGCACACAGCAGAAATTAACATGTAGGATTTTAGGTTTTCCAGATGTTTCTGACCATTCAGCTTTGGCTCTATGCCAGAAAAAAAAAAAAAAGTTAGTGGACTGAAAGTTGTCAGAACTGATGGTTTTCAAAGTTAGCTGAAAAGCTGTTCCGCTAACAAAAATGTTAGCTTCGCTAATTAGCGGTTAGCAGATGCAGGACTGTCCCCACCACTGTATTTGAAGTGCTGTCACAGTGGATGACTGGCTGTACTCTGAACACCTCATCAAGAAAATGCCATATGTGCTGCATGGATCCTTTGCAGAAATTACTATAATTGTTGCGGGAGACCCGCTTCTGTAAACTTTCAGATTCCCCTGAGAATTTCCCACAGATTCACAGGTCCATTGGACATTCTCATGCCTGCTTTATTGAGTTGTCATCAAAAACTCTTTGTGTTATGTAATGTCCCCTCAAAGATAATGATATGATATGGTAAGATAAGATAAGACTTTATTGATCTCACAGTGGAGAAATTCACGTTACGTCAGCTCTTAGGAAAAACACACAAGATGGGTACGAGTAGGGGAAAATGTTCATCAAACAGCGTGTGCAAGGATAAGCAATAATAATAATACTTGTAACTAGTAAGTCCATTCGGCTGCTCCCTTGTTTTGTACTCGGGGTCACCACAGCAAATCCAAGGTGGATCTGCATGTTGAATTGGCACACATTTTACGCCGGATGCCTTTCCTGATGGGCAATTCTATGGTAACGGAATTATAATCTGACCTAATCTGTAGTCGTTAGATGCAGTATATCCAGATTTTGCTGCTGTTGTAATTCCGTTACCATAGAATTGCCCTGATGCAACTCCACATTACATGGAGAAATGTGGCAGAGGTAGGATTCGACCCGGGAACGTTCTGCACTGAAACCAAGTGCAATAACCACTTGGCCACCACCCCTACAATAATAATACCTGTAACAATACAATAAAATAAGAAAATGAGGTAGAAATAGAATATATATATATATATATATATATATATATATATATATATATATATATATATGTATGTGTGTGTGTGTGTGTGTGTGTGTGTGTTGATAAATACATTCTGTTTTTATTTCTCTTTAACTGCCTCCCAACTTTTTTAACTGATTACCCAAACTCATCAATTCAGGTGACTTGATACATGCACCTTTTTAAAGCCATGTTTGTTTAATTTGTTTGTTAAAAGACAAATTAGAAAATGTTATTAATTTTAACTAAAGGAGACTGCATATTTCTACAAACTAATTTAAAAGCACATGCAGATGTCCATATAAAAACAACATCTATGTGTTTTACAGAAAGCAGTGGACTTGATGTCTCAGGTTCCGAAACTATGTAACGACATGATGAATTTGGGCCGACTGCAGGGTTTCGAGGTGCGTTTACTCACTGCTTTGAGCATTTACAGTGCATGGATCAGTTTCTGCTTTGTAGTCCAATTTTTTTTTTACCTCGACCAAGTACATAGAATTTTTGCTTTTTGTTTTTAATTTGAAAATGAGATTTGCAACCCAACAACTGTTTTAGTTAAAAAAAAAAAAAAAAAAAAATCACATTTGATTTTTGTTGAAATTTGATTCTCTGTTGAACTGTCAATAAATTATAAACAAACACTGCATTGGAGGGTGCCTAACATTTTTTGAATGCCATGCTGGTTTTTGAACCATGCTGACTAAAAAACTGTGGCCAAAAAGGTTTTGGTGGCAACAAAAGAACCCACTCTTGGACACCAGTGCAGTGTAGGATATCATGCTGGAAAAAGGCATTTCAGACTTGGCTAGTCTAGTGGTCTCCTTATGCCATTAACAGGGATCTGGAGAGAAGAAATCCATCTGTAGTAGTTGATGAAGCAAAAACATGTTTATGGAAGAAGTTCAAGAAGACAGAAAGTTTCAGTTGGCTTTAACAAACATTTTGGCAAACTGTTGAAAGAGTCAAACCACAAAAAGGTCATTTTCAGCAGGAACATTGAACTACTGACCTCAACCAGGGATGATGTTTTGGCTTTAAAGCAGACCCAAGTCTTTAGGATCCTGTTGCTTCCTGTCTTAGTGTTTAGTTGGACACTAATCAGTGACCTAAGGCAGTAACTGGGTGTCCTCGGTACTTGGTCTCTTTGGGCGATTCGAAGGTACCACTGGAATGGCTTTATGTCAAACAAGCAGGTACTTGGAGAGACTCTGAGAAATATCTCTTGCATTGTTGGGGAACTAGGACATTTTGGACATGTGCATATCTCTGTGCATAATCAGGTTGAGGACCCCATTAGCTGGAGAAGGCCATGGGTACACCGGTGTTTCACCTAATTTGACTTGGCTAGACATAACTTGACTTGAAAAGATCACTTTTAGGAATTCTAGAACACCACTAAAATGCAATCACAACCATGCTGTGGAACATCTACCAGTGACAACAGATGGAAATTAGCTGATGGCTATAATCGGGCTTGTTTACTTCACTGTATGGTGGTGTACATGAACTTGCACTGTCCCTTCATAAATAATAAGTAAATGGTGGCTTGTCCCTTTGGGTCAGGAGAACCTTTTTGCCCCTCATAAAAGATGGAATATTTCAGGGTCTTGTTCTGTGAAAAGATAAATGGAATGTGATATTGAGAGACAAAGTATGGCAGCATTGGCAGTAATGTGGCCATTGTTTTCAACTCTTAATGGAGAACAGAGATCTGAGCCAGGAGATGAAGTTTACAGTTTGCCAGTTGGTGCATATTTCAAACTTCACATATGGTTGCAAAGTTTAAGTGGTGTCTGAAAGAATGATCTTGTGTTAAAAGAGATTTGTCATGCGAAAAGAGCACCGCATAGAATGGTCCTCGACACAAAGTAATTTCCTGAGGTTCTCTGGGTATCATATTACAATAAAAACACATAATCCAGCTCTCTGGAGGTGTCCAAAGCATGTTCAACTGAGGAGACCCAGAAGTAGTCTCAGCCTGTTGGAGGGATTATGTATCCCATCTGGCCTGCAAACTATTTGGGATTCTCCAGCAAGAGGTGGTCAGTGAGTTGGAGACCTGTGCTACCTTGTACAGCTGGCCTTGGATAAATCACAGATGTATGTGTAATAAGTGGATTATGGCTCAACCTGATGCAGCTATCATCAGACCACAAACTATTTTTCCCTCAATTTGCAGATATTCAAATTGTAATTAACATCAATTAATTGCTTGGCGTGGGTGGAATAAGCTGTTCACCATTCAGAATTCTCTGCAGGGTAAACTGACCAGTCAGGGCAAATTGCTGCAGCAAGAAACCTTCTTTGTGACGGAGCAGGACGCGGGCGTGTTGTCACGAGCCAAAGAACGGCGGGTCTTCCTTTTTGAGCAGATTGTCATCTTTAGTGAGTTGCTCAGGAAAGGATCATCCATACCAGGATACCAGTTCAAGAAGAGCATCAAGGTAATGCACAGGGTGGAATTTATTTTTCTTAAAACTCCTTAAAGCAGGCAATGCATGTTATTTTTGCTAAAACATAAATAGATAACATGTTTTTTCTATGTTGCAGAATAATATTTTATCTTTTATTAGCTTAGAATTTGTTTAAAATGACTTTTTTTTCTACTAGAGGGGTCAGTGATGTCATTTGTAATCCTTATAAAAGCACTCTGAATTTGCCCACGTACACTGACAGGTGTCCTACCTGGGTTTGGAAGAAAGTGTGGATAATGATCCTTGTAAGTTCATCTTGTCGTGTCGTGGATCGTCTGAGCGTTTCACCCTGCAGGCGGCCAACGTTGACATCAAGCAGGTTTGGGTCCAACATATCCAGGAGGTCCTAGATGCTCAGAGCAACTTTCTCTCTGGTAAGACAGCAGATAAACACACAACCACCTCTGTCAGACTAGTTCAAAAATCTCTCGTTAGCATCATTTAGCTGGAACACAGCTGATATTACTGACAATGTATTTACAATTCCCAGCACTCCAGTCTCCAATCGAGTACCAGAAAGAGAAAAGTGCAGCAACAAGCACCTCCTCCCTGACCAGAAACCACTCAGCTTCTGGCACCCGATCTGGTCTTGGTACCCACAGCCGGCCGTCCTCAGCAGTGGGGCTTGGAGAGAAGGAGCAGGGGAGGAGCCAAATGAAAGTGTCTACCTCCAATGGCGGTCCATCATGTTTTGATTCCAGGGTGAGTTACTGCACCAGGCATACAGATACTCAGAACCTACCAAGTCCTACCACTGTCTAGTATCTACAACTAACTAGGTGGGTGAACCCGCCTACCACGATTGGTAATATGGCAGTAAATAGGACACACTTTGTGACAGAAAACTACCAGTGTGTCAGAAACCCTGCCTGTGTTGGGACACTTTGTTTTTCTTCTGGGCATAACCCAAAGATGCCCCCTGTGGTGTTGCTTCATTGTGGCAATTTCCAGAATTTGCAGATGCATTTTTGCCAGTTAAAAGAAAAAGGTGCATCTATCTTTGTGTGTCAGTTGGATTTGGACAGATATCTGTGGGGGTCGCACACGTTCAACATGTTCATGGACCTATTTCAGTGTCAAGATCGAGGTGGAACAATTTAGTTTGATATTTTTGTGGTCCAGAGAACAGTCATGCTTGGTTTTTTATTTTCTTATTTATTTTTTTTTTTTTATGTGAAGATAAAAGGTACCACTGTGTGGTTGTACACACACCACATTCAGATGCCGCAAATGACTGAAGATTTCACTCTGCCTCTCTATATAAAGCCTGTGTCACCTGGAAAAAATTCACCCAAAAATAACTGCAGAACACAACATAAGCCCCATATATTGTGTGTTACCTTCATGTCCTCTCTGCAAAACATGTAAGAACACTGATGCAGTGTATAATATGAGGTTAGTTTTACACAACAGGTACCAAGGGATCTCCCTCTGCAACATGGTGAGCGAATGCACCATGTGTCGAGCCCAGTTTGTTTGTGAAAAACCACAAGGGCACATCTGTGTTCTTAGAAGTCTGACTTTCATAAAAGTCCAAATCCAAGTAAAATGTGTCTGAAAGCACGACAGCACGATCACACCGTGCCACTTGTAGCATTGAACTGTGCGGTAAAACGGTCAGTTCAAACATCACTTTTTGCACTCTGTGGTAATGGCAGTGCATGCTCCTTGTCGGCAAACAGCCAGGCGTGACGCCGCCTTCTAGCTTCTCTATATGTAACTCTATGTTGCGCTTGCATTCAGTGACTTCTCACAGAGCTACGATGTGGTCGATGGTTGAGTTCTTGGGTTTCTTTAGTTGAACTCTTTGGTTCAATAAATCAACAAAATATTACTTCAGCTCTTAACTGGAATGTGCAGGTTTAGAAAATGAATGAAGGAACTGATACTTCATTGTCATGCTGGAGTCTGGTGCACTTCTCTTAAGGATGGCAGACTCTGTAACTGACGAGTGAGAGGTTTTCTGGCAAAGAAACTCACACAAGCAACAAGCAGATCTTTTACAGAAATAGCAATACCTCAGCTGCCTGAGGAGAAGCAGTTCAGTGCCTCCCTCCACCGCCTCAGATCACCTGATCTCCTCCATATTGGAACAGACAGATCTGTGCTTCTCCTGGACCCATCTGTGTGGCCAGACCAGTCTCAGTGCTCCCTTCTTCTAAACTCGGGGAGGAAGACAACCAACATAAAAATACAATGAAATCCAGAGTTATTAAAGATTAATATTTTTTCAGAAAGTTTTGACTTTTACATAATTTTTTTCCAGTTCAGTTTTATTTTAGCTTGAGTGATGAGGAATTCAAGTGCTAGCTACATCCTTGTATGTACGAGGTCTGTGAGAAAAGTATCGTACCTTTTTATTTTTTTCAAAAACTATATGTATTTGATTCATATGTTTTTACGTCAGCCAAGCTTGAACCTTCGTGCGCATGCGTGAGTTTTTCCACGCCTGTCGGTTGCGTCATTCGCCTGTGGGCAGGCTTTGAGTGAGCACTCCTCCACCCCTCTCGTCGTTGTTTCATTGCGAGGAAATGGCGGAATGATTTGGGCTTTTTTTTTCCATCAGAATTTTTTCAGAAAGTGTTAGAGACAAGCAGCTGGAAACCATTCGAAAAATTTATCTGGCTTTCGGTGAAAATTTTACAGGCTTCACAGAGAATAAGGACTGTTACTACAGCTTTAAGGACGCCCTACAATGGTGCACGGCGCGCCGCGCTCCGAGCCACCATCGAGAGGCAGAAAACACCACATCATTTCTAAACGGATGGCTGTGTGGAGCCGGGACCATCGTGAGCAATTTCTCTGGTTATCACAAGAGCTGGACATCAGCCATTTTCCGGCAGATTTCACTTTTAACAAGAGATTTTGTCATAAAAAGCCGCGCGGAGGCTTTGCGCGTCAGGACCGATTCGCTGATCGAGCAAGACAAAGGAACACCTCTGTTTCGGAGTGCCAGGGGACAAGTTGGGACATGCCTATCTTGGCTTTCAATGCTTACCAGCCCAGTGAGTATAAGAGAAATTGTGGAGAGCTGGGCATGTCCCAACTTGTCCCCTGGCACTCCGAAACTGAGGTGTTCCTTTGTCTCGCTCGATCAGCGAATTGGTCCTGACGCGCGAAGCCTCCGCACGGCTTTCCATGACAAAATCTCTTGTTAAAAGTGAAATCTGCCGGAAAATGGCTGATGTCCAGCTCTTGTGATAACCAGAGAAATTGCTCACGAGGGTCCCGGCTCCACACAGCCATCCGTTTAGAAATGATGTGGTGTTTTCTGCCTCTCGATGGCGACTCGGAGCGCGGCGCGCCGTTCACCATAGTGGGGCGTCCTTAAAGCTGTAGTAACAGTCCTTATTCTCTGTGAAGCCTGTAAAATTTTCACCGAAAGCCAGATAAATTTTTCGAATGGTTTCCAGCTACTTGTCTCTAACAGTTTCAGAAAAAATTCTGATGGGGAAAAAAAGCCCAAATTATTCTGCCATTTCCTGACAATGAAAATGCGATGAGGGGGCTGGACCACTCCTCCCACAAGGCATGCTCACAGGCGAATGACGCAACCGACAGGCGTGGAAAAACTCACGCATGCGCACAAAGGTTCAAGCTTGGCTGATGTAAAAACATATGAATCAAATCCATATAGTTTTTGAAAAAATAAAAAGGTCCGTTACTTTTCTCACAGACCTCGTACATGCAGACAAATCGTGAACCTGCTGATTGTATGTAATGGCCCGGTCATACGGCATATGATGATTCCTGAACAAAAGGAAAAAAGCAAAAAGTCACAAATCATTGAGAAAAGGTGGACGAACAAGCTTTATCACAGTGTAGCCTGCGAATTTAGCGCAAAAGTGACAAAAAAGGAACAATATAAAACCCAAGCTAACGTTGATTTCCACGCTTTAAACGAAATGTGCATGGAGCCACTGCTGGAGCAGTTTGTGTCTGTATCTTTGCGTTCCAGGACTCGGCACTGGGACGGAGCTCATAGCACCTGAGTCCTGGTGCTGCAAACAGAAACGCGTGATCTGACCCACTCTGGAGATCTGTAGAGACATCACAGCTGCAGCACATGTCCCGTGTTTTGACGGACGCGGGTGTGTATGCGTGTGTGGAAATACATAAAAACATATATCGCTTTTGCAATGGGAGGAGAACCGGGCCGTCAGTCTGTTTGGACATGCAGCAGCTGAGCTGTGTGTTATGTCTGACAGGACACGTGTGTCAGGCCGCGAGAGGTGTGAGCGGCACGCCACACGACCAGGACAAGCCAACAGTATGACAAATACACCACTTTCAGTCACATATCAGCAGAAATACGCTGTACCAAATAATGTTTGGTCAGTTATCACAGCGCTTTTTTGTTTTTTTTGTTTTTTTAGAAAACTTATTTATCTGCTTGTTGATTTTACCCAGTTCATGTTACTGTTACAAGACAGTGATTGTAGTGCAGTGGTAGAGTTTCCGTCTGATAATCAGACCGTGTGGGTTTGAATCCTGTGGCGTTTTTTTTTTTTTTTTTTTTTCTTTTTTTAAACCAGGGTTATTTAATGGCACCTTCATGACTGTATGTCTGTGACCATGGGGCATCTACAGAGGAACAGATGGCTCATATTTGTATTGCCCACTTGATAAATGCAGTGTTTTTATATGGTGTGTGGGTTTATTTCATTTTAAATACTTCCATCTCCTTCCTGCACAGGTACTCAGTGTTTTTCGCGTGTCGTTATGTTCATAGATTTGCTTGCAGCTGCGTATGTTTGCATTCAATGTATGCATTCTGTCGTGTGTAGCCCTTGCCGCACTCCTGCCTTATTTTTTTTTTTTTTTCTTGTTTCACCACTGAGAGCGAGACGGGGGGGTGAGGAGAGGTAGAGAGAGAGAAATAGCGCTGTCTCTCCGTCTCTGCAGTTTTTTTTCAAAACCTTGGTGTTTCTGAGCACCGGTGCTGCGGCTGTGTGATCAAGCAGTCAGTCACAGGCACGTGCGCAGGTTCGATTACCAGTTCTGATCACGGACACACAGGCGCTGCGTACGTGGATCAGACACACACACGCGCTTCACCTTCTCTCCAGCTGATTCACTCTGAATGAATGCATTCAGTGTTTGGATGTGTTGCAGCGCACGCACAAATCTCCCACTGCAAACAAATACGCAGCAATCAAGGATCACTTCCTCAAAACCTTTGAATTGTCAGACACTGAAAGGGCCAGCAGGGTCTTCTATGTGTACGAGCTGGAGGACAGCAAGCCCTTCAGAGTTCATGGACATAATGCTGCAGCTCCTAACACTGGCTGGGCTTTTTGTGCAGCAACTCACTCCTCAGGTGCACGCAGCGCTGGCTGGAACAACACCACAATCACGGACTGCCGTGCGCTGGTGGAGAGGCCATCAAGTTCTTCCTGGCCAGCCAGCACCACGGCATGACTGCGGCAGCACTCACCCCATCACACACAACGGCAGAAATCACACACCAGCATCGCCTGTGGAGATGCTGCATCTCTCCTCCACAAAAGTGCTCACAAACCAGCTTCTGTACTGTGTGAAAACATTCAGCTGGTTGAATGAAGTCAAACTAAATGCTAACATTACAAAAACTAAGCAAACAATAAAAAAACATCAAGAACTACAGCAACAGGAAATACGGATGGATTGAGGTTTTCTGTGGCATTTGTTCAAATTTTTCAACAGTTTAAAAATCCTGACAAAGCACCTGCTGCAGGAACGAAGCTGTGCAAAGGTTAAATGTTGCCAACGAAAGTCCAGATTTCTTGTTTTGTTTGGGGTTCGTTGCCCTTCATTAAGTGCCGTGTGACCGGGCCTTAAGGCATATCTGAATGTTGTGCTGTATAAATAGCATAAAAACTACTCAACTTTAGACCAGTTTTTTGTTTGTTTCATGATAATAATGCACCAGCAGTGTGCCTGACCAAACCACCTCTTCAGACCAACACGCCCGTGAGCGTCCTGATGAACAAGCATACTTAAACAATGTCGACACTGAATGGGACAATAATTGCATTTGTGGAAAACTAGCAGTGGCACTTCCCTGCACCCTGATTTGTGCTGAGTGTAAAGTAGGGCCCCATGGCCACCAGCAGGCTTGTTATTTGAATCTGCATCGATGCACCTTGACCTTTTGGTTCTCCTGTTGTCTGTGCTCTCTTTGCCCCCCCTCCCCCCTTGCTGTTCCATTCCTTGTTCCCTCAGGATCGTGATGGAAGCTGTAACGGCATCAGCTCCAACCTGCTGGTGACTCAGGACTACACTGCGCTCAAAGAAAATGAGATTTGTGTCAGTCAGGGAGAGACAGTCCAACTCTTGGCTACCAATCAGCAGAACATGTACCTTGTTTATCGAGCAGCCAACAGCCAATCACCTGCCGCTGAGGGCTGGGTACCAGGCCACATCTTGGGCCCATCCACAAAGACCATTAAAGACTCCTCTTCTGCATCCTGCTTTTCAGCAGCAGTGGCAGATGCCAACAACATCAAGTAAGTTCCGATACCACCCCACCCACCCAGCACTCCACTCCCTGCAGACAGATGCTGATGCAGATTTGAACCTGGTTGGGTCTAAAACAAAAGGCTTGAGGTGATATGTTTCAGTCTGCAAGTTTTGCATTGTTTCTAAGAATGCTCCCATTCCCAAACTCCTCATAACTTCTCCCCTCGTGCCCTGTCCTTCCTCCTTCCTCCTCCCTTTTGGAATGAACTGATGGACGTCTCAGGAGACCTTGAGTTTTCATGATTCCCGACTGTTATGTCTTGGAGTTCAGAGGTATGCAGCTGCTCTCAAAGCTGCTGCAGCAATTCCTGAGTCAGCATTATTTGGCTCCATGACAGCAGGATAAGTGGATTTCAGGCTTGCAGCCAACATAAAACACACAGTTGTACCTTTCCGTGTAGATGTACTGAGGAATTATCCTGCAGAAGTAGGCTGGATATAAAATCTTGTAGCTGACTCTGGAAACCAATGTGGAGATAAAACCGGACTTATTTCAGTTTCTAACACCTTGATTTTTGTTCTTTTTTTCATATTTTACTTTCTGCTATGTTTGAAAAGGAAAAAAGCAAAATCATTCAGGTGGCCTCCAGCCCCGTTCTCCGCAGTGGAGATTTGTTTTGTTGTCTGTGGCAATCTATATATTTGTTTATTCCTCTTGTTTTTCTGCCTTGTTAATTTTATTTTCTAATGTTGAATTTATTTCCATCTTTTCAATTTTTGTTGTCAGCAGTTCACTGTACAAAGTTGTTTTTGACAAAGGCTCTAGAACATTCCTGTTTTTGTTTTTTAAAACTTTGCACTATTTAAGAAAAATATGAAGTCAGGTTGTGCAATATATTTGAATGGCAATGGTCACCATTGTACTGTTGGTACATTGATTGTTTCATGTGTTTTTAAATATGTAAAATAAACCCTTTGGACTTGCAAGCATGAGTTAGAAAAGCAACATGAAGACGAAGCTGTTTTGTTCTGCATTTGGAAGTAGTTGGACAGTTTGTAGGTTTTAATATTTGTGAATAAACTACAACAGCAAAAGTGAAATTGATGTGTGCCGTGATCTGTGTACACTGTTCCACTGCTAAATGCATTTTATTTTAAATGTTAGGGGTAGATGGTGTGGATTACGTAAAAAGGAATAGAAACAAACCATAAATAAGCAGCACAAATGTTTGGCTTTATTTTACTCCTTATGGCTATAAACTTGTCATTTTTCAGCTGCTGACTGGTTTGATTTTATTTAAAATTACGAGGTCTTGTAGAAAAGTATCCGACCTTATATTTTTTTCAAAAACCATGTGGATTTGAATCACGTGTGATTGCGTCAGACAAGCTTGAACCCTCGTGCGCATGCGTGAGTTTTTCCACGCCTGTCGGTTGCGTCATTCACCTGTGAGCAGGCTTTGAGTGAGGAGTGGTCCAGCCCCCTCGTCGTTGTTTCATTGCCAGGAAATGGCGGAATGATTTGGGCTTTTTTTCCATCAGAATTTTTTCAGAAACTGTTAGAGACTGGCAGCTGGAAACCATTAGAAAAATTTGGGGGCTTGGTAGAAAATAAGGAGTGTTACTGTCGCTTTGAGGACGGCCCCCAGCGGCTGTGGGGCGCGCCGCGCTCCGAAGCCGTCATCGACAGGCTGAACAACCATTTCATTTCTAAATGGATGGCTGTATGGATCCGTGACCATCGTGTGCCATTTCTCTGGTTATCACAAGAGCTGGACATCAACCATTTTCCGGCAGATTTCACTTTTAACAAGAGATTTTGTCATGGAAAGCCGAGCGGAGGCTTGGTGCGTCACGATGGATTCGCTACTGGAGCGAGACAAAACAACCTCCGTTTTGGTCTCACAGGACAGCTTTGAGATGGCGTTCAGACAGCTGTCGGTGGTTTTTCCATCGAGTGCTTATCCGAGAAATTGTGGATGTGCCTGGACATGCCAGAACATGTCCCGTCAGGCTTCATCACTGCGTTGCTTTGCGCCATGCGGCACCGCCGCGACGCGTGGAATTCCTCCGCACGTCTGTCTCAATGTGCCAAAAAAGTGCTGATGTCCACGTCTTTTCACAATTCCTGTGCTAGTCAGATGATGTCCCGGATAAAGCACAGAAATGAACGGCACATTCCACTGTTACAGGAGTTTTTGTCATGGAAAGAGGAACGGAGGCTTCACGTGTCGTGACTGTGCCGCATGGTGCAAAGCAACGCCGTGATGAAGCCTCACGGGACATGTTCTGGCATGTCCAGGCACATCCACAATTTCTCGGATAATCACTCGATGGAAAAACCACGGACAGCTGTCTGAACGCCGTCCTGTGAGACCAAATTGGAGGTGGTTTTGTCTCACTCCAGTAGCGAATCCATCGTGATGCGCCAAGCCTCCGCTCGGCTTTCCATGACAAAATCTCTTGTTAAAAGTGAAATCTGCCGGAAAATGGTTGATGTCCAGCTCTTGTGATAACCAGAGAATTGGCACACGATGGTCACGGATCCATACAGCCATCCGTTTAGAAAATGAAAATCCGTTTAGAAATGAAATGTTCAGCCTGTCGATGGCGGCCTCGGAGCGCGGCGCGCCCCACAGCCACTGGGGGCCGTCCTTAAAGCGACAGTAACACTCCTTATTCTCTACCAAGCCCGTAACATTTTCACCAAATGCCAGATAAATTTTTCTAATGGTTTCCAGCTGCCAGTCTCTAACAGTTTCTGAAAAAATTCTGATGGAAAAAAAGCCCAAATCATTCCGCCATTTCCTGGCAATGAAACAGCGACGAGGGGGCTGGACCACTCCTCACTCAAAGCCTGCTCACAGGCGAATGACGCAACCGAAAGGCGTGGAAAAACTCACGCATGCGCACGAGGGTTCAAGCTTGTCTGACGCAATCACAGTGATTCAAATCCATAGGGTTTTTGAAAAAAATAATAAGGTCGGATACTTTTCTAATAGACCTCGTAGATGTTTTCACTTGCTGCTCAGGTGGTTGTCACTAACATATGGATGTAACTCAGTAGATAAGCTGGCGTACGAATATGCAGACCTGGGTTTGATTCACGGTCACCCTACCTGTCTGTCTGTGGGCGATATTGTCTCAGTCCACTCAGCTGTAACTGGGTACCTGCCTTAACTGGGTTAGTAACCTGCATTGGACTGCTTCTGCTTCTCCAGTTGGAATCCGAAGATGAGAACTGGCACCAAACAGGCCTTAGGGCATTTATAAATGTGGAACAAAGATGGGCTTTCCCACTGAAGCACATAAAGTAGTTTTACTTTGTGTTGAAGTCTAGAAAATGATTGTCTGCACATCTGCCCATATGCTTAATTTC
This sequence comes from Thalassophryne amazonica, assembly GCF_902500255.1. NCBI lineage: Eukaryota > Metazoa > Chordata > Actinopteri > Batrachoidiformes > Batrachoididae > Thalassophryne > Thalassophryne amazonica. The sequence continues at coordinate 76,080,238 of NC_047116.1, read as the reverse complement.
TGCTCACTTTCTGTTGTGTTATGATATTGGAGTTCTTTTTTTTATTTAAATTTTTTGTTTTTGTTTGTACTAACCTGGTCGGTTTTCCACTCCATGAAGGGTGACTGTAAATGAATAATGAATTCAAATATTGATAGCATAAAAAAGTTTTTCACTCTCAAAGTTTTTGAGTTTTATATTTTCAAGACAACACCCAGTTTTCTGTTAAATTGTTCCTAGTAGTTGCATACATTGCCTTCCAAAGCCAAGTATCAGGATTTACAAGGGCATAAATTGAGAAGAATTACCTCCATATTCCTCAACTTGATGGACAAAATTAACACTTCTCAGCACTAACTTGGATTTAATCTCGAGTTACAATTCATTAAAGAAAAATTACTGTTTTGGTTTGAGTTGAATCCAAGATGCATGTAGTCTGACGGCTCTAGATTATCTAAAGCACCTATATTCTTATTTAAATGAACTGTTGTCATTACTCAACAGTAAATGAATAACATCAAATGACATGAAACATAACAATAACATTGAATTTCATTTCCAAGGAAACGTTGTGCAGCAGAATGATGATATCTAATGTAAATGTTTTGTTGTTATCACCCCAATCACCCCAATAGAGCGCTTCGCTCTCAGACTGCAGGCTTACTTGTAGTTCCTAGGGTTTGTAAGAGTAGAATGGGAGGCAGAGCCTTCAGCTTTCAGGCTCCTCTCCTGTGGAACCAGCTCCCATTTCAGATCAGGGAGACAGACACCCTCTCTACTTTTAAGATTAGGCTTAAAACTTTCCTTTTTGCTAAAGCTTATAGTTAGGGCTGGATCAGGTGACCCTGAACCATCCCTTAGTTATGCTGCTATAGACGTAGACTGCTGGGGGGTTCCCATGATGCACTGTTTCTTTCTCTTTTTGCTCTGTATGCACCACTCTGCATTTAATCATTAGTGATCGATCTCTGCTCCCCTCCACAGCATGTCTTTTTCCTGGTTCTCTTCCTCAGCCCCAACCAGTCCCAGCAGAAGACTGCCCCTCCCTGAGCCTGGTTCTGCTGGAGGTTTCTTCCTGTTAAAAGGGAGTTTTTCCTTCCCACTGTAGCCAAGTGCTTGCTCACAGGGGGTCGTTTTGACCGTTGGGGTTTTACATAATTATTGTATGGCCTTGCCTTACAATATAAAGCGCCTTGGGGCAACTGTTTGTTGTGATTTGGCGCTATATAAAAAAATTGATTGATTGATTGATTGATTGTTGTCTCAGGTCGATTTACAGTGTGGTTGTGTGCCCCACAGGTCATCTCTCTTTCCAAGTCTAACTACATTCCAATATGCTTAACACCATGTTTATTTTCTTTCTCAGCTGGTTCCACTTTGATGGAGAAGATCAATGCAAAGGCCAGCGTCTCACTGGGTACAACTGCTGATGAGAGTGAGATGCAAATTAGCGACCAAATAAGCGAATGAGCAACAAATAGTTGGTATCTCACTCAGGTGGTACAAAAGTTGCATACAAAGTGCTCAGCTGATATTAGCCTAATATTATCTTATTATCCATGTTAATAGACGCTGTGGACATTCCTCCGGCAGTATCCAGAAACAGCACTGTAAATAACACTAAAATAATAATACATAATAATAACAAAGCCTTTTTTCTCCACTGAGGAGAAAATATAACATGAAGAAAACTGTGAACAGGGCACTCACCCACTTGATTTCCCACAGAATGAAATATATAATGGCCAACGGTCCACACCATCAAAGAGGTTCTGGTGGCATCATGCATGGATGGCGTGTAATCGCCAGTCGGATTATGAAATACAGTTGTTGTATGCAAAAGTTTGGGCACCCTGATGATTTCCATGATTTTCTTTTATAAATCATTGGTTGTTTGGATCAGCAATTTCAGTTAAATATATCATACAGCAGACAAACACAGTGATATTTGAGAAGTGAAATGAAGTTTGTAGGATTTACAGAAAGTGTGCAATAATTCTTTAAACAAAATTAAGCAGGTGCAGAAATTTGGGCACCCCAACAGAAAAAATCAATATTTAGTAGATCCTCCTTTCGCAGAAATAACAGCCTATAAAACACTTCCTGTAGCTTCCAATGAGAGTCTGGACGAGTCTGGACTCTGGTTGAAGGTATTTTGGACCCTTCTTCTTTACAAAACATCTCCAGTTCAGTCAGGTTTGTTGGTTTCCGAGCATGGACAGCCCGCTTAAAATCACACCACAAATTTTTAATAATATTCAGGTCTGGGGACTGAGATGGCCATTCCAGAACATTGTGCTTGTTCCTCTGCATGAATGCCTTAGTAGATTTTGAGCAGTGTTTAGGGTCGTTGTTTTGTTGAAAGATCCAGCCCCGGCGCAACTTCAACTTTGTCACTGATTCATGAACATTGTTCTCAAGAATCTGCTGATATTAACTGGAATCCATGTGACCCTCAACTTTAACAAGATTCCCAGTACCTGCACTGGCCACACAGCCCCACTGCATGATGGAAGCACCGACAAATTTTGCTGTAGGTTTTGGGATTGTGTCGTGACACGGACCCACAACAGGGGGCGTTAATGAAGGGACAATGGAATAGCCAAAAAGTAACAATTTAATGTTGTGAAGCGCACAACGAAGTACAGACAAATACAAATATTGCGGAATATCAATCAGACACAAGGTGACGTGTGGCAGGCTCGAAGATAGGAGACGTCTGGTGCGAGAAGAGCCGGATCCCACACAGCTTCCACCACCAACGGATCTGAAGAACACCGGAGCCGCCAAGCCCTGCGCCCCAGGTGGCCACTGTCTTCAGCAGTCAGACCCGGTACTGCTGGCAGAGAACAGAAACAGTTCTTGGATGAGTGTGAGTTCACACACTCAGTAATCCCACAGTCTGTATACAGTTAGGAGGGAAAATCTCCACCTCCAATCACACACTTGTGCAGCTCCTGTCTAACCACTTATCTGGTTGGGGTGTGAAGCGAAGCCGTTGCTGATCACACCAAACGCCAATCCCACAGATAAGGCAACACCCACAGGAAAACGGCTGCAAAGAAGTTCAGACTATTAGTCAGTGTTAAGTACAGCAGAGAATATTACCTGAATGGTAGCTGATTTCTCGGCGAGGAGGTGGAGTTGCAGTCTGGCCTTTATGGTGATGATGATGAGATGAATGAGTGACAGCTGGTGCTGAGGATGAGTGACAGCTGTCACTCCCAGTGGCTCCGGCGCCCTCTCGTGCTTGAAGCCCGCACTCCAAGCAGGGCGCCATCTGGTGGTGGTGGGCCAGCAGTACTTCCTCTTCAGCGGCCCACACAACAGGACCCCCCCCTCAACCAGGCTTGTCCGGGTGCCGGGCGTAGAAATCGGCCAGGAGGGCCGGGTCCAGGATGAAGCTCCTCTTCACCCAGGAGCGTTCTTCGGGTCCATATCCTTCCCAGTCCACCAAATACTGGAACCCCCGGCCCTTTCGACGAACGTCCAGGAGTCGGCGCACAGTCCAAGCCGGCTCCCCGTCGATGATCCGGGCAGGCGGCGGCGCCGGTCCAGGGGTACAGAGGGGAGAGGTGTGGCAGGGTTTGAGTCTGGAGATGTGGAATACTGGATGTATCCGCAGTGAAGCTGGCAGCTTCAGCTTTACTGTGGCTGGACTGAGGACCTTCACGATGGTGAAGGGTCCTATAAATCTGTCCTTAAGCTTCTGGGATTCCGTTTGTAGAGGTATGTCCTTTGTGGATAACCAGACCACCTGCCCGGGCTGGTATGCAGGGGCCTTAGCCCTCGTCCGGGCTCTGAGCAGGGCAGAGCGGGTGGTACGCCACACCCGACGGCACTTCCTCAGATGGGCCTGGACCGAGGGCAGCCCGACCTCTCCCTCCACTAGTGGAAACAATGGGGGCTGGTACCCCAAACACACTTCAAACGGGGAGAAGCCGGTGGCAGATGAAACTTGGCTGTTATGAGCGTACTCGATCCAGGCCAGATGGTTACTCCAGGCCGTTGGGTGCGCGGAGGTCACGCAGCGGAGGACCTGCTCCAGTTCCTGGTTCGTCCGCTCTGCCTGCCCGTTCGTCTAGGGGTGGTACCCAGACGAGAGACTGACGGTGGCCCCCAGTTCCCTGCAGAAACTCCTCCAGACCTGGGAGGAGAACTGAGGACCACGATCCGAGACAATGTCCGATGGAATCCCATGCAGATGCACGACATGGTGGACCAGGAGGTCTGCAGTCTACTGGGCCGTCGGGAGCTTCGGGAGGGCCACGAAGTGGGCCGCCTTGGAGAACTAGTCCACTATCGTGAGGATGGTAGTCATGCCCTGGGACGGCGGGAGGCCCGTGACAAAGTCCAGGCCCATGTGAGACCAGGGGCGATGAGGCACGGGCAGAGGCTGGAGGAGGCCTTGGGCCTTGTGGTGGTCGGCTTTGCCCCTGGCACAGGTGGTGCAGGCCTGGACATACTCCCGGACGTCGGCTTCCATAGACGCCCACCAGAAGCGCTGCCGGACCACTGCCACGGTCCTTCGCACCCCTGGATGACAGGAGAGCTTGGAACTGTGACAGAAGTCAAGGACCGCAGCCCTGGCCTCTGGTGGGACTTACAATTTGTTCTTCGGACCTGTCCCCGGGTCCGGGCTCCGTGTCAGGGCCTCCCGGACGGTCTTCTCCACGTCCCAGGTAAGGGTGGCCACGACTTCTGTGATTTGAAGCAAAACGTCCTCACGTCAAGCAACCCAGTCCAGTCGAAGATTCAAGCTTCCCACTCCGCGGTTAAGATAAGAAGAAATTGTTTGAGAGAGGTGTCAAGGAAGCATTCTTTGTAAAACAGTTGAAACCCAGCCTTAACCGTGGAGCGGGTCTCAGACACGCTTTGTCCCCTGTTTACAATGTGGTACTCAGGTCAAAGCAGTTTCAGTCTTTTGTTCATGGTAATGAGTCATTCACGTCATCAGGAGAGAGTCGTCAAGGGAGCCATCAGGGGAGGCTTCCGTCCTGTCATTAGGAGAGTGCTAACTAGATCACAATAGGTGCTAATTAGAGCTATTGTTTAATCACTACCCTATAGCAGTCAGCCTCTCGGTAGGTGGGGTCTGGTTAGGTTAAAAAAACTCCAGCTTTTGTTGGTTTCTGGTTTATTCTTCTCTACAAGAGTCAAGACAGAAGTCAGACTACCAGAGCAAGAATTGTAGCTGAGGAAGCTTCTGTGATTTGAAGCAAAACGTCCTCACGTCAAGCAACCCAGTCCAGTCGAAGATTCAAGCTTCTCTACTATCCTTTACACAATGATGTCGGTTTTTAATGCAGTGCCGCCTGAGGGATCGAAGGTCACAGGCATTCAGTGTTGGTTTTCGGCCTTGCCGCTCGTGTAGAAAGTCCTCTAGATTCTCTGAATCTTCTGATTATATTATTGACTGTAGATGATGGAATCCCTAAATTCCTTGCAATTGAATGTTGAGAAACATTGTTTTTAAACTGTTGGACTATTTTCTCATACAGTTGTTCACAAAGTGGTGATCCTCGCCTCATCTTTGCTTGTGAACGGCTGAGCCTTTTGGGGATGCTCCTTTTATAACCAATCATGACACTCACAATTATTGTCCTCAGTTCCAAAACACCTATTGAGTGTTGTTAGAAGGAAAGGTGATGTAACACAGTGGTAAACATACCACTGTCCCAGCTTTTATGAAACGTATTGCAGGCATCCATTTCAAAATGAGCAAATATTTGCACAAAAACAATAAAGTTCATCAGTTTGAACATTAAATATATTGTCTCTGTGGTGTATTCATTTGAATATAGGTTGAAGAGTATTTGCAAATCATTGTATTCTGTTTTAATTTACATTTCACACCTACGTCCCAACTTCATTGGAATTGGGGATGTGTGTGTGTATGTACATGTGTGTGTGTATATATATATATATATATATATATATATATATATATATATATTAAGTGCAAAGGTTGTAAATGGTTTAAAAATGTAATCGCCTGGGGTGTGTGTTTGTGTGTCATTTGATCTTCTAAACACAAAGAAAAAAGCATTAAAATTCACGAGTGTTCCACCAAGTTTGGTCCAAATTAGATGAAAACATCTGTTTTAGTGATTGATGGAGAGACTGACAGGAAGCGACATTCAGGTGTCCCAAGAAATGCCAACATTAAAAAAAACATTGGGTCTCACCCATTAAAAAGTTTCCTTTTGGTGACTCATTCTCACATGTAAAATCAGAAATTATTTAGACGTGGCTCAAGGTCACCAAACACCGAAAATCTACCTGTGACAATCAACATCGGTACAATATTTGGAATGTCATATCTCTGCCACTTTTAGAACCATTAGATCACTACTTTTCAGTTTCTTTTTGGTCATTTAGAAATTAGCAGCAGATTGGGTGCTAGATATTTACTGCAGTGACTACACAGGTCCAAACTTGGCTAAAAACCCAATTTGTGTTGATCGTCTCAGCCAGTTTGTTTCACTTAATTGAAATATAAACATATTGCTGTACATTATTTATTAACCCTAAAACACACTGACAAAATGCAGATTAAATAACAAAATTAAAATGCAGTGACAGATGATCTGAATGGATCGGTCAGCCATCATACAGCTCATACCTATTATAGTGACAAAGGTTCACTTGAATACAGTACTACAATTGATGCAGTAATAGACTGTTTCATGTGCCGTACCTAGATGCTACAGAGTTCTGTCACTTTAAACCGCCCTTCTGCCATCTTGATGATGTGCTGTTTTTGGCGGACTGGCAGCTTAGCCTTTGACCAAAATGTCATTAACTGCTCATAAACTGAAGCTGCACTTTGATGAACTGTCATTTGTTGAGAGCGATGGTGGTAGGAAAAAAATTGCGCAGGCTTCTCAGGCTGACGGAAGGCGTGCCCCAGTTAGGAATACAGAAGAATGTCCAATCAGCCACACAAGGTCACTGCTTCTGGTTGAAGGCCTGTTTAAAATAGGTCGTGCCATTCTCCTACAAAAAACTGGCTGGTTTGCCAGGTTTTTTTTTCAGATCTGAAACCTGGAAGACTGGGAAGTGAAAAAACTATGGTACTACATGGACACTGACCAGTTTTGGTCACTCTAAACACTAGAAACATTGATATATTCCATATGAAAGCTTCACAGTAACAAATTAGATACCTTTAACCGGCAGCTGATGTTCAGTATTCATATAAGTATTTCCATTGCAGTAATTACACAATGATACAAATGGACTTTTTTCAATGTTTATGATCAATATGAACCACTTGCAGAATGCAGACAGCTGTCAACAAAGTACCAAAGAACATCAAACAAAGCCAGGTAGGCAAAATAAAAAGTAAGTATTTACAACTTGTAAATAAATTGTCTAACTGATCAACATCATAGACTGACTATGAAGACCAGCTTCTGCTCAAACTGGGTTTGGACCTGTATTGTCACTGCAGTAAACATCGAGCACCAAATCTGCTGATAATGTCTAAACAACCAAAAGAAACTGTACACAACTGAAAAGTAGTGAACTACTAGTGCTAAAAGTTGCAGAGACATGACACTCCAAATACTGCACTGATGTTGATTGTCGCAGAGAGATTGTCGATGTTTGGTGACCTTGAGCAACTTCTAAATAATTTCTGATTGACAAAAAAAAATAATATTTGAGAATGACTTTCCAAAAGGAAACTTTTGGTGGGTGAGACATTTTTAGGGCCCCATCACACATAACATGATTGAAGCTGAGTGGCGCACAAAGGAGGGATCATATGCCACTCCTGAAAAATCAGAGCCGCCTCAAACGCCTCCATTCGGGCACAGCACATGCACTCTACATTTGCGTGCAACTCGTGGCGGAAATCCATTTGAATGGTGTGCAAGTTGACGTTGCACCGCCATCTGATCATGTTCGCAGCATTCGCACGGCGTATCGAACGCAAGTCGGACATATCGTGCCGTAGCCGAAGAGCTGAACGAAATCATTGGCCATTCGACACACTCTCGGCCGGAGTTGGCCAAAGTCGGGTGTCAGCCACGAACATCCAACACCACTCACAGGGCACTTAGAAAAGGTGGGGCTGTTTGCTCAGCCGGCATCAGAGCAGATTGCAGGCAACCACTTTCGACCTGGCTGTGTGATTGCCCCCACATTTCCTAAGTGCCCCACAACTGTGGCATTACTGAGCAACACACATTTACATTTTACACAACGTTCCAACTTCATTGGAATTGGGGTTGTACAGCAATAACTACATACATAAAAAAAAAAAATCACAAAACAAAGGAACAGAGAGTGAAACTTTTTTCTTTGAGCTAAGTTGGTCGACAGGTGGGTGTGTCCGCGACAGCTGCTGCTGTTGAGATCTGTGGACTCACAAGTCACAGCTGGAGAACACATACCTCATGAAGGATATGACCGGACAACACTCCACCGTGAGGCGTGTGCATGGGCATGCTGTCCTTGCGTAGAAATACATAAAAACACATATCGCCTTTGCAACGGGCAGGAGCGACCGGGCCAGCGCACACATCGGCAGGTTGTCCCTTGTGAAAAGAACCGTCTGATCATGTGTACACTCAGCTGGCGACTTGAATGTCATGTCCACCACGTCAGCCATGGTTCACATTACGCGGTGTCCTTCGGCGCAGGGCTGGCTGGACATGCGGCGCCGGCAGATGTAGACATGATAACAGTGCATGGCTTCATTCATGTTAGTTCGTGACTGTATGTCTATGACCATGGGATCATATTCAGAGGAACAGAAGGACCATACTTGTATTGTCCGCTTGATAAGAGATTCAGAGGAACAGAAGGACCATACTTGTATTGTCCGCTTGATAAGAGGGATTCAATATTACAAATTACGGTGTGTGTTTTTTTGGTGTGTGTGTGCGCGCGCGTTGTTTTCCCCCACGGCAGCAGCGTGATGTGGTGTCACACTTTCCAGGTGCTCGCACTGTTTGTGTGCATGCATGGTATCGTTCACGCCCGTCCAACCGTGTGTCCCTCCTGACAGCAGGTGGAATGTTTCGCAGTTCCCCCTTTTTTTGTGTGTGTGTGTGTTTTTTGTTTTGTTTTTATTTCAGGCAATTCCTGCTTCTTTTGCCCAACTTCATGTTATGTGTGAAGGGCCCATAATGTTGGCATTTTTTGGGACACCCTAAGCGATATACATGAATGCACTCCTGCTGTATTTGAGTCCAATTACATTCAACTCTGTTATATTGACAGATGAGAAATGATTTCAAAACTATCTAAATGCTTTGATACATTATATTTCTTTGAGTGAACAGATCATTTTGCAGTACTTATTCTCCTAATCAGTAGGTGGCGACAGAATTCCAGTAGCAGCTCCTGAGTCTCGATGACCTTGTTGCCTCTGCAGCCATATCCATCTGGACTTTCCTGGACTGCTGAGTTTGTGCTGCTTTCTGATTGGCTGGTTGATGTTTCTCATTCCTGCACCGTACAGGAAATCTCTGTCGTGGAACACGCTGCGTTCCCGAAAACGCACAGAAGCCAAAGAAGTCACAACAGTGAGGCTCAGAGGTCAGGAGAGCGGCCTCCTCCGTAAGCCCAAAGAAACTACAACCCCTCCCCAGCTTCCCTCTGCAGCCACTGGGGTGAAGGGCAAAGTGAGTAAATCAGGCGCACGTTGATGATGTCGTGTGTGTGCCCAAACTCCTCACCTGCCTCCTGTTGCTGCACTTTTATTTATTTATTTATTTTTGCGTGTGTGTGTTTGTGTGCACAGCTCCAAACACGTGTTGTTGCTCACTCAGTGGTTCTCAACCAGCACGACATAGAAACTCTTTTCTCTGGACCTTTGGGCCTCATGCATGAACCATCCGGACTAACAGATTAGTTCACAAGTGACATGCACGAGTTTTAAAGAGAACCGCCATTGTTTTCACTAACGTGATTGAATATTTCATGACTTTGAAGACATTATAACTTTAAAATCCTACATAAATTGTTATAACTCAGAAGAACAGATTTTATCCAGATGTTAACAGCTGCGTTTTAGCTTTGTAACATGATGTTACAAAGCTAATTGCATTACATTACTGCGTACACACACTAAACACATGGTATTGTGTTCAGTGCCACTTCTAATTAGATTAGATAGAACTTTATTAATCCCTTGTGAAGTCTCCCTCAGGGAAATTAAGGTTCCAGCAGCATAAGAAGCACACAGAGCATCAAAAGTGAAAGTAAAGAAAAACAATTGGCAGTGGTCTGATGATAACTGTGTGACACAAAATGTTAAACTTCTGTTGTGGAACTCATATTTGGAATGCGGATGTCAGTCTAACCAAACAATTGGAAGTGGGAGAGGGCTTTACCCTGAACCCTTTCCCCTGGCAAGATTTTTTTTTTCTTTCTCCATCCATTATCTGGAACTCTTACTTTCATATTTTGGTGAGTCTCACACAGAGATAACATTATGGGAACAAAACTGATTATTTTTCCCCATTCACTGTCTTTAGCAAGCTTCTTAATTTCACTTTTCATGCTGTTAATGGTGACAAACTCCTGATAGGACATCAGTCTCTAATTGCTTAAGTCCCACTTTGGATCCCAGTACTGTATTCTGATTGGACACCTGTGGCATAAGTAGGCAGGACAGGTAGCCTTATTTGATATTTTGGGGGCGTTGTTGATGTTAATTCCCTCTCCAGCACTGATTAACACACATGCAGTATTGGATGTGTTTATACACATAATTTACACAATTATCTGGATTTAAGAACACTTGCTGGATCTGGCATGACACTTGGATGATGATCATCATGACAAAACGGTAACAGGGAATTTGAGAGACTTTTTCACAGTGTTATTGCATGAGGCCCAATATTTGTGATGGCTGTGTGTCCCAACATGCAAACCAGCTGCACTGTGGGATATTTGCATGTGGCGTTCGCTACGCTGATCAGTTCTTTCCACCAGGTTGTGGTTTAGTTACTGTAGGCAACCGACGGAAATTCAAATTATGGTTTCATGGCTAAGTTGACAAGTGATACTTGACACAAAAAAAAAAAACATGAATGGAATTAAGTCAGGTCCATAAGTATTTGGATGGTGACATTTATATATTAGAAGCGATGTGACCTCTGTGTACGTGTGTGCATGCATGTGTGTAACTTCGATCATGGGGAAACTGGGAAGAGCTGACATTTGCCATTAGGTATGCTTATATATTTTGGGTCACGGATGAAAGCCATGAAAATGGAAAGTTGATATGACTAATATTTTTGGAGAAATTAGGTTTATTATGTAACAACAGTGAACAGTGGACGTTTATCACAATTTGAATTTATTAGGCAGAAGCAACGCTTATCAATGCCTACAACCCTGTATAAAGTCAAATCAAGCCAGGCATATATGCCTGATCAGACGTTTATATCCAAACACAATCTGAACAACACTAGCACATAGCTACAGATAAAAGTCAAATATTTCTCCAGACAACACCCAAAACAAACAAAAAACAAAACAAAAAAAAAGGTTCCAGTATAACAGCATCTACATATAACACAACTCAACCACATTCATCTAATACATATCTAGAAAATACCATTTCTTTGTATAAATATTTGATTTATTAATCAAATATTTTAATCAGTGAAATGAATCAGTTCCTGGTAACCAGACTAGCTCTGAACAAAAGAAATATCTCAACCCTGGCAGTTGTAAAACATGACAACTAAATGTGCCAAATAATAAATACAACCCCTGGCAAAAAATATGGAATCACCGGCCTCGGAGGATGTTCATTCAGTTGTTTAATTTTGTAGAAAAAAAGCAGATCACAGACATGACACAAAACTAAAGTCATTTCAAATGGCAACTTTCTGGCTTTAAGAAACACTATAAGAAATCAAGAAAAAAAGATTGTGGCAGTCAGTAACGGTTACTTTTTTAGACCAAGCAGAGGAAAAAAATATGGAATCACTCAATTCTGAGGAAAAAAATTATGGACTCACCCTGTAAATTTTCATCCCCAAAACTAACACCTGCATCATATCGGATCTGCTCGTTAGTCTGCATCTAAAAAGGAGTGAACACACCTTGGAGAGCTGTTGCACCAAGTGGACTGACATGAATCATGGCTCCAACACGAGAGATGTCAGTTGAAACAAAGGAGAGGATTATCAAACTCTTAAAAGAGAGTAAATCATCACGCAATGTTGCAAAAGATGTTGGTTGTTCACAGTCAGCTGTGTCTAAACTCTGGACCAAATACAAACAACATGGGAAGGTTGTTAAAGGCAAACATACTGGTAGACCAAGGAAGACAAAGCTTCAAGACAGAAAACGTAAAGCAATATGTCTCAAAAATCGAAAAATGTACAACAAAACAAATGAGGAACGAATGGGAGGAAACTGGAGTCAACGTCTGTGACCGAACTGTAAGAAACCGCCTAAAGGAAATGGGATTTACATACAGAAAAGCTAAACGAAAGGCATCATTAACACCTAAACAGAAAAAAACAAGGTTACAATGGGCTAAGGAAAAGCAATCGTGGACTGTGGATGACTGGATGAAAGTCATATTCAGTGATGAATCTCGAATCTGCATTGGGCAAGGTGATGATGCTGGAACTTTTGTTTGGTGCCTTTCCAATGAGATTTATAAAGATGACTGCCTGAAGAGAACATGTAAATTTCCACAGTCATTGATGATATGGGGCTGCATGTCAGGTAAAGGCACTGGGGAGATGGCTGTCATTACATCGTCAATAAATGCACAAGTTTATGTTGATATTTTGGACAATTGAAAGGATGTTTGGGGATGATGAAATCATTTTTCAAGATGATAATGCATCTTGCCATAGAGCAAAAACTGTGAAAACATTCCTTGCAAAAAGACACATAGGGTCAATGTCAATGAGCAGATCTGATTTGATGCAGGTGTTAATTTGGGGGATGAAAATTTACAGGGTGATTCCATAATTTTTTCCTCAGAATTGAGTGATTCCATATTTTTTTTCCTCTGCTTGGTCTAAAAAAGTAACCATTACTGACTGCCACAATCTCACAAAGCCAGAAAGTTGCCATTTGAAATGACTTTAGTTTTGTGTCATGTCTGTGATCTGCTTTTTTTCTACAAAATTAAACACTGAATGAACATCGTCTGAGGCCGGTGATTCCATAATTTTTGCCAGGGGTTGTACAATTATTCACAAAGTTTCTCATTTTTATTTTCTGCACTTTCACTTAAAATCATTAGGGAAACTTTGCATAATTTATTGCCATCTATGGAAAAGGTCAGCTACCTAATTTGTAATCATTACCCTATCTAGAACCCGTGGATCCCCACGGGCAACACAGTAGTTTTGTTTTTGTGTGTTTGTAGTGTAGACCTTTAGCTTTGATTCAAGGAGGTGTTACAAAAGTATCCGACCTTTTTTATTTTTTCAAAAACCTGATGGATTTGAATCACGTGTGCTTGCATGAGCAAACCTTGAACCTTCATGCGCATGCGTGATTTTTTTCACGCCTGTCGATTGCGTCATTTGCTTGTAAGCAGCCTTTGTGTGAGGATGGGTGGAGTCTCTCGTCGTTTTTTCTTTGCAAGGAAATGGTGGAACGACTGGAGCAGCGCGACTGCATCAAATTTTGCCAGAAACTGGGCGACAGCCAGGTGGAAACCATTCAGATTATTCAGACGACTTTCGGTGACAATCCTATGGGCGTCACACAGATTAAGGAGCGGTACAACCGGTTTAAAGACGGCCACACAACGGTGGAGAGCGAGCCATGCTCCGGTCGGCTTTTGCTGCGCCATCGTGCCAAAGCCATCGGCATGAATTTCTCTGCAACTCTTTTCATGGCAAAATCTTCTGTCACAGTGGAATGTGCCGAAAAAGTGCTGATGTCCACCTCTTCCACAATTTCTCAGATAGTCACACGACGGTCCCACATCACCACAGCGTTCACTTTGGAAATGATTTGGTCATTTCAGCATGTTGATGGCCACCCGGAGCGTGGCTCGCTCTCCACCGTTGTGCGGCCGTCTTTAAACCGGTTGTACCGCTCCTTAATCTGTGTGATGCCCATAGGATTGTCACCAAAAGCCGTCTGAATAATCTGAATGGTTTCCACCTGGCTGTCACCCAGTTTCTGGCAAAATTTGATGCAGTCGCGCTGCTCCAGTCGTTCCGCCATTTTCTTTGCAAAGAAAAAACGACGAGAGACTCCACCCATCCTCACACAAAGGCTGCTTTGTAATTTATATAATTATAATTATTTTTATAATTATAATTTATATAAATCATCTATTGTCTAGGCCAGGGGTTTTCAAAGTGTTTGAGAGTGAACCCCTCCCCAGAGGACAAATGAATAGCTGCTCCCCCCAACACACATGCACACAATTTCTTTGTGTTTGTTTTTATTCTTTTACACATCTTAAACACATTTTAAAAGTATTTGTTCATTTTTAAGGAACTGACTATGCATTTACACATTTATAGGCTTTGTAAACATTTTAAACATGTTTTTAAAGAACTTTCTATTCTTCTATTTTGACCCTTCGTCATATTTTCAACATCATCATCACTCATCTTCAACCGCTTTTCCAGGTTTGGGTCACGGGGGCAACAGCTCCAGCAGGGGACCCCAGACTTCCCTTTCCCTTTCCACATTGACCACCACTGACTGGGGGATCCCGAGGCATTCCCAGGCCAGTGTGGAGATATAATCTCTCCACCTTGTCCTGGGACTTCCCCGGGGTCTCCTCCCAGATGGACGTGCCTGGAACACCTCCCTAGGGAGGCGACCAGGAGGCATCCTTACCAGATGCCTGAACCACCTCAGCTCGCTCCTTTCAACGCAAAGGAGCAGCGACTCTACTCTGAGCTCCCCACGGATGACCGAACTTCTCACCCTATCTCTAAGGGAGACACAAGCCACCCTCCTGAGGAAGCCCATTTCAGCCACTTGTACCCGCGATCTTGTTCTTTCGGTCATGACGCAACACTCATGACCATAGGTGAGAGTAGGGACGAAGACTGACCAGAAGATCGAGAGCTTTGCCTTTTGGCTAAGCTCCCTTTTCATCACAACTGTACAGTAGAGCGAATGCAGTACCTTCCCTGCTGCACCGATTCTCCAGCCAATCTCATGCTCCATCGTCTCCTCACTCGTGAACAAGACCCTGAGGTACTTGAACTCCTTCACTTGGGGCAAGGCTGTATTCCCTACCCGGAGTGGGTAATCCATCAGTTTCCTGCTGAGAACCATGGCCTCAGATTTAAAGGTGCTGATCCTCATCCCAGCCGCTTCACACTCGGCTGCAAACCGATCCAGTGAGTGTTGGAGGTCACCGGCCGATAAAGCCAACAGGACCACATCATCTCCAAAAAGCAGTGATGAGACCCTGAGCCCACCAAACTGGAAACCCTCCTCCCCCGACTACGCCTCGATATCCTGTCCATGAATATCACAAACAGGATTAGTGACAAGGCGCAGCCCTGGCAGAGGCCAACCCCCTTTTTAAATGTGGGGCTCACCACCCCAGTTTGCCACTCCTTAGGCACTGTCTCAGACCTCAATGCAATGTGGAAGAGATGTCTCATCCAAGACAATCCCTCCACACCTAGAGCCTTCAGCATTTCTGGACGGATCTCATCAACCCCCGGGGCCTTGCCACTGTGTACTTGTTTGACTACCTCTGTGACTTCCACCAGGGAAATTGATGAAAATTCTCCATCAGCTTCCAGCTCTGCCCCTACTATAGAGGGCGCTCCGGTCTGATGCAGGACTTGCTCAAAGTGTTCCTTCCAGCGCCAGATTACATCCTCAGTTGAGGTCAACAGAGTCCCATCCTTACTGTAGACAGCTTGGATGGTTCCCCGTTTTCCCCTCCTGAGGTGCCTCATGGTCCGCCAGATGCACCTTGGTGCTGACCGAAAGTCCTTCTCCGTGGTTGCTCCGAACTCCTCCCACACCTGCTGCTTTGACTCCCCCACAGCATTGTTTTTTAAAAACATTTAAACATCTCTGTGTGTTTTTAAATGTCTTTGGCATAACTAACACATTTTAACATAAATAATATTAATTCAAATAGGGGCAGTATTGATAAGATTTTATCGATATTGATGCCATTATCGATTCCACTTATCGATCCAGTTCCTTATTGATTCCCTTATCAATACCTCCTGTGAATTTTCTGTGTACTAAAAGTAGGCTTTACAGATTTTCTATGTCAGGGGTGGGCAATCATGTGCCATAAAGGGCCGAGACACTGCAGGTTTTCCGTGCAACCAGTCACCTCAGCAGGTGATTTCATTAATGGTCAGGTGTCTCAGCAGGTGATTTCATTGACAACCAGGTGTTTATGTTCAGAGGAGAAGCTCATCAGCAACCCACCTGCTGAGGTGAATGGTTGCATGGAAAACCTGTAGTGTCTCGGCCCTCGATGCCCACCCCTGTTCTATGTGAACAACATTTTGAGTCTGAAAGTAAATAAATATGAAATTGGTCACTGGTTCCTTGATCTCTGGACATAAATAAAAATAAACAAAATCTGTGGTTTTTCTCAAAAGCATTTCCTTTTAATGGCATTAATGGCATGAATGTCTCTATATCTCTGAGCTGAGCTCTTGCAGTTGGCTCTGTGCTGCACATCAACATCAATGTAATTCATAAAGAATGCAGGACGTCTCATTTTGGGAGGAAAAAACTTTTTAGTCTGTTGTTGTTTGTTGTCTGTGTTACAGCGTTTGGAAAGAGGTGTCATTTGATTTAAACGGTGATTCGTTTTTAAGTTATTAATTCTGACTGGACTCTAATTTGACTTGGCAGTGTTTGGAGCTGGTCAAATGGAACGGAGGACGATTCTTTTTTCTTGCTCTCAACAAGACAAGAGTCCCAGTTAGTGACTTTAATCCACACAAAAGTGATTCACGATTGACATTTTTAAATGGCTTTGAGAGGGGTTAAGAAGCAGACTTGCCACTTCTGAACAGCAGTGAAGCAATGAATCAATGAAGCAGTGGGTCAGAGCACTGCTTTGTTGCTTCAAGCTTCAAGAACAGCCGCTGCAGAAGCGATTGATTACAGACCCACTACAGGATCTACAATCAACATAAAGAAATTATCATTTTCCTGACAAACACCCGAAAACAACGGCCACTCTGAAGGACTGATAAGGCTGTTGTTGTCGGTGGGTCGAATAATTTCTTAACGATTCTCGAAAAGAACCGGTTCTCGACACCCATCCCTATCGTTCCCCCTCAAGAACTTTGGCGCCCCCCAGGAATATAATAGAATGCCTTTTATTGTCATTATACGATGTACAACGAAATTAAAAGCCAACTCCAAAATCAGTGCAGGCAAGTGAGAAGAAAAGCAGCGATATCAAATACTATGTATCAAAAAATATATATACGATGTAAACATTAGACTGCATTTATATAGCGCTTTTCCATCTGCATCAGACGCTCAAAGCGCTTTACAATTATGCCTCACATTCACCCCGATGTCAGGGTGCTGCCATACAAGGCGCTCACTACACACCGGTATGTACATTGCAGAATAAGTATGTTATTATATACATTATTAAAAATTATAAATATTGCACATTATGGGATGGAATGTTGCACATTATCGTAGATGTATGCGGGAATTCAGGATGGTTACCGCTTTGGGAAAGAAACTGTTTTTGAGGGGTGCATGCCTCACATTTTGAAAACCAGTAGTCCAGGCAATTTTCTATAGATAAGTAAGGAGGTTGTTACATGAACATTTCCAAGTCACTGAATATGTCTTGGACTTTCATCAATCATTAAGAAATACAAACAGTATGGTACTGTATGGTCAGTCAGTCTGGAGTCGGCAGCTCTCAAAACTAGTGAAGGGGGCTAGTGAGGGAAGCCACGAGACACTGAGAGCTATGAAGGAATGACAGGGGCTTACAGCTTCATGGTGGAGTAGAACAGAGGAGTTTAAAATAAGAAAGCAGAACAAATCTCAGCTCAAGTGGCCCATGTGTCTTCTGGCAAAATGGCTGATATTTCATGTCTTTGAAAGAAATAATGTATTTATTTAAGCTAGCCAAATTATGTGCACAGTACATTATCACAAATTGTCCCTATAAACATCTTTCCAGTTGGGTTGTTCCACAAATATACATTCAGTTGTTACCCAGCATACCACATTAAAATGAAGTGATACAGTTTTAAAATAAACTAAAATAAGAACAAATAAAACCAAAAGGCGGGATAAAATAGAATACAATAATTAGAGTAAATCCATGCAGGCAGTGCTATTTGTCGATCAGGTTGCACTTGGTACCCACTGTTGATGCAATAACATGGCATTAGCCATTAACAGATGAAGTAAGTCCTCTGTAGGCTCTGAGGCCTGTTGGTGCTGGTGCTTATCTCCTGGATCTGTAGTGCAAAGTGGAAGGGACACCGGCCATACACAGGTTACTTAACCTGTATATGGACATGTGGACATGTAAAGGTGATGCTGGGAACCGTTCATAGTGTGAAAACAAGAAGTCATCAGAGTGATGTGCACATCAGCGACAGTGATGAACAATTAACGCACCCACATGTTTGCAATTATATGGATGGATATAAAAACGTGCAAAGTGATGCGTAAAATGGCACGAACAGTGGCTGCGTTAGTGTTGTTAGAGGACCTTGCAAATGGTGCAATCTGACGTCAGCGTGTATTCAGGGAATGCGAAGATTTACTTGCAAATGACGATAATTGGCTCATAAACTGATTCAGATTACTAAGGCCACTGTTACTGGAGTTGCGCACAGAACTGCGGCCAGCCCAGAGCGCAATACGGTGAGGAGCCAGGGGTTGTCTGTGCCCACACAGGTGCTGACCACGCTGGGCATCCTCGCATCAGGGGCATTCCAGCGTGAGCTGCCTGATCGGTCAGGCGTGTGCCAGTCAACCTTGCGCCGAGGTGCAATCATCCAAATGTCATCCAGGTACATTCCAACATTACAGCAAGAGCCGGTTTCCAAAATGTAAATCAGAGCTATTAGCTGCACACATATTGCTATGAAGACACCATCACATGATGAGTTTGTTTTTGTTAATAGGAAACATTTTCATTCCATCAATGTTCAAATCGTGTGGTGCGCAAATGGATGTCAGGCTGGAGGCTGCACGGTGCACGATGGGGGGGGGGGGGGGGGGCTGCTTGGTGGTTAAATTAAATAAACCAGTGCGCATTTGGGCATGTGCACATTCAAAGGTTTTTTTGTTTTGTTTTTATTAATATGTTTTCTTTTTCTTGATAGTGGAACTAGAGAGCCTCTTAACAAGCCCCCGACTGTGTTCAGTACTTGTCAATAAAAGCGTGTGTCATGTTCATGTCACACATTCAGAAAGCGTTTTATTTGCAGATTTTTAAACATTGTTAGTTAAAAATGGTGCTGTTTTGGTTAAATGATGTGAATAAAAGAGACATTTTTGATTATAGCTATGATGAAATCCATGACTGCAGCTGGTATGTATGGTTAGTTCTCTCTGACGAAAAATACGTACAATAATGAAACAGTAGAAGGGCAATTCAACATGAACTTAACACATGGTTGAGAATCACTGAGCAACACTACCAAAGTATTTATTGTCTACAAACCTTTGAGTGCAACTGAAGCAAAATAAACTGGTTTACTTTTGTATTGTTGATTTCTTTCTACCTTTTGCATGGACTCGAGCAAGAAAAAGTGGGTTGTTTATTTAAGTAATGGATTTATGTTCACGTTTTCCCCCTCATTTATTTTCGTGTGTGTGTGTGCGCACTAACACTATGAATCCTCCACAAAAACAGCTTATTACTGCTGTTTGTGTGCAACATTCTCCAGTACCACAGTGGATTTTATGTTGGAAAAACTATGTTCAGTCACTGCTGAAGAAAAAAGTTTCACTGTCTGTTCACTGAACTCATCATGAGCGTCCAATGCTTAATCCCACCTTAACAGGGCACTGTAGTCTTGTTTGAGGACGGGCATTAAAGGGGTAAAATATGATGCATATGATGTAATTTTTCTACATCCAGGGACAGCGCTCATCTGTACCCAGCAGAAACATGGCACTTTCTCTGATTTTTGGGGCAAATTACACAGTAAACAAAGTGAAAATGCAAAGAAAAAGTGACAATGTGGTGGAAAGTGGACGTGTTGCGAATTGTTTATGACCCAGAGGTCACACGTGTCGAGGCAGTTGTGCAGGTGAGAGAACACAGCCACTCTGGCTAGCTCTCCCATTGGCCTCGTCTTCCCTTCTCCACTGGGAACCGGAAAAAAACAACACTTTTCACAACTGCTTCGGTGATTGCAGCCAAAAACAAATGTATGGGACATCACCCACATATATTCATTATTTTGAATTATTTACATCAAATTGATAAGTATACAGTTAATAATGATGTTATTACAAACATGGAGCCTTGTTGTTGTCAAAACCTACAAAAGATACTAGTGTAAATGAAATGGTAGTCATTGATGTAAATGTTTATGTATTGACCCCGTAATTTATATAAAGAAATCTGGCTGTAAAAATGATGATTAACACGAGTTTAAACAAAA
The DNA here is from genome assembly GCF_902500255.1 of Thalassophryne amazonica. NCBI lineage: Eukaryota > Metazoa > Chordata > Actinopteri > Batrachoidiformes > Batrachoididae > Thalassophryne > Thalassophryne amazonica. Next base: position 76,059,692 of record NC_047116.1, on the reverse strand, counting down.
AATTAAGACCTTTACCATCAACAAACACCTTGATCTCAGCCTGCTACGAGAAGGCATTAAAACATATCTTGCCTCCTCCTATTTGTGCTGCTTAGCAGAATAATTAGTACAGCTTTTATTTTAATATAGACAACAGCAGGATATAACATGACTATATTAGCTGCAAGCGATGAAGGCAAAGCGATGAGCTGCCATTTATTTTCAATCAAAATGGCCGTTTTACAGTGTCAAGAGTCAAGAGGTCTGTATGCCGCCAGCTGGACCAGGTCAAAATAGTCTTCTTGAGCGACACAAATCTTATTGAAGGCATCATGATGTCAGTGTGACATCCATTTGTCACTCACTGGACCAAAATAACCCAACAGGGCTGTGCAGTCGGAGCTGTGTGTCTGTATGAGTAATCTGCAGTTTTGCAAAGCTCCAAGTTTGGAGTCATTGATTTGATGTTTCATTACTTTTATGCCGTTTTAGTTTGAAAATCCTAAAGCCTAACAAACGCATTAGTTGAAGAAAAGCTCAAATAAGACATAACTTTAATCATCTGCCATTGAGGAAATAAGACTCCACTACCACAAAGTGGATGAAGACGATATCAAAAGATAACGAGCACGTAGTAAATGGTAAATGGACTGCATTTATATAGCTCTTTTCCATCTGCATCAGACGCTCAAAGCACTTTACAGTTATGCCTCACATTCACCCATACACACTCACACACCAATGTCAGGGTACTTCTATGTAAGATGCTCACTACACACCACACTGTAAAACCCAATGAGTTAATTGAACTCAAACCATTTGAAGGAAACCAATCGCCTTCATCCATTTGAGTTTGCCAACTTTAATGAAATAATTTTTAAAAAATTTGTTAAAGTTTTAGTACCTTAAAAATTTATAGTTGACTAAACTTACACAAATCTAGTTTCCATTTTTCAGTTAAAAAGTGACAAATTTCTGCCTAAAAAATTTGCATTGTATTTTGGATTAAATTTTTGGATGCTTTGGTTTACTTGTTGAAAGTAATCTGCTTTCTAAACACATATATATATATATATATATATATATATATATATATATATATATATATATATATATATATATATATATATATATATATATATATATGGACTACAATAGAAGAAAAATGCTAAATGGCAGCCCATGAACAGAACTTGCAGTTTTTCATAGTGGTATAAACTAAATTTTAAATGAGTGAATGGAATGCACTCGAAATACATCACCAACACTTAAATGCCCCAAAATCTTAAGTGCACTTAAAGGAATTGAGTTGTTATGAGAGAGATGTGGAGAATGACTGGTTGTTTGTGTGGATGGTTGCCATCCAGGACCGAGGGAGTTTTGTGACTTTGTTTCAGGAATGTGTGCACAGCCGGGGTCAACTAATTGAGCTGACTGCCATTATGGTGCCGATTATCTCTGATGGTGAGCAGTGGTGTATCCATACAAAACTACATGACCAACAGTGTTTTGATGGTGAGGAATGTTCCAACTGATAAAAGATCTGGTGGCTTTATCCCAGATGTAAGAGGACCCATGTCTTCCAAAATGTTACTTTTTCACTGAACAAGAAGGTTGGAGGCTTGGTTCCGGTTCCTTTCTATGTGGCGTTCTTCCTGTTGGCATGGATTTCCTCCCAAAGTTGAGACTTGAGGTTCATTACCTTTTTAAAATCCATCTATATATTTATTTAGTCAGATGGTATTTTGTGTTTTACGTGGTTAGCAGTGGTTTTTCCTTCCAGCTCTCACTCAGATATACACGACTTTGACACTTTGTTTCTCTGTAATTGACGACTCGTGACTGCTGACTCTTGAGGTGACTCAGGCCTGCAGTTCCTTCCATGTTTATTTTGGTTCTTTTCTTGGGTAAGTCACACATATTCACTCACACACACACACACACACACACAATATGCGAGATAAAACCTACGTTCCACACTGAAACGGTGTGTTGGTTGATGGTGGGGCACACCTCTGACCCTCTGATTACCTGTGGAAGACTAAGCTGGTGATATACAAATGGCTGCCAGGTGAGTATCTGCTTTATTTGGAGCATAAGATTATTCGTCCAGTGACACCCCCCCATGCACATGTAGAAACGATGGGGTCCTTCTGGAATATCTATAACACCACAGCTGACATGATTAAAAGTGCTTTAACACTCAACATTCCGTTAATAAAAACTCACACTAAAAACTGTTTTGATCCTTTGTTCTCATCGTAATCCACTTCAATCTTTTTCTCCCCTAATGCCTGGTTCACACGGCAAGGTAATGCCGATATCGGACCCGAACTTCCCCTTCCGACAATCTTAAGGACGCCCCAACTATCATGATGGCGTTAAAGATAATCTTATCAAATATTCCTGCCGTGTGTGGTGTGCTAAGAGCGCTCTGATCTGCTCAGAAGGACGTTGGACCACTCAGACCTCACTTCGTGGATATTCAGCATGTTGGATTGTCTTGGCCCGATAGCACAAACGAGCACGCAGCCTGCTGTATGTGACGTGTCACCAATCAGAAAGCGGTGCCGTACGCACGGAGGGGAATCCAAAATCAAAACGGCTGTTGTGGCGCACCAGAAAGTCCGGTGGTCGCGCTTTCTCCACTCCTTTAAACGTCTGTTCTTTTTCTTTGTATGTTTTTTTTAGTCCACAAACTTATCTCCGTTGCTTCTTTCTCATCCACCATGTTTGTTTACTCTGAAGTCACGTTTAATCTGGAGAGGTTTTGCAAGATTTCCCATCTGACCTGGGAATGTTCGTGTGTGAAATGTGTTCATGTGTACTGTGGCTGCACACCACACACTGTACAACTAAAACTGTTGATCTGCATGTGTGTGGTCTCTCAGCTCTTGGAAACCTACAGGCAATTTTAAACTCTTAGCTACTGTGTGAACCAGACATGAGCTTTCTTCAGTTTCTCCGTCGACGTCTAACTCCTGTCAACTGTTTTTTTTTTCTTCAGTCATTCTTCCTCTTTTTGTGTTTGCTGTTCTCTCAATTCCTTTCCCTCAACAATTCTTAATGTCTTTTCTCTCCATCTTGTTCTACTTTATTTCCTTGTTCTTCTTATTTTGTAATTTCTTCTTTCCTTCATTTTACACTTTTCCTCTTGTGAATTTATTCTATTTATATAGTGCCAAATCACAACAAAGTCACCCCAAGGTGCTTCACATAGACAAGGTCTAACCTTGTCCCAACCCCCACCCCAAGCACATAGGCAAGAGCGGTAAGGAAAAACGTCCCTCTGTCTTTTTTTTTTTTTTTTTTTTTTGAGGAAGAAACCTCAAGTAGATCAGACTCAAAGGGGTGACCCACATTCTATCAATAACAGATCAAATGAACAAAGTGCAGACAAAATGTCATCAGTATGCAAAACAAAGCCAAGAACAAAAGTCCCAATTTTAGGCATGTGTGCAGGTGAAACTTTGTCCAGAGGTCCAGCAGGTGGCGCCAAACTGTAGCTCCCAGTTGCAGCAACAGCACCTCAGACAGAAAGACAGCAGAATGTGTGTGGTCTCAGCACCTAAAGCATTAG